>NW_028092059.1:10007764-10347764 GCF_014824575.4 Sturnira hondurensis
ACTATGGTACATTTACACAATGGAATTCTATGCTGCAGAAAGGAAGAAGGAACTACTACCCTTTGCAACATCATGGATGGAACTGGAAAGCATTATGCTGAGCGAAATAAGCCAGGCGGTGAAAGACAAATATCATATGATCTCACCATTAACAGGAATCTAAACAAACCAAACAAGCAAGCAAAATACAACCAATGACACTCAAATATGGAACAGGCGGTCAGGGCCCAGAGGGGAGAGGGGAGAGAATCATAGGGGAAAAGGGAATGGACTCACATGAACAAGTATAAAAGACACATGGACAATAACTAAGGGTGGGGGGTGGAAAGGGGAGGGAGGCGGGGAGCATGGGGTGGGGGGCGGGCAGGGTTGGGAATATAAGACAGAAACCTGTACTGGAACAAGAATTAAATAAAAATTATATTAAAAAAAAAGAAATGAAAATATGAACCACAAATTTTACATCTTAGAAACTGATTTTCTTACATAAAAATAACAAACTTCTGTTGACATATGTAAACTCAGGGACTATTGTTTCTTTTTCTGCAGAATCTGCTAGAGGTGATCACTCAGACAACAACCAAATGACTAGGGAGATATTGACATAAGAAGTAGAGATGAATATTAAACTCATTGAATTAATTCTTAATGAACATTAAAAAGGAGAGACTATATAATGCTCAACCATGAAGGAATAGTACAACTATACTGAAAATAATGGGGGGTATATGGAAATAATATATGCCAAAATATATATTTAGAATTCTCAGTGGATATGGTGCTGTGCTATTAAAATTCATATTCTAAAACATCAGTATGTTTCATTTGTGGTAAAACAAAGAGTAGTTGTGGTATATTCTAATTCTATAATCCCCTGTACACATGTACATGTGTATATATAATATGTATATATGGTATCATATGTATACATATGAATATTATGTGTGTATATAGATATATATTTTAAAATTTATTTAGTTTTTCTTAGCTAACAACCAGAATCCAGAAACAATGGCCTCGGGGACAATTAGAATCACTATCTCTTAGCATTCAGGTTGTAGTATTGAAATACCATTTACCATCAAAATACTAGGGCTGCTTGGAAACATATCTGATAACACATTTGCTATAGTAAGTATCCAAGCAAAGCCTAGAACACCTTGTTATACCTATTGGTGATGAAGCTGTCAAAGAGTACTAGGTAACATTAAAAGTAACTAGGCAGTGACAGGGTAAAGGTGAGCAACAGGAAAAAAGGCAGGGAAAATGTAACTGAACAACAATAAAAAAGAGTGAAAAATTTACTAGGGTTATGTCAAAAGGAACCAATTTGAAGATGCTCTTATTAGCCAAAAATGGAATAACTGTGCTTCAATAGTGATCGTAATCGAGGCTTAGGGAGTGAGTGGTTGAAAGACAATTGGTGTTAGTTCTGCCAAGTTCTACACCAAGTTCAGATTCAGATGTCTCAGCTCTCTCCATGGCAGACCATGAGGAGGTGCAGGTTTCTTCGCAGCCATAGCTGCCTTCCTTCTCTCCCGTGTCTTCAGACACCTCTTCAGCGTTCTCACCCAGTGAATTTGTACTGGCCAGTTCCTGGCAGGAGCAGCGGCCGAATGGTGGACCTGCTGAAGAGGTGGAGTTGCAGATCAGAGAGAGACATTTTCATTACCCAAACTTCTCGAAGCCACATTTGCAGTATCAGCTCAAATAGAAGAGCTAGCCTTCCTTAAAAGATGGTGGGACCTCCTGAAAGAAGGCTATAATTCTTTGAAGCCTGATGACTGATTTGGCTGGGAAATAACTCCTACTTCCTTATTTATGACATCTGCTCATGTACCATAGTAAAGTCTCCAGTAGTTCTATATACTCAAAATGAAATTTTTCTTGGTTTTCTTTACTTTTGTGAAAGTAGATTACTGTTATTTTTTTATGCTGGCTAGTATTTGTTTACCTTAAATACATTCTGTCTAAACTTTTATAGAATCTTTTATGAAAGTTCATTTCATCAGTGGATAATAATATCATAGCGTTACCAGTAGTAAACTAGGTCGAACATTATTCTATTCAATTTGCAAGAAGATGCCAAGAATGGCTGAGTTTGAAGTTTAGCTTCATTTTATGGACCAAGGAAGATAACTTTAAGGTTAATAATGTTAGATCCAGCTCCATTAGGCTAAGTTCTCTAGAACAACTCACTGTATCTTACTCCATATCCCTCACTGTATCTTGCGTGACTTAGAGTGTCATGTAATCACTCTAAGTTTGTTGGATAAAAGAGCTGACAGCATAATTAAAATCTATTTTTTCTTCCTGATTTTAGCATGAAAGATATAATTGTTTCCCTAAAAATATTTGAGTGAAATATTTAGAGTGACTTAAACTTAAACTGATGATGACAGCTTTTTAAAACATATGATAAATATTTTTTCCCCTTCTAGGGTGCTTTTTACAAAGGCTTTTACTTCAGAAAATGCAAGCATGCGTAGAAAAAATTCTTATTTTTTCCCTTTTTCTTTTGAAGGTTAACTGCTTCAACAGATAATATTTCTTGCATTTCATGTTGTTAGGTCTTTGCCTTCAATAAAGTGCCTTATCACAATTATGGCTCTGTTCTGTTGCTTTTGGGACTTTGTAAGCAATGATTCTAAATTCTAAACATAATAATTTCAAAGAAGTTACTTTGTTTTTAATGCAAACATTTAAATGATGCCATTATTTTCCTGTTATTTGACTTTATTGACAATGTTCTAGTTTACTTGTTTTGTATCTTAGGTTGCTTTCTCTGTCTCTGACTCTCTCTGGTAGTTTATCATGTGTCAATGATTAAGCCAATTAATTTTCCCTTATATAACTCTGGACATCTTTGATATAGTGTCTTAATTCTTTGTAGATATGGAGATGTGTACAGAACTATGTCCTAACGCTCCACAATGGGGCTATGATAGGGACAAATGAATGGACAAAGAATATTTTTGTGTAGCATATTAGGTCATAGTTCTTAATTAATTTTTTAAGTTACAGATAACACATATAGCATGTACTTGTTCCATAGAGTTGCATGTTTAGACATTAGAAAAATATTTTTCTTGTGTGTCATGAAATTTGAGATTTTAAAATGTACAAAAATAAACTTGTTAAAAGCAAAAAGATATAATTGAAATTCATTTAAATGCATCAATATACTATCTTGAAAACAGGTAAGAAATGGGAAAAAAGCATTTATTTTGGTCCACTGAGTAAATAATAGATAAAAAGATTGTCTCTTCATAATAACATTTCAACATTTTCAACAAAATAAGCAATAAATGATATAAGTGGAATGTCACTAATTTGAAATTCCCAGTGAATTGATGGATATAGACATTGAGTATTAAAAACTGCCAACATCACACACACACACAAATGGCAACCATCCATCATGTGCCTCTCTACAAAATAAATCAATATCATTGTAGTCTTGTCAAAGCTATTGAACATGAGTCTGATTAAACCTCTGGATTTATCAGTACATTTGTAGAAAATAGGCAGAAAAACATATAGATCTACCAAATGAATACTACATCACTGAATTCCAGACTGTGTGAAATACTATAAGTCATGTGGTTCAGATTCTCAAACTGATAAATTAAGTGTACAGGCACGGGTATGAAACCTGTAGACTAAAGGAACTGAAAATTACACCAAGTTAAAAAACATGAGCAGAGCTGCCATGCCTAGGGATGTGCACTTTGGTGGTGAAACTATGAATGCACACACACAGTGAATACCACAAAAGTTGATAGGAGTTACTTCGTGGGAAGGGAAAGGATGGTTACTGGGACTGGGGCTATATAGAGGCTTCTTAGGTGGCTCACAAAGTTCTTGATTTGGGCAGTGAGTACTACAGTGTTTACCAACATTACCAACTATGCTCAAACCACGTAATAATATGACAAGGTAAAAAGTAGATGTTCTCTTTAGGAACCAACCCCCTTCCTCTTTTCTGAGAGTCATCACTTGTTGCTCACTAATGTATACCCTCCTAGATATTTTTATAACCTTTTACATATAAACTAGATAGATAGATAGATGATACGTAGATAACAGATAGGTAGATTCGGTACTATTCATAAGCATAAACTAATTGAAGCTTTTATGTATTTGCTTCATATGAATTCAATCTGCCTATACATAGACCCATTCACTTTCTTTTCTCACTGAAAATGTGTCTAAGATACATTTTCCATTACATTTCTCCCTTTGAATAACTATACAATGTTTCTTAGAATGGCCTCAAAGTTATTTATTTTAATCATTTTATTAAGCATTGCACATTTACAATGTTTCAAATATGTAGACATATATGAAAGATATAAAGAACAATGGTATAGTGACGACTTGTACTTTCATCTACCAGTCTAAAATACAGGTAGACAACTTTAAAATTCTCTGTATGTCAGACATTATCTCAGTCCATTTCATGGATGATTTTACAGATCATTTGGTTATTTTTAGTTTCTTGGTCTATTCCCATATCTTAACATTTTTATTGTGTTTCTTTAAATATACTTATAATATGAATAATTATTTTAAATTCTGTGTCTGATACTCCAATATCCAGTCTTGAGATCTTGAGATTCTGTTGTCTAATATATCAATTTGTTTATGGATCTTGTCTTCTTGTACAGTTTGTGATTTTTTAAACTGTGAGTTCATAATTTTTAGATCTTTATGGAAATTCAGTGTGAAACTTGTATTACATGTGAGAGTTTTTTCCTAGTGAAAATTTGCATGTTACTTTTTTTTTTGATGATGCCTGACTAAACTACTAACTTGGAACCATTTTCATATGATTTCTCAACTTGTGTTTTGCAAGATTACCCCACAGAGTTGACTTGTCTCATCCCTGGCCCCTCAGTGTCCACTGAAGAGCACATGGAACAAAGTAAAAAGTCAATACAAACATCCAAAAAAGCTATATTTAATACTGTGGTAGGGACTTTAAAATGTGAGTTACATGGGTATGGCTGTTTTTTGTTCTATAATACTGACAGCTTTCTTGTATTTTATATTTTATCGCATTCTCATACTACTCTAGAAGGCCAAAATTAGCAATATTCTATAGTTAAGAAAGCTGATGTTTATACAATTTAGATAATTTTTTCCTGTTTCTTCTACCATGTCCTACCACCACAGGGGCAGGAAGTGTTGTGACTGTCCTTCTTATTGTTCATTACCACTTCATTCCTCCTTTCGGCTCCCTTTTTAAAGGCAATCCTTTGGGACGCTGACTTCAGCATATATCACTTATTAGTTCTCCTTTTTGCTGTCATCTAAAGTTTCCAAGGGAGAAAGTTAAACTTTCTACCTTTATGCCTATCATTATTCTCTGTGACTATACCCTCCATTTTATTGATGCGTCCAATACTTAGCCTCTGAAAAGTCTCATGTATCAGTGCCCTGCTCTAACCACTTACGTGCCCTATTTCACCGTAGCTTCTTCTCTCCCCCAGCTCCTTTGTTTTCACTGAAACATCCCGTCCTTCGACCTCACCTAATCTTCATTGTCATCTGCCTTATCTTAGTCTCAGTATTCTCTTTGCCCTGCTAATCCTCCATGATTAATCACTGTATCTGCTCCTTTGCAGATGCCCTCAACTCCCTTGCCTTTCTCGAGGGCTTTCAAATTTACCTGGCAAAATGCGAAAATGAATTAAACTCATCATTTTGCTTACTCTGTGTATTCACCGAAATACCTGAGCATAATTGGAGGAAAACAGCACCATACTGATAGTTTTGCACGTTAAGTTTATAGTCACTAATCTTCACTAGCTACTCAGGAGTGCTAAGCTGTTCTATCTATGGCAAACGTATTTGCCTGCTCCTCGAGATGACTGTTTCGTATTTCCCTTCTCTTAAAAATCCCTAAACCCTCTCATTTCTTTACCAAAAGTCAGTAAATTCTGTTCTTGCTTCACTGGTGACATAGAAGCCACCAGGAGAAAATATTCTTGTCTTTTATCATGAAAATGTTCAACCTCCATTAATATGCTCTCAATTGTTCATTAAACCATTTAGGAAGCTTTTGCCTGCAAGCACAAAATACAGTACAAAAATTGGTTATAAAATAGGCTTTTTAATATTAAATAAGTATCTAGGGGATATTTATAAAATTGGCTATAAAATAGGCTTTCTTATTTAATATCTAAGGGATATTAAATATATAAGGGATATTAGATAATTAGAAATTAAATAAAGCCAGAGATATGTGGTTTCCGGAATGGTCAGTTCCATGGTCAAAATATTAGAGCTCCTAGTATTTTCTCTATGGCTATAACATAGCTGCCATAGCTCCAACATCACGTCTTAACACTTCCATCGATTGCAGGAGTTTCTCTTTGAATGTCTCTTGTTTTTAATCAAGGAGAAAACAGTTCTCCAGACTTTTCATTCATTAACTTCCTTCTCTATCTCTTTCAGCATATTTGGATCATACACCCATTTTTCAACCAGTGGTTATCAAAAAAGAAATATGATTGGTTAGGCCTAGTCCATTTTAGCGGGTTTATCAATCCTAGGCATACCTTAACACAATTTGGATTACGTCTGAAAGAACGGAGAAGAAAATAGCAATTTTGGAGACAACTAACGTCATGGGCCCTTTATAATGTGCTTTCTCCGCTATTACAGTTAATGCCCGGCCTCTGTGTCCATTAAAGATTAGCCACCCGCCCCCCATTAGGCATTTTATCCCATTTCCTCTTGCTTTTACAAAGATTTTTTCTCTCGAATAACCCCTATTTCCTTTGTAACAACAATTTCTTTTTTCTAATCAATGATTCCTATTAGTAAAGAAATAAGTTATATTAACTGAAAAGTTTTTCCTTTTGACCAAAGACTTCCTCCAATTACACAAGAGAAACAATTTTTTAAGTGTTATATGTGATCATTGCCTTCACTTTCTCTTTATTCTCTTTACTGAAATTAAATTATTGGTCATCTACTTTACATTTTAAAAACTTTTATCTAGCTGAGTTAATATAACTGTGGTTTACTCTTAATACAAGTTCTCTGAATTCCTTACATTCTACCAACTTTCTTTTATTGCTTATATATTATTTTCCAGTTGCATCCATTATTTCAGTTAATACCAAGTTGAATGAGGGCAGGGTAGAGATCATTGAAGAATAACAAGTGAATAATGAAGACATGGAGAAAATCAGCAAAATGCTTGAGAAAGAATAGAAAAGGGATCAAGGGAAGGTATTCTTATATAAGCGACTGTCATGGCCACTGGCTTTCTCAGGGGTGTCCAACCTTTTGGCATCTTTGGGCCACACTGGAAGAAGAGTTGTCTTGGGCCACACATTAAGTACATTGTGACGTGTAATCACAAAAGAAAATCTTATAATGTTTTAAGTAAATTTATGATTTTGTGTTGGGCCAAATTCATAGCCATTCTGAGCTACAGGAGACTCACAGGCCCCAGGTTGGACACCGCTGTGGGAGTGGCGACATTTTATTAAATCAAGGCAAGTACTATTTGCATCGTTGAGGACTCCAATTTGTTTGGTAAAATACTTTTCCCTTAAATATGTACAAAATAGTTATTTGTCAGTTTTAATTTACAAGATGTAAAGTATTTTCAGAAAGACTAATCAAACATTGCATGCAATTTATGCAACCACTTACTAAGGTAGACTAAAAATGAATGACTATCTTTGTTTTTCTGCATGTTAATTTGGGGTCAGGCATTTAACTTCTCAGTGCCGTAACTTAATGGTCAGTAAAAGAGGTATAAAGTGCCTTAGTAATAAGGCTTTAGTGAAGATTAAGTGAATCCAGCACCGAGCACATAGCATGTCTATATTACTATTATGTGTTATTATTGTTAATTAATTATTTAAAAGATAGGGGAGCTGAGGTTCATAAAGTTTAAAATTACCCAATTGGAGTGTAATGAGTTCTTGATAAAACAGCTACATGTTTATACTTTTAAATTTCAATCCAGTGATCTTTCTACTTTACGATATTGTTAGGTTCAGTGGTATCACTTAACATGGATTTAAACATAAATTTAATTCCAGACAAATTTTCATTTCCTTTGGGAGACTGATATTTATCTCCTTCCTGACAATTAGAATTACAAACCTGATTATCTTTATCCCTGTTCACTGGCTGCCAAGAAGCTGAATCAAATTTAAAGTGTAATCATAGCAATTATCTGTCGTTATTGCCTTTATCTTCATTGCCTTTACCTATGTCTTGTTTGTATTCTGTTTTTCCCTGGTAATTACTTTTTACATATATTTCCTTATTAGCTCTCCTTCTTAGTTTCTTAGAAGAATTACCATTGTTGAACAAGTAAATCTCTGCTAGTACCAGTGCTGGAATTTACCAGATAGAGTCGCCCATGTGGGAAGTAGATAAATTACAAGCCAAAGCCAACAATTAGGAGCCTCCACCCTTGTGGCTCTTTATTTAGGGCTTATAATTGAAGCCATTATTTGTTTCCTGTGTCTGTGATGTCTTAATATATGCAGAATGGTGCTTCCGATTGTCAGTTACACAAGCCTCCTTTTGTGTCTCAGGCTCAGCTGCTCTGGGGGACCACAGTCTTTCTTTTGATGTGCTCACACCAGGGTTCTCCAAAATTAACACATTTGCCACGGAGCCTGTAATTTTATCAATTGTTTTCTTTCTTAAAATTGAGATATAATATACATATACCAGAGTATTTCAAGTATATTACTGTTAATTATGCACCTTAAAAATTGCTTGTACATGTTCGCATCCTTTTAACCACCATCCAGATAAAGAGAGGGAACATTTTGAGCATTCCCTAGGTTTCCTTTGTGCCCTATCTTCCATACCACCCTGCCCAAGAGGAAATCACTATTCTGACTTCTATCACCATGCATTAGTTTTACCTGTTCTCAAACTTTCTATAGACTGAAATCAGACATACAACGTGAAGTTACCTGTTTTTCTTGCTTTATTTTTACTCAACATGTCTATAAGATTCATCTGTGTTTTTATTTATTATGCCTATACTTGGATGGCATTTTTTGTTTCCTTCTGCAAATGGCTCTATTTTGCTAATAGAATAGATTACTCTTTTTATTTGTATATTGTATTCCACTGTATGAATACATCTCATTGTGCAAATATACCATTTTCCTTTTGATGGGCATTTCGAGTGTACCTAGTTTAGGACTGTTAGAGTAAAGCCACTTGAATGTAAATCTATCGTGGTTTTTACGTGATGCAGAAAAGCCAAAATTATAAAAAAACATAAGTTATTTTAGTTTCTTTCGGGCTTGGTTTTTGTTGTTAATCTCCTCACTTCTTTGTAAAAGTACGGGAAAGTTAGAAGCTTTGCAAAGGACAAAGAAAGTTTTACAAAGGAAGGAGAGATGAAACTAAAAGACTTAGAACACCCATTAGAAGAAAATAAGAGAATTTCACTTACCATAATTAACAATATTTCTTTACACCACTTATTCACAATCAAAAGAATAATAAAAAATGTACTTTTCTGTGCATTCAACTCTTACCTTATTTACTCTGCACTCACAGCATAATAAGACAGGTGCATTTGGCTGGGACCATCCCCTACAGATTATTTTTCTCCTCAGTGCTAATTTGTATCCCTTTCCCTTCAGTATCACCCCTATTCCTTTGCTTATCTGAAGTGGGGACAAAGGATACCCAGGGCTCTTCTTACTCTGATATTACCTGGAGCACACTGGCAATTTCTCTCTGCATGTACATACTGCTTTCCCTGTGCCTTCCTTACTTTATGTAAATAGTGAACTTATAGGACTGTTGACTTTAAAAGATCCTTCGGGTTTTCTTCCTTCTTACCAAGTTATCTGAGCTATTTTACATTCAGTTTTTGTTTTATTCATAGAGATTGCTGATAATTTAAAATACATAAAAACTTTCAGAATAGTTTTCCCCTTCATCTCACCTTTTCTCTTTTCTATCTATGTGCTTCATATCTTATCAACTTTTTACAGAGATCATATTTCTTGTTGAGCTCATCATTGTATTAACATTCTTTAGTTAAATTAGAGTTTATGCATATGAGTCTGGAACTGTCGTCTATTTTCTTTTCAGAGATTTAGAATCTACGTACTGTGCACTTCCCTGTTTCCAAGAAGTGGGACAACAGTACTGAAGTGGAGTTAGGGACAAGTGAACAAGGCTAAAACACTGTTTTTCAGGATTCCCTGGGACTGAGAAGTTTGAATATTGATAAAAGAAACTTATTATGATATAACATATTTATACTGCTATTTTGAGTGCATTTTAAATGTTTATAAGAATATCAAAAAAACTACATATGGATGAGTATCCTTAATTTTCTAGATCTTGTACCCCAAGCAACTGAGTAAATTCTGGAATCAGAAAGTTGAAGATTAGCCCTGGCTGGTGTAGCTCAGTGGATTGAATTTGGGCTGTGAACCAAAGGGTCGCCAGTTCAATTCCCAGTCAGGGCACATGCCTGGGTTGCAGGCCAGGTCCCCAGTAGGGGTTGCGTGAGAGGCAACCACACATTGATGTTTCTCTCCCTCTCTTTCTTCCTCCCTCCCCCTCTCTCTAAAAATTAATAAGTAAAAAACCTTTAAAAATAAAAGAAAGTCGAGATCAACTGACCAATTTCCCTGTATGAGTTAGCTAAGATTGCCATAACAAAATACCACAGGCTAGGCGGCTTAGGTGATAGAAATTTATTTCTTACAGTTCTGAAGGCCAGGAAATCTAAGATTGAGGTGCCAGGCCTTTCCTTAGTGAGCATGCCACCCCCCACATACACACACAGAAAGAGATGAGAGACAGAGACACATTCATAGAGGCCTCTCCCTCTTCTTATAGAACTGATAATCCCATGGTGAGGGGAAGGCTCCAGTTTCTGACCTAACATAACCAGAGGCACCTTTCGAAGGCTATATCTCTAAATGCCATTGCATTGGTGGTTAGGGCTTCAACGTGCGGATTTGGTGGGGGGGGATGCATTCAGTCCATAACATTCCTCTTATGGATTATGGAGGAAATCACACGTACTTTCATTTTTTTCTAAAAACAGAGGAAGTGGAAGGAAGCTTCTATTGTATTTGAATATCAGAAAGAACCTCACAGGCCATCTGGTCCAACTGGACCTGTCCTGTGTATGGATAGCTTGAACACCACCTGTGGCTGGAAATCCCAATCTGATACAATGCATGTGTGGATCACAAACACCTGGTGGTTCAGGTACTCACTGATATAGAACAAATAACCCCACAATTTCAGGGCTTTGATCAACAATGATTTGTTATTTCTCATAATTCAGTAAGTGAGGAATTTGGGCAAGGCTTAGGAGGGCTGTTCCTCTAATCTGCCTGTTGTCAGTGGGGTTATTCGCTCAGTTGCATTTACTGGCGGTGGGGCTGGGCCTGATCACTCAGGAAAGCTTCCCACCTGACACTGTGGTGCATCCCCACCTCATGTCTCTCTTTCGTTTCGGTGTTTCGTCCTTTGGGATCTACATGGCGCTTCGACAACCAGCTTACCTACAATTTCTCGTAGCTCGCCAGCAGCCTTCCAAGAGTGAGGATGGAAGCTGCCAGGCATCCTAAAGTCTGTGCCCCGAAGAAGCATGGCATCACAGTTTCAACATTCGATTTATTGAAACAGGTCACAGGCAATCTAGGTTCAAGGGGTGGAGCGGGAGAGAGCAGAAATGGACTCCACTTTTTGATTACAGGAGTCACAGCCCATTGCCACAGGTTGTAAGACAGGAGATGTCATTGCAGCCACCTTTGGAAACTCTCCAGCACATTTGGAATGTAACAGAATCAGCCAGCACCACCTCTAATCTCCACCTTCTGCCAATCAATGTTCCTGGTCATTTTTATTCCAATGGTCTCCACATCCAGTTGCAAAAACCTTTTTTCAGGCAAATGAACTCTAATTTTGACCCCTAATTCTTTTCCAACTGACTTTAAAAATATTTTAATAGACTTTATTCTTTAGAGAAGCTTCAGATTCGGAGCAGAATTGCATATCAGGCACAGAGGTTCTCATAGGGCCCCTGCCCCGCCCCCACAAATGGTCAGCCTCCTCCGTTATCAACACGTCTCACCAGAGTGGCACATTTGTCGCAGTTCGTGAACCTGCATTGTACTTGGAGCCAAGTACATTATACATTGTACTTGGACCTGTGTCATTATACTTAGACCCAAATCCACAGCTTACATTAGAATTCAGTCTCAGTGTTGCATATTCTATGAGTTTGAGCAAACACATATAATGTGTATGTACCATTATACCATTAAGCGGCGCAACTAAATTTGTATTCTTCTGAGATCTATTTTGCTCATTCTGTTAACTCTCTGAGGTAGAAAATCCCACATTTTAGAGAAGGTGGGAAAAAATGAATAATGCTCTATATACTATGTTGAGATACTTCTACTTGTCAGAAAGACTCTCCATGAGGTAAACTATAATCCAACTCCCTATAAATATTATCATTAATTGTTTTCAGTTCTCTATATATGGGGTTGGCCAAAAACTTCCTTTTATTCCCCATGAGATGTCTCTAATGGCACTTAGCTGTCTCATTTCATTTGAAACAATTTTGTTAGATTTTATTGTGATAACTGTCATAATCAGCATTCATTTAAAAATTGAGTGAATTTTTATCACAATTGGTGAATTTTTTGTAGCCACTTTCATATTAAACATGGGAGAAAGTATGCCACCTTTTCAGCATATTATTCTTTATGACTTCAAGAAAGGTGAAAACATAACTGAAACACATACACAAAAGATTTGTGCAGTGTATGGAGAACGTGCTGTGACTGATCGAATGTGGCAACGTGGTTTGTAAAGTTTCGTGCTGGAAATGTCTTGCTAAATGATGCAATCAACATCATACCATGCAGGAGATGGCCATCACACTCCAAATATCCAAATCAATCAAGTTATTGGTGGAAAAAAATGTCTTTTTATTTTACTGAAAAAACTAAAAGGACTTTTTGGCTGATCCAGTTTATATGCTCTAAAGAGAGCCAATGTGCTGCCACCCAAGCTTCCGCCTACTCTCTGCCAAAAACTCCTCTCTTCTGTCATTTTTCTAAACCCCTCACCAGCCTGACAATTCTTTTATGTATAAGCTCCACTTGGCTGATATAGCACTTAATGGAGACACAGGTCATTTGGAAACTCTGCATAGTGCAAAACTGAAAGTGTCATCTATGCCCTGGTCCTAGACACGATTAATCTAGCAACACTGTTCTCTTACGTGAAGCTTTAGATTAAATAACATTCTTAGGTTTTGCTCACACTTTCTCCTGTCACCTCTTCCTCATCTAGAGTCAATACACCCATCTGGTTGTATATAGACCTAGTGCATATAAACTCAGGGGATGTGTCTGGGGACCTTTAGGAAAACCATTGAGAATATACGATCACCTCACTCCACTTGGGTAAAGTCCATCAATCACATCAGGAGATTTATACATCTTTGAATAAAACTTTTAAATAAGAAAGTAATGAGTTTTCATCCTTTTAAGATTTACTCCTTCATACTCACTACTCTCCATCATACAAATCTTGGATTCTCTTCGATAATAACTGTGATCTACTTCAGAACTGTGCAGTGCACATCAGGTTGTTAAGTGAGGTCATTAACTCTGTGTGTCTTAAATTAAGAGTGTTTTCGTTCCTAATAATTTTTTTTTTGCAAAACATGATGAGCATTTAAAAAATGTCCTCAAATAGTTACTTGTCATAAAATCCTGATACAAGATTTTGTTCTAGGTCTCTACTTTTATTATTGTGTTCCATTAAAATGTGCTGAAGGTTTATTCTTTGGTATTAAGCAAATTCTCCACACCTGAGATTCTTTGTTTTAATAACCACTCAAGTTTTTTAATCTTATACCCTAGGATGCATTTATTTATTCCGTTAAAGTGTCAATTTCTTCTTTCTGTAACATGACTATCCATGGCAATCCCTCCATTTACTCCATTTGCTCACAATCACTCACGGCGAATGTGTCAGACGGAAGGCATGCACCAGAGAGCCAGGTAGGCAAGTTCAATGCTTCTGTGAAGTTCACATTCTTAAGGGGGGAAATAAATAAGTAAATGCATAAATATGTGTCATAATTTTAGAGGTAAGTTTCATAAAGGAATAAACCAGAGAATGGAATGAAAAGGAATTCAAAGCAAGGGGAAGTGAAAGGAGGGAAGAACTTCTGTTGGGCAGTCAGGAAGGACGGGACGGTCTGTCTGAATCTGTGATGCTGCTATTTGGACAGAGACTGGACTCCTGGGAAGGGGCCAGTCTGAGGAGACGTGTGGGAAGAGCGTTCGGGTCAGAGGCACAGAGTGTGCAAAGGCCTGAAGACAGATCAAACTGCGCATGCTCTGAAGTGGTATGACGTCACAGTGAGTGGTGGCAGCTGAGGTAGGAGACCTGAGTGAGGAAGGCTGGCTTATGAAGTCATCTGCATGCCATGGCACACACCGTTCTGCTTTTAGTTTTAAATAAAATGAAAAGCAGTGGACCCTGCTGGTGCCACACTTAGAAATATTCCTCTGCCCCATTTATCAAGCTACTCAGAAGGCTACGAGTTTTGAGTAGGATTTACGGTGAGGGACAATTTTGCGGCAAGTTCAGCTTGCAGTGTAAGCAGTCTTGATACACGTCCTATGAGATGGCAAATTCCACGGTTCTAGAAGAATCTGTGGTACATAAGGACAACATGTTGAGTGTCTGGCAACATCCAAAAGGAGATTCACCATGCAGAGTCTTTGGGTTCTCCAACAAGGTCACAGATTATGCAGATTTCTCTCCTGCCATGGTATTGGGCTCTAGTAGAGTGAGTTCCTGATGACTGATCATCACACGCCTATGCCTATGCAGCCAGACTTTCCACCATAAACTAGTCATGGCCACCCACTGAGTTCTAAGGACAGTCAGAAACAGCATAGATCCTCCACGTAAGAGAAGGGCAACATTCAAGATCAATCCTAAACTGATTTCTCAGAACGCCATGACACCACTGACAACCAAAACATCACCCACTGATGAATACAGAACACCTGTTACATCCATCATTGGGATATTATTTTACAATGAAAAGAAATTGAGTACTGATGCATGCTAAAACATGGATAAATCTCAAAAACGTTATGCTAAGCGAAAGAAGCCAGTTACAAAGGACCACACTTTGTATGATACCATTTATATAAAATTCCCAGAGTGGGTGGATCTGTGGAGTTAGAAAGCAGATTAGTGATTGCTCAGAGCTGGAAGAGGTGGAAGGTTGGGGAATAATTGGTAAGTGCTTTCTTTTTGAGGTAATGAAAATGCTCTAAAATTAATTGTGATAATGAAAGTGCAATTTGTGAATATAATAAAAGCCATTGCATTATATACTTTACATGGTGGGCATGATTTATATTTCAATAAAGCTGCTTGAGAAGATGGTGGATTGACTAGTTATAATGCTAAAAAAATTCAAATGGATAATTGATACACTGCAACTTTAGGTAGCAAGGGTCCTGAGAGACAATGGTGAGGGAGACATCCTCCCAACTGGGAGACGTTTAAGCAGAATTTATCTAGCCATCAATTTAGAAGGGAGAGAGAAGTAGTTGAAATTCAGGATACATATACACAGAGGTCTAATCAGTGACAAATAGTTTGGTTGATTGTTCAGGGACCTTACAGGTCCAGAGCAATGAGATGTGGGAAAGGAGTGCGTGAGTGGGTCTGTGGGACTCCACACAGACTGCATGGCTCTTTTTGTCTCACGTTAATGCCTGCCAGGAACAGATGTTCCTTGTCCTACCACACTGGATAATCCATGGATAGGATAAGGTGATCATATGGAGATCAGTCAGTTTCTGGGCTCAACCCTCCATTGATTGCATGGTGAGCCCCAAATGGAGAGGCCCCAGGGAGAAAGATGAAGAATACCATGTATCCAAGGAATATAGCTACTATTGTTGCTGAACATCTAACCAGCCTGAAAGGCTCTGAGAACACATTCTTCCAGGAGAGTAACAAGCAACTTGAAACAAATTGATTATACCCGACCTCTTTCACCTAAGGAGGGGCATCAATTAACCATTGTTTAGATGGACATATATCATGGGTGTGGGTTTGCATTTCACCCATGATATCATATATCATGGGTGTGGGTTTGCATTTCACGCCAACAGTACCAGAGCTAGCATTACTATTCACAAAGGGGTCACTTGAAGTCAACTGATCTTGATTTATCAAGATGAGGTAAAGCATAATATAGCCTTAGACAAAAGAATTCACTTTTTTTTTTTTTTGGAAGGAGGTTAACAATGGGCCTAAGAACAGGGAAGCCACTGCCCCTGCCTTTTACACCATCATGGAGAACTGGTAGACTGATAGAACATTGGGATGGGATGGTAGGCAAAATTCTAAGATGGGTCACCAAGATCCCCAGCCCATAGTGTGTGCATATATTTTCCTAGATAGTCAAACACAAATCTAGGCATTCCTGTAAAGGGATTTTTGCATACATGATTAATATTCCAAATCAGTTGATCTTAAATAATTATCTGGATGGATTTAATGGCATGAACCCTTAAAAGCAGACAGTTTTCTCTGGCTGAGGAATTATTATTCTGGCAAGTCCAGAATAATTTGATATACTGCTGCTGGCTTGACATTTGGAGGGGCCATTTGGCAAGGAAGGCAAACACCCTTGAGGAACTGAATGTGGCACCCAGAAGATATCCGGCTAGGATTTTACAGGGAGTTTCCGTCCTAAAAACCACAAGGAACTGAATTCTACCAAGAGCCTGAATTGCTCATGGTGGCTATGTTCTTAGTAATGGACCATTTATGGCTTTCTTCCCTTTTCTATCTTGTGTCCTCAGTATCGGGCTGGTGTTCATTAGAGTCAATTGTAAAACAAATTCTTTTTACTTCAATCATTATCAAGGTCTGCTTCTGGGAAAACCCAAATTAAGGCAGTAACTTTAGAAATTCTTAAGAGCAGAGAATGACGTCATTTAATTAGTATTTTTAACAGTCACCATAGCTATTTTGTGACAAATGGGCAGTTGGGAAGATGAGCAATAGTGGGAACTAGGAAACATGCTGAAAGGCTATTCCAGCAGCACAAGAGAGACAAGGGGGCTTCCACCAGGTAGTAGCATTTCACTGAAATAGCACTGGACAGATTAAGGATCAGGCTGGAGAAAGAGAACAATGTCAGATTTTGGCAGGAAAAATTAGACGTGTTCTTGAGAAAGTGAGGAGGCAGAAGGTGCTGATACAGAGGCCTGAGGAGCTAGGGCAGGACAGAGGGAATAAAACTTTATTTTTTGCACAGGTTCACTGGTGAACTCCACATAACCTCAAAGGTTAGATCCTGAATAGAGAGTTAAATGTGGAACTCTGGAGCTCAGGAAAGAAGTCAGAAAATTAAGTGTGGAAAAATATGAACAGCGTTTAGCTTATTACTTAATCTAGATAATAGAATTTCATAGTTGATATTTGGCAAATGCTTGTTGCTAGAAAACTTGCTTATACTCTATGGAATTTTAAAGACTGAGTAGTTGATATTTACAGAAGACCAAATCTTTTTATTTTGTTATTGCAGAAGTTGTCTCAATTCTCTCTGAATTTTGTTTTTGGGGAGGAATGAGGGGCTTACAGGCTCTGAAATTGGTGTTCAGGTTCTGAGTAATATTTCCCTTAACCAGTCCTATAGGAAAAGAAACCTATGCTTTATTAGTCTGATTTTATGAATGTTTGTAAAAGTATCCCACGAGGTAAAACAATCACCTATCATTTTCCTAAACTGAGACTATGGTTTTTAATTTTTTTATGTATTACATAAAAATCAAAATCATTATTTTGTATTTTGGTTTTATTATTTTTAACCTTGCATGTCTTGAGTTTTCTGAGCGTGCCAAGGTTTATTTACAGAACATGTTTTTCAGTTACTACATAATCCTTCATCCCATGACTGTACTGTAATTTTCTTACAGTTAGATATTTAGTTTATTTAAGCTTTTCTACTATGATAATAGGACATTGCAATTCATGTTCCATTGCCAAGCCTTTAATTATGGTTCTGTTCATTTCCTTATGCTAGATTCCTAGGAATGGGAAATTTATTTAAGATTGTGCGGCACATACTGCTATCTTGTATTCTAAGCAGGCTGTGCCAATTTCACTACTGCAAAAAGAGCATGAAAACACCTTTATTATTCCTAGTATTAGGCATTGCCTTGGCCAATTGCATACAAAAAATGAATTTTTTATGTTATCTGCACTTCACTAATTACTAAGGAAGATTAAGTTTTCATATATTGTTTGCCACTATTATTTCTTCTTTCTTGTTATTTGTTCAGATATCTTGCTCACTTTGCTAGGGAGAAATGTTTATACATACTACTGATTTGTTCATTTGGGGGGATGGTGAAGAGTGTATCTCTTGCTCTGTACAAAATTATTTCTGGGTATCATTACCCTTTCATTTTTGCATATAATGGCTTTGTTTATAGAAGTCATATACTACATGCAATCAATGTAACTTTTCCTTTAATGTTTTCTTTTCTTTGTATGCTTATACATTCTTTCTACCCCCTGAAATCAAGTAAATAGTAATCACTATTTTGTTTTACTTTTAGTGCCTTTATCATATATACTTGAAGTTTTAGTTCAACTGAATACAAATTTTGTTTCAGCGTGATACATGAGATAAGGATATCTCCGATTTCTTTGTAGTATGATATATTGATTAATCAGTACAAATCTGAAGATATAACAGAATCTATTTCTCAACAAATTATTTAATTAATTTATCATATATTCCTGTATGGTTCAGAGTATTGTTATTCCTCAATTCCATGATGTAAAACTACTTATTATTTTTTCTTTTTTTAAATTGTTGTTCAAGGACAGTTGTCTCCATTTACCCCCCCACCCACTGCCCTACCCCAGCCGTCCCCACCTCCCACCCTCAATCCTACCCCCCTTTGGCTTTGTCTGTGTGCCCTTTATACATGTTCCTTGACACACCCTGTTTGTTCCCTACCTTTGCCTGTTATTTTTTTGAATTACAGTTGAACTTTATAGTATTTTAAATCACCGTTCTTCTACTTCCCATCTGTTTATATCTATAAATGCACTTGAGAAAAATGGATGTCTGCTGTCTATTTACTACACTATTGTCTCTGGATTTCCCCCTCCCCTCGGCTTACACACCTTGCTTTGCGATTCCAGACACAGGGCTTTGCAAGCCGCACTTCCTTTTCGTCAGCGGCAGTGTCAAGCTCTGCCACTAGAGAGTGCTAGAGAGAGGCTGCAAAGTAAGAATAGGAAAAGGTACTTGCTTCTTCTGTAGTTTCAGGTTGGCTTCTGTCCTGTGAGCATCTCCTGAAGGACATTTCCCCTGCTGGCAGCAGCAATTATATCCATTTTTTCACATTTCCCAGCCCTCACAGAATCAGCTTCACCAGGCCCCCTCGGAGGCCCCAGCACCAATTCCCCGTGCACCTCTTTGAAAGTCTGAGTTTCAGCTCTGTGAGATGTTCTACTCAAACTGTTAATCAAGTCCCTTTGTTTCCTCAGCCCTAAGGGTAGTAACTGCTTCTGAAGATGCTATCTCTGTGACTCTGTAAAGTTTTTTTTTTTTTGTATGCGTGTTTGTTTGTTTCTATCTTTTCAGTCACCTAGTTTGGAGCTTTATACTTCTCTGGTGTAACCAAGTTGACATTTTTCCTGACTGGGCTCTGACTAAGAACTGGAACACAGTATTTCTCTCCCGTATTAGTTGGAGTTGTCCAGAGAAGCAGAACCAACAAATGTGTGTTTCTATATGATGGTGTATGATTATGAAGTGCCGATATCTGCAGGCTGAGGTGGCAAGCTGAACATCCATGAAAGCTGATGATGTAGTTCTCATCTAGAGGCTGGTAGGCTCAGGACACAAGGAAGAGCCAACGTTTCAGTTCAAGGCAATCTATGCGAAAGAATTCTCTCTTACTCAGGGAATTCTCTCTTACTCAGGAAAGCCTTGGTGTTCTCTTTGTCCCTTCAACTGATTAGATAAGACCCACCTGCATCAGGGAATGCAATCTGCTTTATTCCATCTATTTAAATGTTCATCCTATTCTAAAAAGCCCTCCCACAAACATGCAGAATAATGTTTTATCAATTGTCTGGGTTCCCCATAGCCCAGGTAACATAAAATTAACCATTACATCTATATTTACTGTTTTAAGTCTTTTGAAGTAATTTATAGTTATATTTCTATACCCGCATTATATATTTCTAGATAAACATGAGATATTCTATACTTTGCTGTCTGCACTGTGGCCACAACTGGCCAATATACAGTCTAGCTGGTTATTGCTCAAATAAAGCATTTTATTTCCATTTTCATTTTAAGTAATTCTTATTTTTCTGAAGTTAATGAAAGAACAGACCTATATGTTTGGGGGGAATAATCACTGAGGAGGTTTCTAACAGAGTATATGTGAAAAGCCTATGCTAACGTCAGCTGAACCCCCTCTTCCATTCATTCTAAAACAGCCTGCTATCTAGGAGCACATCTGTATCGGAACATGCATTCGCTAGCAAAATGGGAGGCATGGGGACTAGTGAAGATGGGGAATATCACCACAAGCATTACTAAAGATGGCAACTATTTCTAAAAGAAATGCTATTCACAGTGAATTACAAATGGTATCGGTGATGTGCTCTGTGAGGGTATAAAAGAAAATTTTACTTTTTCAGTATGAGTCTTAATGAGTCAGTTTTGCCATGATCAAAACAAGTTTTAAAATAAACGGAGTTTTTATGGGATTTAAGTTGTTAAGAGAATTAAGCATGTATTTGTAAAAGATTTTTATTTCTATTCAAATACTTACCCAGGGAATATGATTAGCCTGAAATAAAACTCGCAGGGTTTAGTTACAGAAAAACATTGTCCATTGTTTGCCAACAGATTTCAGAGTAAATAAATGTTATTGATGATATCATGTATAGTTCTTCATCTCAGCCAAGGTCAAATAAAGGAATTAAATTAAGATGAAGCAGAATTTAGAGTGGTAGAAGAAGAATCTGCATTAGAAGGGCCACTGTGTAATATATTTTGGGTATCTAGCTTTGTCTTTAGAACAGAGATAGGGAACCTTTCTCTGTGAAATGTCAGATAGGAAATATTTTAGTCTCTGTGGGCCAGTATCTTTACAATTGCTCAGCTCTGACCTTATAATGTGAAAGCAGCCAAGAAACAATGGTAAACAAACGGGCATGGCTGTGTCCCAACAAAACTTTCTTTACAAAAACAGGTGGCAGGCAGATCTGGGACCCTGGGTTGCAGCTTGCTGACTCTGCTATAGGAGAGCAGAAACAGAGCCTGTGAACTCGGCTTTTCACGGCAAAACATTTTTGCTAAGTTACGTTTTGGCAGCTCTCGAACTATGGTGAGAGCTCAGGGGCTCAGTGCCACCAAGCTTCTGACTTCCTGAGATCCTCTGAGTGCACTGACGGATGGACGCACCCTTCAGGCTCAGAGTTGTTGCCCTGATGGCAGTTGTTTGACTTCTGAGCCACGTTACTTATACAAGGTGTTGAATCTTCTTCTGCTGCAATTTTTGACTTAAACATATTGAAGTTTGTTTTCATTATTATTAAATTAAATAGGTTAATATACTGGCCTGCCTGTCCTTACCTTCCTGCAAGAAAAATTGCATCACCTGTAGCTTCTGCTCATTAGGTAGCTACACAAATGTTCCTTGACTTATAATGAGGTTACATTTTGATGAATCCATCATAAGCTGAAACTATCATAAGTTAAAAATACACTTAACATACCTAACCTGCCGACCACTATAGCTTAACCCAACCTCCCTTTCACGTGCTCAGAACACTTACATGAGCCCACAGTTGGGCAAAATTATCCTCCTGCTGTCCAGGATCACGAGAGAGTGGGGAAGCATCATATTCTCTATTGCTCACCCTGAAAAAGACAAAAATTCAAGATTCAATACACAGTTTCTACGGGATGCTTATCCCTTTCGTGCTACTGTGAAGTTGAAGAGTCTTAAGTATTATTTCAGGAAAGCTCAGTTAGGGGCTGACCACCAATACTGTGAAGTGCTGAGTGTGCTGGGAGGGACCAGGGCATGGCACCGGAGAGCACGGGAGGTCCTACGGACCCGGTCAACGGCTGAAGGAGGCCAGGGGAGCAAGAAGAACACTTCCTGCTGCTTAGAGGCCCTCCTCAAAATAACCCGGGGCACGGAGACAAAGATAAAAGGCTGAAGACTCTCAGCAAGCGTGGGGCACAGTTGGAACTGGGGACAATTTGGACAGCACAAGCTCTGTCCGGGGCGGGGGGGGGGGGCTCCCTGAGTGAATCAGCTGAAAGTAATTTTTTTCTGAAAAAATACAAAAGTCTGGTGTTGCCGAAACCTGTTTTTTCAAAGTGGTGGCAGAAGTTAGGATTTTTTTGGGGGGTTAAAGTTTCTCAATTTTTTTTAATTTTGGAAGTTAATTAAATTTAAAAAATCTTTAGACAGTGTATGTGCTTAAAATAAATAGATCTGAAGAGTTAGAAGGATCCTTGTGCCACATTTTGCAGCTTCTGTAGTAGAGAGTGATTTTATTTGAGAACTTAAATTTGGAAGCATAAAGAGGCATACAATAGGCTTGTATAAGAACCATAATAAAAAGAAAGAAACTGACAATAAATGTGGAAGAGTTGGATCCCTGGCAAATGAAGTCATCTAAGGCTAGAACATAGTCTGTCCCAGTAAATATTTGCTTTTCAAATTGAATAAACACATCTTCAAGTTAAATATTTGAACTACCATAAAGGGTGAGTAAGCAGAGTTAGTCCATTGAGAGAAGATTAGAAAAGATATGCAAACAAAACCAAATAAAACAAAGCCAAACCCAGAAACTCAAAAACAAACAAACAAAAAAGATCATTTAGTCTGGGAGAGAGCGGGGATGAGAATCTGGTCCCTGGAATTTGCTCTTCTTGTGATGCTTTTTTTATTCTAGGTCTGGACATGTGCCACATGTAAATCTACAAGGAAGTCTTATTACCCTGTGCTAACCTGATGGATTTCTTTTCTTTGTAATTGAAAGAATCTGAACCAGTCACATAACATTATTGAGTACATATGGCTGTTGTAAAAATTAGTGAATACAGGGCTGTGGTGATGAATCTTGCTTGTAGGATCCTGTAAGGTAAGGTACATCTGACAGGTGACTATACTTATTTGCTCTATTGCCAGTTAGTGAGTTGGCACATGGTCACTATCACTTGCTTATTAGTGCATTTTCCTATGTAGTTCTCCCCCAGTGCACTGAAGAACTTTAATTACAAATAAAAAATAAATACACAAACTAACAAATGATGCAATATAAATCCATTGACAATAGCATTTCATTGAACTGTTTTGGATACATTGTTTTTCTCAGTTGTAAAAATATTTGGTACCCTGTTATTATCATAAAGTATTTATTTACATTAATTTACCTTTACAATTAAAATTACATGTTAAAATAGGCACACATGACTTTATGCAAGAAGAACGCACCTTCTGAACATCCTTGGGTATCAGATAATTTTATGTCATCTGTGTAATCAATAACTTCCCAGGCAGCAACAATCCCATCACCATATTCAGAGGGAGAAAATGTCGGCTCATGAAACACACAATTCTTAGCCTTTGGTTACAGCTGTGGTTTCTGTGGGCATCAGAGTCAAAGCAGAAAAAAAGATGGTGATAAAAATAGGTAATTTAAAGAATGCTTAATAAAGAGCAGAGCACAGGGATCATACAATGCCCTGAGGCTTGCCACAGTAGCTTGTAACAGCTATGTGGTGAAGACTGACTGGAAGAAAACATGACTTCAAGCAAGAAATAAAGCCAGCCAAGAGTGACCCTCGTGGGAGATAGGAGAGGGATTATACACGCTGAACCCACTCTCCTGCTTTCCACTAATCTGATAGCATTGCCCACTGGATAAGCCAGTCACAAGCCTTTCAGACCACAGCACACGATACAGAAGCCTGGAGAGTAAAACTCAAGAGGCAAGTCAAAGGTATGCAGCACAGATTTTAATCTGGTATTTTTTCAGTCCTTTTTTTCTGTATACAAGCTTGAAAAGTTATTTGCCCTTTCTAGATTGGAGCATTTTCATCTTTTAAATATCTCTTATAATTTTAAACTGTCATGATTCTCTGAAAACAAGTTTGGAACCAGTTGTCCCTAAACATGCAGGGTTTTCTCTTTCTTAATGGAATGTGATTTAAAGTCTCATAAGTATTTAAAGATTTATTCCCAATTACTTCTAATTTTAGTATTGTTTTATGAACCTATTACTCTTGGCAATTAATCTAGCCTGCAAGTACAAAAGATCTACAGTCAGGACTTTAGCCACTTAGTGTTGTTCCCTCTAGAAAGGAACTCTTTTGAACATCAACTCATTTCTCTTTTCTAATACATTTTGTTTTATAGGTAAAATTTTTCATCACCCTAAAAATATGCAACTTAAAATAATCTGTTGTTTTATAATTTTAAAACCTAAATCTAGCATTATTCTAATCTATTTTAGATACTTTTACTTAGCATGATAAAGTTTTAAAACTATGAATGAATAGCTAATATTGTTTCTGTTCTTCGAGTTAAGTAGATTTTGAGTTACAAATTTTATATATTGTTTCATTTAAACTTACACCAACCTCATATTACACAGATATTAGAAACTGTTTTAACAGTTTCTGAGGAGCAGAGGTATGAAATCCTATGCCAAGCAGGAGGTTGGTGGTAAAACCAGGGTTTGAGTGCACAATCATTTTATTTCAAAGCTGAGGCACCCCCTGAAATACACAAGATAGTATTTATATTTTTCTGCCACTTTCAGTAATAATTTTACTATACAACATATTTCTTTGTTCAGAGAAAATCACATGAGCATCTGTGTTATGGTTGGATTTCAAGTTTAAAGCAGAACATCTGCAAATACAGAATTACAATGAGGCCCTTGTTCAGTAAGTTGTCTGTGTCTATAACAATATATTTCTGAGATCCAGAAAGTTCAAGTCAACACTCCAAACAAAATACACAAAAGATGGTGTTTACATTTCTGACTTTCACTGTTGACATATTTTCAGCTAAGGACTTACGTTTGTTGATCCAAAAGAAAACGAATGAATGAAGTCAGTACCCCATCTTATGGGATGTGCTTTCCTGTACAAAAGAAAGTACAGTGGGTGTGAGGGAGATTTCATTTCCAATAATTGTAAAATAGCTTCTTGTGGAACAACTGTATCACTGAGAACAACTAGAAAACATGGCGAAAAATGCAAAATTTGTCCTACAACATCAGAGAAGTAGCAAGGTAGCCAAGATATAAATGAAGGGGAGTAAAGTGAAATAGGCCTGACAGTTTTTATCTCTTTTCCTTTTAAAATTATTTGCCAAAAAGAAGTTTCTATGCATGCCATGTAGAACTGAGAGGCCAAAAAGTTGAATAAAAAGAGGCACTTAACGAATAAGAAACTGAACAGACTCTTGACAGTCTCAGGCTGATGAGACAAAGATGGGAGATCAGGGAGTATCAAGGAGCAGAGGTCCCGGATAATGCTCAGAATGTGTATTCAGAATCCTGTAAGTGTCCAACCTGAGAGGAAGGATGAACCAGAAATACACCAGCTCTCACAGAGGACTGAGAAACAACTTTAAACAAGCTCAATCCCCAACTGTATTTGTCATTTTTTCCTACTCAAACTGGTAAAATTAGTATTTAGCTAGAAAAGAGGAGCAAAAGAAACTAGACATTGAGCTTAGTAAACTGGGAAACAGGAAGCCTGCTTGCTAGCCAGGATGCTATAGCTTCACATCCTGGGTCCGCCAAGGGGATTAATATTCCTCCCTCTCCCATCTGGCACCAGGTTGTTCAGGGGCCCAGGGGGGGTGCTGGACCAAAGAGATCTAACAAAGGGTGGACCCATCCAGAGTGCAGAAAGTTTGGGAAGTTGATTGGTCCTCTTGGAAAAATACCTGATCTGTCCCAAGCCCAGGCTAATATAACTCTTAAGTGAATAAAGAAGCTTTCTTGCTTGTGACCTGCACTTGCATGGTGCACTCACCTGTTCTCTCCAAGGTCATGCAACTCCACAGAGTCTCCAGAAGGGAGCTTGAACATGATAGGGGACTCAAGACTTGGAAATTTTTAGTTTAAGGTAAAAAGTTGTAAGTCTAGCAAGCAATGTGTATGTTAAGGCTTTCATTTCAGAAACTATAGATAAGGCCCATCCTGGCTCCTGGGAAAATAGCCCTCTGGGGCACTGGCTGAAGATTACCACCTGGGGACAATTGGAGGCATCCAGTTGTGTTCCAGGGAGAGAAAGATGACCACCACCCCTGGGAAGAGCTAACTGCCCAGGACAGGAATGTTGCAGCTTCTATCAGCTAATCCTCCCTAAATCTCAAAGCTCTCACCACACCTTGTTTATTCCCTGGTATAAAAAGTCTGGCCTGGAAAGAAAGGGGAAGATGGTCTGTTAGGGTATGTACCCATCGTCTTCTCAGATCACTGGCCATCTGAATAAAGTGCCCAGACAGATTCAATCACTGTCACTGCTTATTGGGTTTGGTAATGACAGGCAGCCCAAATGCCGGTGTCTTTTCCAGTTACAAAAGGACTACAGCTGAAAACACATGCTAAACTAGCTGAATGCTGGACTGGACTGTACCTTAATATGGAACATAAACTCTGGACATTCGTCCTGCCCCTCCTGAAGACAACACTGGACTTTTTCTAGGGCGAGACAACCAAGATGAAATATTGAGAGTCAGGGGGAGGACCCCCTTAATTGTGCATCATAAGGAAACCATACCATATAGCCATATCCTCTCATGCAGGTCTCAGGAATTTCTTTTTCTTAGGACATTGCAGGAAGCTCACTTCCACTGATAACCAAACTGCCTGCCACAAACAATGGCATGTTTTGTTTGTTTTGTTTAATTTCTGAGGAAAAATTACATCTGACAGAACCTCAGTTAATCTTTTATTTTTTTATACACAAGGACTAGAACATCATAAAAATAAAAAAAATTAAGAATGCCAAAAGGAGGACAAATGACAAAAACAAAGGAACAATTATAAAAACAAACAATCCACTAGATAATATACATATTGGAGTAATTATATGTGATTTTAAAATAAGAAATAGATTGTTTTCCCAATAAAATATGTCAAATCGATTGAATATCCATGTGGTGTTCATTTTGACCTCCACGATACATAAAATTAATTCAAATTTTAAAAGTAAATCATTAATACTTCTAGGAATTAACATCAGAGAGTATCTTTATGACCTAAGAGTGAGGAAAGGATTCTTAAACAGGGCATTTAAAATACTAAACATAAAAACAATTGAGAGCTCTTAGAACTCAATAATTAAAAGAAAAACAATCTGATTAAAAAATGCATACAGGAAAAACAAACAAAAAAAATGGGCAAAGGACCTGAATAATTTTTTCTCTGAAGATTACAAATGCCAATAAACACATGAAAAAAGTTCTTTTTTTACCACCTTTTATGTGCCAAATAATAAAGCAAAGATGAGACAGTTCTCTTTTATTACATTATTTTTATTGTATTTTATCTATTACCATTTATCCCCCCATACCCTCTTCCACGTCCACCCCACCACCCGCCATCACCACACTGTTGTCCTTGTTCATGAGTTCTTTCTCTTTTTTCTTTTTTGCTTTATCTTTCCACTCCCCAACCATCCCTCCACCCCCAACCTCCCCCAGCCTCAGGAGTTCCCCAGTGCTCAACATCATTAGCCTTCAGGGAAATGAAAATTGAAGCCACAGTGAAATACCACTTAACACCCACTAGGATGGTTATAGTCAAGGATGTGGAGACATTGTAAGCCTTATTCACTGCTGGTGGGAATGTAAAATGATGTAGCTACTTTGGAAAACAGTTTGACGAGTCCTCAAAATGTGAAACCTGGAGTTACTGAATGACCCAGCGTTCCTACTCCTAGGCATATATACACAATTAAAGTGAGAGCAAGTGATCATACAACAACTTGGTAATGAATATTCATAGAAGCATGACTTACTATAGCCAAGAAAGTAAAAACAAGCTCATGTGTTGAATAAATGAATAAATAAAACAAAACATTTATATAATTGAATGTCATTCAGCTTTAAAAATAAGGTACTGATTCAAGATACTACATGAATGAACATTGAAAACATTATGCTAAATAAGGAAACTTGTCACAAAAGAACACATATTATATGAGTCCTTTTATATGAAAAGTGCATACTATGTAAATATGCAGACAGAAAGGAGATTTCTGATAGTCTAAGGCTGATGAGGCCTGGCAAGAAATGAAAAGTCACTGCTAATCAACCTGGGGTTTATGTTGAGGGTGTTAACAATGTTTTAGAATTTGCTGTTGTGAGGGTTATACAACTCTGCTGATGTAATAAAAGCTATTGAGTTATTCCACACTTCAGTATGTGAATTGTAAGACATGTGAATTATATCTCAAAGCTGTGCTAAAAAGGTAGGTAGGTTGAAAAAGGGATCACAGATATATAAGATTTAGATATATTAGGTTATTTTAAAATAAGAAACTTCTGTTTATTAAAGAATTCCATTAAGACTGTTAAAATGCAAGTTCTAGAGTGGGAAAGATATTTTTAATACCTGTAATCAAAAGTGGTCTAATATTTAGAATTTATTTATTTACTGTCTGAGAAACAAAAGCCAAGTTTCTTTGATAACTTCTTGCATTTGAAGTACTGCTGGATGACACCCTTTGCCTGTGACTCTTTGCCATAGTCTTTAACCACCACAGAGGCCTCCCCGTTCTTGTAGTTTCTTACTGTCCTCAACCTTAATTAGGTTGCTTTGGTGATCAGCACAAAGTGTCTCCACCAACTGGACGTCCATAGGCTCATCATCACCATTGGATGCAGGCACACAAAGGTGGGCTTGGCACTTGTCTAAGGCTTTGACAGTTTTGTGGATTCCACACGGTGGGCCATCGTGGATAAGGGCGGTCTTCAGCACCTGTTGTAAAGCAGTGTTTTGATCCATTACATCTCCAGCAGCAATGCCTTCCTTGGCCACGGCGGTGGGTTACAGGTGGATCCAAATGTTGAATGTACCCAAGCCTCTCCCTCTGCACAGCTCTGCAGCAGCAGGGCCAGGGCTAGAATATATGTATAAAGAACTACCGATCAACTGTACAGCCTAAGAAAAATGGACTTAGGACTTAAATGGACCACTTTACAGAAGAGAATATCTAAAATGGTTCACTAAACATATGAAAATTTATTCAATCTCAACAATCATCAGGGAAATAAACTGAAATCCAAGTGAGATATATCAGAATGCAAACAAATGAAAAAATATGACAATTCCTTGCCTAGATGAAGAGGTAGAGAGACTGGAATTCCCACCTCTCTAAATGCTAGTTTAAATTCATGAAGTCACTTTGGAACCATTTGGGACAGTATGTAATAAACCTGATAAACTCTCTGATCCAGCAGTTCTAGGAAGAAGGTGTGGTGAGTACTACATTACAGAAAGAGTACATGTGTTCACCACAAAGCAGTATAAGAATTTTCACAGCAATATTATTTGTAATAACTGGTGACTAGAAACAAACCAAATGCTTAACAACTCTAAAGCTGTATAAATTATAGCATCATATTGAACACTATACTGCACTGAAAATTAATGACCTACCACTGTTTATAACACATGGATATATTTCATAAACACAAAATTGAGAGAAAGAAACTATATGCAAAATAGTGTATATAATTCCCGTATATTAAGTTCTAAAATAGGTGTTAGAAATGAGGATTTCCCTGATTGAGTAGCTCAGTTGGTTAGTGTCCTTCTGATATGCCAAGGTCGTGGGTTTGATCTCTGACCAAGGCATACCAGAAGCAACAAATGCATAAATCAGTTCGGTGGAACAACAAATCAGTGTCTTCTCTCTTTCATCAATAAATTTTTTAAAAGTGAAGACAATGTTTACCTTGGGCAAAGAGGAAAGTAGTGATTGGGAGAAAATATGATAAGAGCTTTTTGGGTTTAGTGATATGTTGCAAACGGCTTGCAACAAGGTGCAAGAATTGATTGGTAAACGCTCTAACTTTGCAAGCCGGTTGACATCAAATTGGTGCCCCAAATTGGCCATGCTGGGAGTATTCGTGATATGGAAGGTCCATTTTTTCAAGGTGTTTTTGTTTTGAGGTGCAGCAGGTGCAGCTGGTTCTCACGTATTTTCCAATTCGTATTGGTATAAGATGTGTTCATTTTGTTAATTTCACAAAGCTATGCTTATAGCTCTGTTTTGTGAACTGTTCTTTATTTATGTTGCACTTAAAGAGATATTTCATATTGGAAGGAGGAAAAATAGAAGTCATTGTAATTTTAAACAAATATCCCTATAGTATTGCTGAGTCCAAAGCCAGGGAAAATGGAGGAGAGCTAAGTAGGCAGCTCTGAGAGAGGCAATGGAGCCAAATTACTGATAAAAACATTGATTTCTTCTCTATTTTTATCATCTAGATTAAGGGTCACTATCTTTCTGTTTTTACAGAGGTCAGGCAGGTACTATAAAATAATAAACATAAACTCTGTGAATTTATTCACATTATAATATTCTGTACCTTCACTCTTGGTTATGTACAATTATTAAATAATCAGTTTTGCTCTATTTTCCTTGAAAATCTCATACTTCTTGATATATCTGTAGTGTGATTATTGGGATATTGAGCCAAGGTTAGAACATAGGCTTTTTAGTTTTAGCTTTGTGATCTTGAGTGAGTTATGTAACTCCAACTTCTATTTTCATCACTAACAACATAGGGGAAATAATCATAGTCCATCAGTTATTCATTCAAAGCAATTATGAAGTAAGGGCCATGTGCCTGGTATGGTTTGAAAGTAGAGAATATAGCAAAACATAAAATATACAAAGCTCCATGCTCTAAAGTTGCATCTATTGTAAAAGGTGACACAGAATCAGTGATGTATAAGTGAAATCTATATTGGGGATAACCATAGAGGAAAGACTACTTCGGAAGGGAGATCTGAGTTTCAGTGGTGTAGTATTAAGTTAGGTGGTTAGTTTTCACTGTGAACGTGACATTTAAGTTAAAATTGAATGAAGTGAGAGAGCAAGATGCAACTCTCTGTGGGAAAGTCATTATTGGCAAAGGGGACTGGAAATGCCAAGGCCCTGAGGGACAATAATGCTTGAACTACTTGAGAAATAGCAAGAAGGCCAGTGAAAAAGGATTATAAAGATAGGCCACTGAGCGGACTCTTCTTTTTACTCAGTGAGATGTGGAGGTATGCAGAGTTTTCAGCAGAATAGTAGTAAGATCTAACTTGAGTTTAATGGGATCAGTGCAGCTCCCTCACTGATAACAGATTCAAGAAATGAGGACATGGAAATTGGAGGTTATCATAAAAATTCATGTGACACATGATAGCCACCTGGTCCAGTGAAGTAGCTCCATTTTGCAATCAGCAAAGTAGGTTTAATTTTTCTAGATTTTCTAATATTTAAGACAGCCAAGTACTGAAGTTTTCCAATGATGAAATTCCTGATTTTCTAATATTGAATCAATTTTTCTTCTCATTTTTAACATGTGAAGACTCACATGTGCAAAATCCATATCCACAGAGTTTTTACTAAAACCACGTGTCACTGGAATATTGCTCCTAATCCTCATGACTGCTCTTTTTTGTAGGTCTCTTCCTCATAAACAGATGACTTGCCACCCAGGTTCTGGCTTGGTGTCTCTTACTTATTCTGGACCCTTTGATTTTCATTTTCACTTTCCTGTACTGTGTTTTGAAATATGACAAATTATTTGAGAAATATGTCTCTTATAGAAGAAACAAATAGGAAACTAACTAGCAGTTTTTTAGCCCCAAAGAGCTACTTTTGGCAATATTTTTCTTTAATACTTATGTCAAAATATGGGAGGTTAATAATCGATAAAAGAAATAGATAAATAAAAAACACTCCAGTTTTTACTTAATATTAGGAGAAAAAAGCAACAATGTAGATTGGCTCTAAATCACATATAGTGTCCATAAAATGCAAATTGAGGGATACACTCTAAATGTTATTGATATATCCATCTACATTTCTACATAGAGAACATATTTGTTTTAAAATCTAGAAATCATCACTTCTCTACTTTCCAATGAGAGAATTTTCAAAGCCATGCAGTAAATGCTGCAATATTATTCAGAATTAATAGGAAGAATTATTGGTTTAGAATTCTATTTAAATAGTTCTGTAGCACAGTATATCATAAGTTCATAATTCATATATATATATATATATATATATATATATATATAACTGGTTCTTCTTTTCATTGGCACTGATAACAAAAACTCAATAATCAAAAGATAGATAAAAAGAGTGGGGAAAAAGGAGTCCTAGATAATTCACGTCTCAGTAATGGGTAAGTAAATTGCATGTGAATACATAAATTCAATCAGGGATTTTACACTTTATTCTGAAGCTCTGGAAATTGGGTTACAAAATGCAAAATATTATGCTAAAATAGAAGTTATCTTCCATAATGCTTTGTAAAGAAAAGTTCTGAATTTGAAAATGTTGGAGTCATTATCGTAACTCATATCGGTACTTTGAGTCCTGACTAACAGTTCATGCTTCTATTTCTGTTCCTTCTTAAGAGCTTCCTGCATTTTTCACATCTTTGGCAATTTAGGGTATCTCTGTTCTTGCCAGAGCTAGCTGAGGAAACTTCAGGCCAAACTAGAAATATGGGATAGTTACTTGCTTATTTATTTGGTACTAAATTCGTTGAATTCTATCATGTTCTATATGCAGAGCTTATGAGAGGTTCTGTGGGTGGTTGTTGATGAGATGAACCTCACGGAGAGGAACACTCATTGTCTAATTAGGAGGCCATTAACATGTCTGATCATGAAGAGACTACTCTATAAAAAAGACAGTTTTCTTCTAGTAAGAAAAGATTATTGAGAAGACTTTAAGACTACATTATGATTCATGCTATTTATTGGGCCCTGATTAAATGGCAGACACTCAGTTTTATCTATCAGGATAATTAAATGATCAATGCAGACAAAGCTCATGGGGCTTACATTGTACAGGGGAATCTTGTGTACACATGCATGCTCATGTGCAGCTGTATGTATGGTGCTTGCACATGGGCACATGCACAAATAATAGAGGCTGCATTTAGGTTTGACTGCCTACTCACAGCTCAAGTGTTTATTCTAATTTGAAGTTCGAGCCATCATTTTCAGAGATTTGAGGAGGGGGAAGGCACCGAGAGAATTTCTGATATACACCCAACAGTTTGATCATTCTCATTCCTACTTCTAAATTGTCCCCAGAGCAAGGAGCAGGAAATCTTCCTGGAATCTACTTAAATCCCAATGATATTTGAAAATTGACAACAAGAGCTTTTAAAAAACAGTGGATTTAAAAACAGTATCACTTATTGAGTACTTAGTTTGAGTCATGTATATAAACTGTGGCATTTAGTTCTTAAAACAACTATTATGGGACATAGTGTACCCTCATTTTACCAAAGAAGTGACTATTTTTCATAGAAGTACATGCTAAGGGATGGAACTGGACATTTAGTCCATGTCTATTTTGCTTCAAAGTCTACAAACTGTGACCGCTTGAGCCTGAGAGGAAAGATGGATGGTATGTGGATGAAAACAAACACACTCACAGTTTTGTATTGGTTGAAGAGAGAATATATATGAGTGATTTTTTTTACTACTTTGTATGGTTTGTTTGTGGTGAAAATGGAAGCAGAAGCAGCACTTTTGAAAAGCTGATTCTAGTACAGTTAACTTTTGCTGTGTTTTCCTTCCTCTCATGGGTGTCTTGAGGCCATGATTCTAGGTTTTATATCCATATCAAAAATCTAACTACTTGCATCTTGCATAGTTTTCAGATTTGTAAGGAAATTTTTTTCAGTTTTTAATTTATAACCACTTTGAAAATGTTTATCATTGATTATTGAATATCCTTGAACTCAGTATTAACACCTATATGTCACATAGCGTAAGTAGTCTGACTGTATGTTTAAAGACTAGTTATAAAAGCAAATTTTTTCACAATCGAGTATCTTTTAAAAATATTTTATTTATTTATTTTTAGAGAGAGGTGAAAGGACAGGGAAAGAGAAGGAGAGAAACATTGATGTGCAAGAGACACACTGATTAGTTTCTTCTCATATGTCCCAAATAGGGACCTGGCCAGCAACCCAGGCATGTGCCCTGACCGGAAATTAAACCAACAACATTTTGGTTTGCAGTCTGGTGCTCAATCCATTGAGCCACACCAGCTACCTCTACCAGCTAGGACACAATCAAATATCTTGTAGCAATTATACACAAGAATAATAACTCCAGGCATTCACTTCATGAAAATGAATTATGCTGCAATTCACATTCATATACACACATGCACATACACACATATATACATATATAATGAGAAGCAAAACATGGATGTTGGCCAAATTGATATAACTGAAAGTCTGGAAAGAATTTGAGAATTGTTTTTATAATCGTGGGACAAAGATAAATTTAATACTTTAAATTATCTTTTTTTTACAACTTTGAGAAATTGTTACTATCTTAGAATATAAATTATGAAACATCAATTCCCATGTTTGTAGAATTCTTGGTGAGTCTACTATGATGCTCTTTGTGGCTAACAAACTTGACTGCTTTTATATGATACTAATTACTGTTCTGAGGAAATAGTACTTGAAAACATCACTACCTACTGTACTCTTACACAGCTTCTTTAATTATACCACATTTAGAATCATGGGAACTGTTATTTAAATGGCCCATCATTTTCCTTGTTTTTAACAATCTGCCAAGTTTTACTTCTAAACTTGTTATTACTATACATTTATAAATGCTTTATACTTATTAAAACTACATATATTGTATATGTACATATGATATATATTTCCTTTTATATATTATAACAATTATTACTGAAAATGTATTGTTATGCATTCTAGGGTAATAAATGAACAATTCTAACAATGTTCTTTTAAAATATTTAATCAATGACATAAGCTTCTGATGTTTCAAAATAAAGTGAAAGATATTTTTTTCACTTTTTAATCATTTATTATTATTCTATTACAGTTGCCTGTATTTTTCCCCCTTTGCCCTCCTCTGCCCATCCCACCCCTGCTTCCACAGTCAATCCCCACACTGTTGTCCATGTCCGTGGGTCATTCATACATGCTTTTTAGTCCCTTCCACTTCTTTCCACCATTACCCGCACCACCCCCTTCCCTCTGGTCACTTTCAACTGTTCTATGTTTCCATGCCTGTAGTTCTATTTTATACATTAGTTTATTTTGTTCATTAGATTTTTCTTATAGGTGAGATCATATGGTATATGTGTTTTACTGACTGACCTATTTCACTTAGCATAATATACTCCAGTTCCATCCATGTTGAAACAAAATGTAGGAGCTCCTTTTTTCTTTCAGCTGTGCACTGTTCCATTGTGTAAATGTACCACATTTTTTGATCCATGCATTTATTAATGGGAACTTAGGTTGTTTTTAGCATTTGGCTATTGTCAAAAGCACTGCTATGAACAGAGGGGAGCATAAGTTCTTTTGAGTTGGTGACTTGGGATTTGTAGGGTATATTCCCAGCAGCAGAATCACTGGGCCAAAAGGCAGTTTCATTTTTGCTTCTTTTAAGGAAATTTCATACTGTTTCCACAATGGCTGCACCAGGCCACATTTCCACCAAAGTGCATTAGGATTCCCTTTTCCCCACACACTTCTTTTATTTATTTCTTTTGTAAGTTCCTCACAGGTAGTGAGAGTCACTTAGTTCTACTAAGTGAGAGTGGTTCTTCCATCATGTAGTGTTGAGACAATTGCCTATTCACATCAATTTGGCCACGTGGATGGATTTGAAGTGAAACAAATTCTTTCTCTTCATCTGGACTTTAACCAGGTATTCAGATAGGGTCTAGAACCAAAATTGGTGACACTTAGCACTTTCTACTTCTTGTTTTCCATTACACCTTAATAATTTATGTTTCCCACTTAAATTTCTCTTGTTCAGTACAAATAATTTTGTTTTGTATATTGCAAGCAACCTAAAAAGTTTTACTTGAATGGAGTACCTGAAGAAAAGCAAGGCTAAGGAAAATAATCCAATATGATTCTCGAAATCTTTATAAATATCAAAATTTTAAATAGTGAATTTGATACATTTTTTGTACCTGACTTACTCTAATTCTGTAAGATAACTTTTACATTATTGCATTGATGGAGTAGAGCACTGTGGAAACTCTTACTGAGTAAAAGATTTTGTGGTTGTTACATTTAATATGCTGGAGTTATGCGTAAATCCTTAAACAACTTATTAAAACACACTGGGAAATCCTTCATTAAATGAGGGTGATGTTTTAAAGATATCTTTAAAATATGAAAAACAATAAAGTTTACTACAGTTATTTTTGGTAAGCATTCATATTCACAATGTAAGTAGAAATTATTATTTTTAGTTGTAAAAATATATTTGTCAAAATAATGGATCATTCATGAATTTTAATAAACAAGTGAATATTATTGACAGGATGATTAAAATATATGTAATTTAGTACATATATTTAATGAATAAATGGATCTTGGTTATGTGCTAGACGTTGTACTCAGGTCTAGGAATCAATGATATAGTCCCTGATTTCCAGGGATTTACCTTCTAAGTTGGGGTATGTCTATATAATATATACGAGTGAAAAAGACTTGAGGTTGTAGATCCGTAATTGTTTCATGCTTTAGATTCTTATGGCACTTGACATTTTACTTTACATTCGCAGAAAGGTTAAGTGACAGCAACACCACATTCCCTTAAGTGAATGCCAAAAGCTTTTCCACATTGTCCTGCTTTCCATCTATGCACTTTTCTCTCTTTATGAATGCTGAATAGTAGCATAGTCTTTTGCACACGTTGTCTTTCTATTTACTTATCTCTGAAAATGTATGCTATATAATAGCTTAGCCAGGATGGTGTGACCACAGAGTTGATGGAGACGCATCTGTCGCTCTCCGTGGTCCTGAAATATCATGGAGGGCTGAAAGTTGTTTCTTCTAATTTTTTTTTTGACACAAAAGATTACCGCCGGGCTAAGAATTCAAAACAGGGACAGAAAAAGTCTAGCGGGAAAAGGGAAGATAAAAATAGAAAGGTTTGCTCTGGCTGGTGTGGTTCAGTGGACTGAGTGCCAACCTGCAAATCGAAGGGTCATCAGTTCAATTCCCAGTCAGGGCATATGCCCCAGGTCCCCAGTTCAGGGTGTGCCAGAGGCAACTGATCATTGTATCTCTAGCACATTGATGCTTCTCTCCCTCTTTTTCTCTCTCCCTTCCTATCTTTCTAAATAAATAAATAAATAAATAAATAAATAAAGTCTTAAAAAATAGAAAGGTTTACAGGAGAGGCTTAGCTATTGATTAATGGGTGGTTTAATACTTTATTTATGCAATCAAAGTTTACTGTACAGCAACCACTGTTGTACTACAACTCCCACCACTCACAATGCCACTATGTAAAACTTCACTCTGGTGTATTCTACTGTACACTGGAGAAAATGGACACCAATCTCACAAATGTGGAAAAATGTACATTTGCAATTGTGTTAGGCACTAAGAAGGATAGAACTTTATGGATCTTGAGATAAAATAGAACAAATATGAAGCTTGGTTAAGAGCTAATTATATTTTCTTCAAATTATGAAATTATTATTGTAAAAACATTATATTAAAGAAGAGATGGTCTATTGGATTGTATAAGACCTCCAAACAAAATGTTTAAAAACTATTTCAGTGACATATTGCCTCTGTGACCTCAACATTTAATAACTGATTATACACTTGAAATTGCTATAATATTTGCAGGTCATTACACTTTACATAATGATATAGTCAATCATCATCAAGGCTGAGAAAATTTGTTTTCACAAGTAGGTGAAAAATATTTCAAACCTTTACTTTTAGGGTGCAAAATATCAATTAACATGATATTTAAAATGTATCAGCTCTACTTTTTAATTAATTTTTGTAATTTTGAGTTTTTGTGGATACAAATAGATTTCAAATCTGTTCAAAATTTTTAGCAGAAAATTTGAATTATAAAGCTTGCATTTGAAGAATGTGAAAGCATTGTTAAAACAGTCAACCTGCAGTTAACACGGCTAACACAGAAACAGCAAATAAGCAGCATACAGAATAGAATTATATTTGTGTTGCTAGATATTTGGGTCATGTGTAATAGTTATGCTCACTAGAATTTCCTGCCTAACCTCTTTGATCCCCTATCTGTAATGGGATACACTTTAAACTACAATGTTCCTTGTACCCTGAAAAAATTCTCAAACCATTTCATGAGCCCTTATGGTCTGAACGCTGAAGTAGATGTCCAGAAGTAGATGACTCTTTATGCCACATTCGGGAAGAATGGAACATACTCTCAGACCCTCCTTGCTCAAGCCATTCTCCAAAGATCTCTGAACAAGCTTCGGCTGACTAGAGACTACCTGGCTACGAACTCTGACAACTTGAGGTTGCTCTGCTTGGCCACCTCTGATGTTTGAGATGATCAGTATATCAAGGGGTATCTGTAAATGTTTTGTAACAGATTAGTTAAAAAGCTCAGCTCTTAGCCTGTTTCATCTTTCTTCTGAGGATTTATTACCACCTGATGTAAGTACATATTTGCTTATTTACTTAGTACATACCACAGTGAAATGTTGCATTCATGAAAGCAGTCTTTCTGCTCACATTCCTAGTGCATACTCTAAGCACTCAATACATATGCAGTGGGTAAAGGACATGACTCTAAGCCTCTATGTTCAGTGAGGGCTGTTTTTATTTTTCTTTTTATTCTGCCCCAGTGCTTAGCTCATTTAAGTATTAAAGAAGTAAGCAGGGTCTAGATCATCAAGATTCTTATAAGGTTTATTAGGGAATTCAGGCTATTTTCTAAAAGCAATGGGAGTTCACTATTTTAATTAGAAACAAATATTATTAGATTTTCATTTTAGAAATAAAGTTATTGCTTTCTGTTTCTCTTAAAAATTGTATCTCTATTCTCTTATTCATCCAATATTAAACTCTAAAAATTATATAACACCTTTTCATTCTTTTGTTACTAATAATTTTCCACAACCAGACACTTTAATTTCAACAATATCTACCTGCCTGTCTATCATCTGCCATCTAGATATAGCACCCCCTTTTCCATTTTAATGTGGACCTTGGTTAATCAAGTCAATTGTACCTGCTAAACGTATATTTCTGTCTTTAGTATACTCCCTGTTAAGGTGCTCTATGTCTTATAGCTAATTAATTAAATAATATCAGCCATCAAAACAACAAAACAAACAAGCAAGCAAAATAAAAACAAAGACACTGAAATAGAGAACAGGGGGACAGTGACCAGAGGGGAGAGGGGAGAGAACTTCAGGGAAAGGGGGAAGGATTTACAGGAACACATGGACAATAACTAAGGTGGGGGGGAATGGGAGGGAGGTGGGGAGCACTGGGGGTGGTGGGCAGGGTTGGGAATATAAGACAGAAAACTGTACTTGAACAATAATTAAATTAAAAAAACTTAAAAAAAACAATATCAGCCATCATACTTACCTAAACAAATATTTGAATAACGCTTCACTAATTAAAGATAAATTCCTAGCTTTCTATTTGAAAAAAGTACAACATAAATTTTTATTAATTTCAACATTCATCCACATAAATTATTGTATTTAATTTTTTGGGGGGAGATATGCAAAGATTGATTCTCTTCATTTAAAAAAATGAATTCAAATGCAAAAATGTTCCAAAATTACTAGAAGAAGGGTATATTACATATACCCTTCACCAAAATTTATCACCCATTAAACATTTTTCACAATTCTTTCATCATTATCTTGAGGTATTTCTGAAACATTGTGAATAAATTGAAGCTAATATGCCTTTTTATTCATTACAGTATTCACACTAAAATTATCAAAATTAGGATATTTCACATTGATATAAAACCAATTATAATTTAACATACATAAAGTACCTATAGATGAAATAGAGACTTTATTTATATTTTACCAGCTGTCCTAACAGTGTTCTTTATAGATATATTCATTTTCTTAGCCCAGTATCCAATTCTGGATTACACACTGCATTTAGTAGTCATGTCTCTTTAGCCTTCTCTAGTCTGGAACAGTTTGTCAGCCTTTCTTTGACTTTTATCAGAGTGATATTTTTGAAAAGTACAGAGAAGATATTTTGTGGTATTTTCTTCAATTTAAATTTATCTTTTGCAGTCAATTATGCTTTTTTTGTCTGGAATACTAAATAAATTTTATTATGTACTTCTTAGTGCATTACATCATGAACTTCATGTTACCTCGTCCCATTACTGGTGATTTTAACCTTGGTCATTTGGTTAAGGGAATGCTTATCAGATTCATTCACCACAAGGAATTTTTCATGTTCTGGTAATTAAAAAGAACCTATGGTAGATTATTAAAATGATACTCAAGTGGTTCCCATTTGTGCGTGCGTTCTTCTTTGCAATGTGATTTTTCAGTTTTTCCCTTCAAGACATGGACTATATTAGTCCAACTGTGAATCTGGGCTTGGCCATGTACCTCCCCTGGGCTAATGGGACATCTGCAAATGTGTGTTGACAGAACCTCAAAAAACACTGCAAATTGGAGTTTGCACTCCACTGTTGCTTTTTGGAATCCTGCAACTACCACTACTCAAGAAGACAAGGCTTGCCTAATGAAGGATGACAGACCAGTTTGAAGCCCTACCCCCCAATTAGTTTGCCAACCAGTAGGCAAGTGAGTGAGGCCATGCTGGATCACTCAGCCGGAACTGAGCCAGCCAGAGCAGCAAATCACCCAGACAGTCCACATTACAATGAGAAAGTATAGATTTAGTTTATTGTTTTAAGCCACTGAGTTTGGGGATAGTGTGTTACAAAGCAAAAGCTAATAATTCCCAAGGGACTACTTTGAGATGATGTCAATGTCTTGTTGTTACACATATAACTTTTGCTGACTAGATTTATGATTCTTGCCTTAAACGTTACTACAAAGATTGCAAAACGGTATTGCTACATTTTTAAAGATGAAGAACATACAGACTAGGTATTACATTCTTTACAGTATATATGTCTACTAAATGATGTGCCAGCATTAGAACCCAAATCTTTTACCTGTGGTCCTTAGCTTTTTTTCAATTTGCCATGAAGAGGTGAGTAGCCTGATGGCAGAACCATGATTCACAAGAGGGAGCAATAGAGAGAAATTGTGGAGTGTCCCTCCTGTTACAAGTGACACCAGGTGACATGCACAGAAGCCCCTCTGGTAGATGCTTCATAATTAATAGCGGGAAGGGATGGCAGGATGGAAAATGTAGGTGGAAACATTAAATATAGTTACACCTGTTTAGATGATAATCGATTCATGAAACGGTATATGGATAATATCTCTAGAAACTGCCTTTTATGAATATCAAAAACCTCACTGATTATAATAATATGTACACTGTAGCTCTTAACATTTTTGTAGTAGCTATTATATCCTCCCACAGGTTTGCCAAATAAACTAAGAAGAGGGAGCCAAGACAGGTAGAGTGACACTACGAAAGAGGAAAACACTCTTACTTTACTCCTTCTTGAAAACAGGAAAACTGAGAATGAAGAAAGCAAAGGACTAAAACTAACCAAGAGTCAACAGTGAATAAATGACGAAGCAGGGCCTTGAATTCAGCAATCCCGGTTTCCTAGAAGCGGGGGATAGGTCCCGCGTCTTCAGATGCTAATACTGAGTCTTAAGTCTGCGCTTTGTGCCAGACTAAAATCCTTACATACACTATTTTAACTCATTTACTACCAGGCCTTTCTGCTACACTACACGTTAACCTTACTTAGAAATGATTGCCCAAAAGAAATGATTACTTTTAAAATGCAAACATTCAGGTACTTAGGGGTGTGTGTGTGTGTGTGTGTGTGTGTGTGGTGTTCATGATCATAGCTACTGACTGAAAAGAAGTTCAAAGATCCACTTTTTACTTTACCTCTTCCAAAAAAATTTAGTAGCACAAGGAAGCCCTTTGCTTTCCCAGTTTTCTTACCAACCAGAACTAGCATCCTGGCAGGGAGTGTAACGGACAAGAAGCGAAACTCTTTGTCGGTTCTGCTACAGAGCACCCAGACCTGCAGCTCCCGCAGCATCCTTCCCCTGCAGAGCCGACGGCTGGGGTGCCGCAGCCCGGGCGTTTACCCGAGGGCAATCTCGACCTCCTATCGGCATTTGCTCCGGGCTCACCGGTGCACCGCTTCACCCGCTGGGGACCCCGGGCGGCCCGGGTCGAGGGGCGCTCTCGCGGAGCCGGAGCCGACCCCAAGGTTCGCCCTTCGAGGCCGCGCCTGCCAAGTATCGCGGGACTTGGGCGCAGCGCTCAAGCCGCGGCTCCCGGAGCAGCCGGAGCGAGCTCAGCGCGCGCCGCCCCAGCCCGGGGAGGAGTAGGCGCTGCGAGGGAGGGGGGGAGGGCCGGGGGTGCTGGTTACGTAAACGATACTAGCCCTGTGAAAGGCCTCCTGGCTGGGTCTACGGGAGGGGGAGGGGCCGCGGGAGGAGGAGGGGCTGGGAGCGAGCCGGCCGGGGTGGGAGGGGGGCGGGGGCCGGGGGCGAAGTGACCAGGCGGCGGCTGTGCCGAGGTGACAATGTGCTAGGAGCCCTCGATCGGTTTCCTGCGCCTCCTCGGCCTCGGCTCTCGCTGCGCTCACGGAGTCCTCGAGCCGCCGCTGCGCTATGAGGGCGCCTCTCTGGGGCTGGCCGAGGCCGGAGTCGGCTCGCGCTGCTCGCGGGGAGGTGTGAAGAGAGAGGCGCAGGCGGGAGCCGGGCTGTTCGCGGCGCTCGCGGGCCAGCCCGGGCTCCAGGTGAGCTCAGGCTCGGCGCGCCCGGCACTCGGCGCGGCTGGCCAGCGCCCGCCTGGCTGGGTTGGAGGCTGAATTACGTGCGTGGACCGCCGTTCCCTCTTCGCGGGATCCTTGGCCACGATAGCAGGTCTCCGTCTCTCTTGCTCCCCTTCTCTTCCTTGTAATTGTCTGGGGCGAGTCACCCCTGGGCCGCCAGAGTGCTCGGGTGGGCGCCGCAAAGTCCTGCAGTGAGTGGCAGGGAGCGGAGTCCTGCACCCGTACCGGTCCCGGGTCAGGGGCGCCGGCGGAGCGGCCGAGGACTCTCCGAGCTCCCCGAGCGCGGTCCCCCGCCGCTGCAGGTGCGGAGGGGGCACCGCGAGGCACGAGGCGCGGAACTTTGTGCCGCCGTCCGCCCTCTACCTCGCTGTCTCAGTTACCCAGCTGATCAGGGGTGTGGGGGCGCAGGACCTCTCGGCGTCTTGGTGACGCTTGGCGCAGGGCAGTTCGGCCTTTCCACCCCGGCAACTTTTTCCGTCCGGCTGCGGGCGACCGGGAGCTGCGACGCACAAATGCTTTCACACTACCCGGCACCGGGGACGTTCAGAATCTCGGGTGTCTTCCTCGACGGTTGCCTTGCTCTCTTTCTGCCTCCCTTTGCCTGTCTCTTGGAGTGCCTCTCTGCCTTTCCTTCTCTCTGTATGTCTCTCTGTCTCTGACTCGGTTTTTTCCTGGGTCTGACTCCCCCAGCCCTCCGGGTTTCCTTGTTTCTCCTTCTCTTTCTCCCTGTCTTTCTTGGGATGTCTCCGAGTCCCTGTTTTCTATCGCTTCGGTTTGTCTCCCAGTCTTGCCGTATTTTCTCCGTTTTTGCCTTTCGCTTCGTATTTCATCTCCTTTTCTCATTTGCCCCGACTCGTCCTCCCGAACACCAGCTCCCAAATCCCGAGGAGGGGCCCTGGCCAGGGGAACACACCCTGGTCCACCTTCTGGGCACCTTCAGGTACAGAGACCTCGCTGCTGGGTTCCGGAGGGGATGCGGGGATTGAAGCAGCCTGCTCTTGTCTGGGCTGTGAAGTCGAGCTCAAGGGCCAGCCTCTCCTTTCAGGGTTCGAGGGCTCTGCGCTGCTGCCAACCCGAGCGCACGGAGGCTGCTGGTTTGGACAGCGAAAGCTGCGGGTGCCCCTGCCCTTACCTGGAGCCTACATCTCCAGCCTTTACAGGCAACCACGGGGGCAAGAGACAGTGGGCAGACAAACCCAGAAGCTTACTGATCCAGGGGGAAACTAATCTCGAAAGGGTGGGAGTTTTTGTGTGGCAAAGGTGTTACTAGCAGAGGAGCAGAGCATTTGGGGACTGCCTGCTTTAAACTGCCATTGCACTCAGTCCTTGAGCCGTTTGCTTGGGAGAGCTCGCGGTCACCTCTCGGAATCAGGACAGATTTTACTTGCAGGGTAAAGACACTTGGCTGCCCCTTGACATTTTGTGTTCCTTTAGGCCCTCAAATCTTTGGCTTTGTGTGAAGGTTGCCTTTGCTCAAGGTTGCTACCACCTCGTGTGTGTGTGTATGTGTGTGTGCGCGTGTGTGTGCGTGTTTGCATTTATGCCCTCTAGTGTTAAAGAAACCTGCTGGTTTAAGAATATTGAAAAGTAAGGTCAACCAATTGGTGCCTGACTTTGGACCTCTCACTTTCCCAGATCATTCTCCTTGCCTTTTTGCTCATCCTTTCCTTTGCTCATCTTGACATTTTTATAGAATTACAAATCTTCCCTTTTCTCTGATCTCCACAAACTCCTCCTCTCCTGTAGCATTAGAACCTTAATATTGAAATCCTGTTCGAGTCACTTCAGAGATGTGTAGATTTGGAGAATGTTCATAGGCCAAGGCTGGCTTTGAACATAAGTTCATTTGTCCACACTGTTTGCCACAGATCAGGATTTCACATCTTTCTCGTATGCCCCTCTCCACCTTCAGCTCCACTGAGAATGTTACTTGTCTGTTCCTGATCATTTAAATAAGTGCTTTAAATTTACCGTTTCTGTGATACTCATGCCATTCCTGAGCTTACAAGGCTCGGGATATCTCAGATCAGGTTTGAGGAGTAAGAAAAGAAAGCTTTTCCAAAGGAAGTACTTGTAGCACTGCTGGTGTACATGAATTCTAGGTCCCAGAATCAAGAATGGGAGGGATGTGTCTCAGATATGGAGACCTTAGCTCAGTGTGGGAAACTAGTAAATGCTTCATGAAAACTTGTTGATTGATTAGCATGCAGCTAATTACAGGCTTTGAAGTCACCTAGCTTTGCTTATGGGGAGTTGTATTCTGCCTCCTCCCCCTTATTCCATTTAGTCTTTTATGAATGGGACTAGAGGACTAGTAGAAAGGATGTTGCAACACGTGTTTTCTGTGTCTTTTCAGCTCAGTCACGGCTTGAATTTGCCATCTCTCCAAGTTTTTAACTTGGCTGATACTCTTTAAAAATCATTGCAGAGTGGAAGAAGTGAGTTTAGAGGTTCTGATGGTGGCATTTCTCAACCTTCCTACCTAAAAGTAAATGAGGACATGAGATCATTTGTGGAAGCATACTTTTGTGTGGTTTTTAAAAAGTGCAAGTTCTCTGTTAAAGAAGAAACCTATCTCCTTAAAATATTTTGGGGATATAAATTGATCTGCAAACTGAATCAGTTACCCTAAATAATTTATAGGTTTCCTTACTGCTTTGAGTATATTTGAGCAGTGTGATAATACATGTATATAAGAATTTGCCGAAGTACTTGGAAATGTAGTGCCTCTTGATATAATGATCTAGTAGGAATCCATGGGCTTTATAATTACTTTTCTGATGATTTGGTACTCCCCTCTTAAAGCAGTTGGGGATTTGCCCTGATGGTGACTCAGCGGGTTGGGCATCGACCAGCAAAGTGAGAGATTGTCAGTTCAATTCCCAATCAGGTCACATGCCTAGGTTTCAGGCCATGTCCCCAGCTGGGGGCATACAACAGGCAACCAACTGATGTTTCTTCCCTACATTGATGATTATTTTGTACATCAATGTTTCTCTTCTTCCCTTTTTCTCTCGCTTCCCCTCTCTCTAAAAATAAATAAATAAAATATTAAAAAAATACATTTGGGGATTTGCCATGTGTATTTTTTAAGATCATGTTCTACAGCTATTTTGCTTTTTAAATTATTACGTATAAATCACCTGATACACTATTTAATTTTTTTGTATTAAAAATTGCAGACATAAAGGTGAAATCCAGATATTGGTTGAGATGTGTTCTGATTTCATGCCACTAAGAATATTGAGATGGCCCTGGCTGGTGTAGCTCAGTGGATTGAGCGCGGGCCTGTGAACCAGAGGATCGCTGTTCGATCCCCAGTCAGGGCACATGCCTGGGTTGCAGGCCAGTTCCCAGCGGGGGACTCACGAGAGGCAACCATACATTGAATTTTCTCTCCTTCTCTCCTTTCCTTCCTCTCTAAAGATAAATAAGTAAAAAAAAATCTTAAAAAAATAATGTCTTAAAAAAAGAATATTGAGATTCATTTAACTTTTTGACTTAATATGCATTAGTTTCAGGTGAAACAGTTATGTCAGAGTGAAATACAATGTTTTCATTTTGCCAACTTGTTGTTTAGAAGTGGGAATTGTAACAGGAACATTACCACCTAATAGTATTGTGCAGCTTTTTCAAACTTCATCCATCACTTTAGGAAGAGGGTGAGAGAACAAACAAATGAGTATTTTGTCTTACCTTGTAATTGTGCTGTGCTTCAGTCAAATGTCTACATTATTATAGCCCTCATCAACTATTGGTTTCTCTCTGGTTTGGCAAATGAAGAGAATATTGGTGTTTCTGAACAAGAAAAATAAGGGACATGACTGCGTGTAAAGTATTAGTACAGTCCCAATATGTGAAATAAATGACAACACTCCATGTATGTAGTAAATTTTTGTGCTTTAGAAAAGAAACAGTTTTTTACAGTTTTGTTCTTTAACTAATTTGCCTTACCAGACATCATATTCCCAATTGACACCTCTAACAATAAACAACCAGTGTTGGCTGATTTTGATACATTACCTTCTTGGGTTTGTGTCACTGCCAGTAGACAGGCCATAGAGATATCTTAAATTAATAAGATTTTACAGGATCACTACTTTGAAGTATGAGTGACCAAATTAACTAATGGCCTAGCTATTAAAAATTTTAACTGGACTTTTGTTCTAAATCCTTCACTTTGCTCTTGTCATCAGAATAAGTACATGTCAAATAGCAAATCAAGAATTTAAGTATGTGTGCTCTTATTGACTCCAAGGATCTGTTGGAAAACATTTCTTAACATCATCACCTTCCACACACATATACATTAAGTATATGTTTGAATACATAAATCATTTACAGATCTGACACAGACTTGATAAACCATTTATGATTTTAACAGATTAGACTTCTGCCATTTAATTACAGGCATAAATGCTTTTGAAGAGTACAGCTTTTTAGTGCTAAATTTAATACTTAGAGAAATTTGCATAAATGAATGCATGCATTAATTCAGTTGTAGTTGGTCATTCATTTGGAGCATTACAAGAAATTATCTTTGGGAGCAAAATATAAATCAAACAGATTTTATTCATTTCATACTTATTTCCCCTTGATTCAGATTTAAACCTATGTGTATGTTTTCAATGTAGTACATTTATAGTAAAATATTTAATAGGTTTTAGCTTGATTACCAAGAAATAATTAAAGGTGGCTAAAGACACTTGTGTAATTAATTTATGTCCTAATGTTCCTTGTAAAGACATTAGATAAAAATCATTTTTAGCTATGAATTTTACAATTTATTTTCTTAGTATGTCTCAGCATCTATTTATTTAAGTTGAATTCTTGTTTTTAAAAAAGTTGCTACAGCCTTGGCTAGAGTGGCTCAGTGAATTGAGTGCTGGCCTGTGAACCAAAGGGTTGTTGGTTTGATTCCCAGTCAGGGCACTTGCCTGGGTTGTGGGCCAGGTCCCCCAGTGAGGGGTGTGTGAGAGGCAACCACACATTGATGTTTCTCTCCTTCTCTTTGTCCTTCCCTTCCCCTCTCTCTAAAAATAAATGAATAAAGTATTTTTTAAAAAAAAGTGTTACTACGGATTATTAAAAGCTGGTTGAGGCCTAACATTTAAAATGTAAGTTAAGTTAGGAAGACATGTTTTTTCCCTAAGGGCCCAACTTCAGTCAAATGTCTACATTATTATAGCCCTCATCAACTATTGGTTTCTCTCTTGATGTTTACCCTACAATAATCATCCAATCGGTTCAGTAGAATTACAGCAAGTTGAGAAATATCAGTTTTTAAAAGTTGGTTCATATTAATGGTTAATCCTCTCAACATAACTTCAGAAGGATGTAGGGGATACAGTGACTATTCCGTCATAGATATTAGCGTATTTGTGATCATATGAGCATCTTCTGTTATGTGAGAAAATAAAAAAGTACTTACCGTAAAGACATGTGGAGACTGTCCAAGATATATCATAGCAGAGTTTTAACATGACATGGAATTAATTGGGAATCTGTTTGATATATTAAACTACATTGAATTGTCACTTAAGTCCTATTAAACTCTTGTAGAACATTTTGGGGAAGAGTGTGATTAAACTGCTGGTTGGCACTTTGGTGAACATAATACATGAGCTGAGTAGCCACTGTAAATAGAATAAAGCACAGCACACATGTTCAAAATCACTCAAATTATGCCTCAGAGAGAGGAGCAAATGTCAACTTAGTTTCTTGTCTAATGCTAATTGCCTTCACACTCTAAGCACAGCACCTTTTTTTGTTGTTGTTAAAAAATGGATTTTGACATATGGGGAGGATTATCTTCCTTTAGACCAGAAACAAAATAACTCACTTAGTTTCCCCTGGAGTTTTTTTATTATATAATTAGTCTTAGATGGAGAGGATGAGATTTGTATGACTATCAAGAGCTTTATGCACTACCACTATTAATCTAGTGAGAGAAAAATGGGCCAAAATACTTGGAAACAAATGTATGTGAAGATATGGATATTTAAATTTATTTTGAAGGGTATTAAAATGATTATTTTAGTTATAAGTTGATAAAATGATGAAAATTTATAGGATCCTTACCTTGTAATTGTGCTGTGGGTAAGTAAATATCTGACCTGTCTCACTTCATTTTACCCTCATAACCACATGAGTGGACAGTACTGTCACTGTCCCCATTGTATGGGTGAGGGCTCACTTGCTCACAATCACACAGATAATCCGTAGTAGGGCAGGGATCACATCCGTTCTTTCGGTGAAACCAGTTCTTTAACAGTTCTCAGTCTGACATTTTTACTGACTAATAAATTTTTTTTAAAAGTGAGTGCCAACCTCAAGGTGAACATTTTCTTTTCCACAGTAAGAATGATTTACAAAGTCTACCTGTATCACCATTATTTTGTAAAAGAGTGGTCTTTTTAGCACCAACTAAGATGGCAGAACTGAATCTCAAAATATAGTTCTTAACATAAATTTAGCTTCCTGTGCATTTTTTTACCTTGCACTCATTTCTCTGATTTAACAAGTACAGCTGAAAATTTCATCACGGTATTGTTAATTTATTTCATTGCATTCTGTAGACTAATTGGGAATCATTGTTATCCTAAACAACTATAATATACTGCCTACCCATACACCCACACAACACAAGCCAATATGGTCATCATATTCATGACTTAATGAGACCTAGCCCCTGTAGCTATTGCATTCTCTTTCTAGTTGCAATTCAGGGCAAGAAACTTGGATCTAGGAAAGATGTTAGCAATTGTTCTAGCCTCATTTGACTGCTTCATTGTTTGTTGAAAGGATTAGAGGATTGGAGGTGATTTGTTCCTTTCATGTAGTTCAGGACAAATCACCATCACTAAGACAGTGCCAATCTGTGTTCTGGGGCAAGGAATGAGTGCTGGGCAGAAACGCAAGGTGCACCTGTCAACATACTCTTCTGTCTTCCCCCCATCTTTAGGGATCAGTTGTTCCTTTTTTACTTCATTCTTTGCCTTGCTGAGGACAAAGCAATTTTGTTTTAGGTAAGAAAGAAAATTCCCAAGCTAAACTTTTAACTGCTTTTGTAAAGCTGACTGATGCTGTTTAATCCCAGGTTGCTTTGGTTAGTGACTCTCGTGGCCATTGGAGAGGAAAAGAGTGACGGTGGGGTGGGTGAGATGTAGCTAGATGGCCTAAGGTATTGTTGAGCGTCATGGCTGATAAACCATTGTGTTTATTGAATTTACCTAAAAAGGTTTTTTGTTTGTTTTAATATAGGTTGTCAGGTCCCATTCATATAGTCTCATTTACCTGGGATGGATCCACAGGATATGTCTTTGTAAACGTTTCACAAGCAACTGATCTACTTCTAGTACTTCATTTTTCAGATTCACTCATTAATTTTATTTAACAAATGCAAATGTTATTGTTCTCTGGATATCATTTAAAGACTTTAGAGGTATTGATTTATTTCATTATAATAACTTCCAAAAGTAGGCTTTATTAGTACCTCCACTTTATAGATGAGGCCATTGAGACACAGAAAGGTTAAGTTGCTGGTAAGCGGCAGGGCAAAGTCTATGCTATTTTCATGAAATGATTAATAAAACTACATGCTTTAGGTCAAGAAGCTTGAAATAGCAGACTTGAAAAAGGAATTTCAATGTCTATGTCTTGTTTTTTTGAGTAAGTTATGCTTTTAAAGGTGAATAAAGACATAAAAGTCCTTCAGGATAACATAGGCAGGAAAATCTCAGATATTCCACACAGCAATATTTTGTCTCCTAGATACACTGATATGTCCCCTAGTGCAAGGGACATAAAGGAAAGAATAAACAAATGGGATCCTATCAAAGTAAAAAGCTTCTGCATGGCTAAAGAGAATGGCATTAAAATGAAATGACAACCAACTGTATGGGAAACATATTTGCCAATGATGCCTCAGACAAGTGTTTGATCTCCAAAATATATAAAGAACTCATAGGACTCTACTCTGAGAAGACAAGCAACCCAATTAAAAAATGGGCAAAGGACTTGAACAGACACTTCTTCAAGGAGGACATACAAAGGATCCAGAGACTTATGAAAAGGTACTCAGTATTGCTAGCCATCAGAATGATGCAAATTATAACCACAATGAGATACCACTTTACACCAGTCAGAATGGCCATCATAAACAAAGCAACAAACAAGTGTTGGGAGGTTGTGGAGAAAAGGGATCCCAAGTGCATTGTTGGTGGAATTGTAGACTGGTGCACCACTATGGAAAACAGTATGGAATTTCCTTGGAAAACTAAAAATGGAACTGCCTTTTGACCTGGCAATTCCACTGCTAGGATTATATCCTAAGAACCTATGCACCCCAGTATTCATAGCAGCATGATTTACAATAGCGAAGTGCTGGAAGCAACCTAAGTGCCCATCAGTAAATGAATAGATCGGAAAACTATGGTACATTCACACAATGGAAATCTACACAGCAGAAAGAAAGGAGCTTCTACCCTTTGTGACAGCATGGGTGGAAATGGAGAGCATTATGCTAAGTGAAATAAGCCAGGTGGTAAAAGACAAAAACCATATGATCTCACCTTTAACTGGAAACTAATCAACAAAACAAACAAGCAAGCAAAATATAACCAAAGACATTGAAATTAAGACCAAACTGACATTAACCAGAGGGGAGAAGGGATGGGATAATGGGGGGGGGGGAGGGTGAAAGGTTTGCCAGAACAAGTATAAAGGACACATGGACAAAAACAAGAGCAGGTAGAAACAGGGGAAGGAGGTGGGGAGGGCTGGAGTGTTGGGGAGGGGTGAAAGAAAAGTCAGAAAACTTGAACAGAAATAAAATTAAAAAATATTTAATAAAAATAAGTATAGTAAAAAAACAAGTGTTCAAAGCAGCAATATTCAGATAGCTGTGAGTATATGTTTATTTAGAAATTTGAGACAATATGGTTTCATATTTACTTTTTTCATTTATATTGTGAACATTTTCCCATGTCATTATGTTTAATATGAAATTTAATGGTTATATAATAATATTTTTAAAATAAATAAAAAATTAAGGTGAAGAAAGAAAACCTGATCAACTCAGACTTTTAGAGTTGAATAAAAGTTTCTCTTTAGAAGTAATGGTACCAAATTAAAAAAGAAAGTTAATTACAAAATTTGGGACAGAAAACATGGAAAAATCAGTGGTGTTCTTCAACTAGATTGTTGTCTCTACTTATGTGCAGACTTTGCCCTGCATGAAAACAAACAAAAACAAACCCATAGGAATTAATACAAAGTGATGTAGATAGGAAGAAAAAATTAAAATGCATAAGTAAATAATATTACTACATATAGACTTTATAACTGAAATGCATATCTGTGACTAACCTAATAAGAAATATTTTATTTTTATATATTGCTAGCAAATTCCTTATATTACAATAGAAAATACTCATATTTAAGAAAAGTATTGGAAAATCCCTTAGAAATATTTGTTTTTTCTCAAGTATGTTTTTTTGTAAGCTTATTATATGATGGAATCTCTATGCTATTTTGTAATCACTGGTATTCTTTAAGAACTGTTGCATCCATCTTTGATGAGGTGCATTTTCTCCTTATGCTGGGCCTTTGGTTGATTTTGAGAAACTTTCTGTTACTTAATATTTTTAAGGCACTAAGACAATGTTTTAATTAGACTTTTAGTAAGTCTTTTAAAATATAAATATTATTTAGACTGATCATTTGATTAAATTATGTAGATTATTTGAATGATGTACTCCTGGTAATGAGTCACTCTACCTGTCTTTTTTCCCCTTAAATAAAAACCCACGCTTAAAAACATTTCTGTTTTCAGATTCAATAATCAAGTGAGGGTTCATGGGATTCTTGACTAACCTAGTTTCAAAACAATAGACTCTTTTTTGTTTTTCTGACAGCAAATTCTACCTCTTTTTCTAAATCCTCAAGGCTCGTATTTCTTTGATTCTCTTGATAGTTCAGGCTCAAATAGGACTGTATGTCATTTGTCTGGAAAAATATTCCCCTCCCTGTTTGTGATTCAGATGTTGCCCATGTCCTGTGCATTTTCAGTGCCCTTCTGTATTTTGTAATGAGTAAAGACTGTCTTTATAATTTCCTTACACTCTTTTTCTTCTCTTGTATCCTCCCTTGCTCCTCCCTTTCTTTCGTCTTCATGGTGATATCAATTTTAAACTGTCTGTCTTCTGTGGCTTAATAAATCATCATGGAGCAGAGCTGGACACTCTATTAGTTGTCTTAATTCCGTAAAAAAAGATAGAAAAGAACTTCCATTTATTTCATCATTAGTCTCTGGATAGGTAAAAGGCAGATGCTCTAGCTCTTGCATTTGGGTCATTTAACAGGAGGCTGGGGATGCTAACTTCGCATCTCATTACCTTTGTCTCCTTTTAGAAGTGTGTGCCCAGGCCCTGCGGTCAGTTGGCAGTTGGCAGGGCCATGGCTCCAAGGGAATGCTGTGCATTTGAGGGGATGCCAGTTTCAGTTGCCAGGCATTTCTCACATCCTTTGGTCATGCCTTTCTTATAAAACATCCAATATGTGTTTCATTACTAACTCTAGATTATTGAGTTCATGTCAAAAATTCACTGTGGCACTATTGGTAGGTTGTGATGAGTAATTTTTATAATTTGTTTCCTGTGGCTCCCATTCCCTGAATTCAGGATACTATTGTCCCTATTTGGTAAACCTAGACCAAACATTTTGTCACAGATTTTTAAAGAGTTTTATTATTGTGAACTAAGTTGAGATGAATCATAGGTAATTGGATGGTGCAGCTGAATTAACACATTGAATTGCCAGTTATGAGACTCTTCATTTGCTGTAACAGACAACAATGAGCCCATTTTGCTTCTACAGTGAACAAATTCTTATTATCTATATAAAATTCTAATTCAAGTAGGATAACATGTGTGCATCATTTCCATTCCTTTTGTAAGGAAAATAACCTCCCCAATATATTGCCAGCTATCTCATGAAATAATTTTGAACTTCAATAAATCTTTTTCTTTGAAAATGTTAATCAGTTGTCTCATTCCCCACAAAAGGACAGACTATTAAGCATTCAGAAATAAGAAACGATAATACTACTTTTACCCTGAGTACCTTAAGTTTGTGCAGTTGTACAGTTTGCATTTATTTTAATAGAGAGCCTCTTTTCTATCACTCTGAACAGCATTATTGCCCTAATGACTAGGGTCATGGGCAACACTATAATAATTTTGTTTGTTTTGGGATTTTATTCACTTTAGGTGTTTTAAGGGTACCTTTTCTAGGTCAGTGGAATTGCTTTTAAACAGATGAGTTCATTTTAAGAGGAAGGATTAAGACATATCTTTATCTAAATTCCCCCGGAATACTTACTAATTTAAGCATTACAGTAAGGGGTCAAAAAGACATCAAGCTGCTACGAAAATTGTGTGGAGTGAAGCCAGGCAGAGGAAATTGTCTGAGATGTGGGAGGGTACCCTAAAGTGGAGGGGGAATGTACTTTCCCATTAACAAGCTCCCAAAGGCTTGAGGCTCAATAATGCCAAGAGAAATGGAAGTCAGAAGTGGGACACTGGAGCTGAAACACAAGTTTTAATCAACCTGTATAGCTGGAATTACCAGCCTTCTGTTCGCCAGTTCCACTTCTGTGTAAACATCCCTATTGCTAGTTATTTCTCAGTTTCCCTCTACACCGTCCTTACACACTCTAATGGAATTACCTGGACTGCTGGGGAACAAGGGCGGCTAGGGGGGCATCTTCAAACCATAGAATAAAGTCCCTTTCATTTTGGCACTTAGAGCCTTTAAGACTAATGTTTGGATCCTGCTTACCCTAAAGCAATGTTTTCAGATCAAGGGGACTCACTCAAGTACAAAGGGCACAGCATTTTCTAGTCCTTTATTCTGAAATATAAAGCAGCAACCAAGGATTGCCAGACATTCAAAACATAATTTGAAAAAAAAATTAACAAAAGTTTGCAATAAGAAAAAGGGAGACAGGTAAATGGAAACCAGCAGTAAAATGAGAACCTTGCAGAAAACCATCAGTTTGTTCTCTGTACCTATGTTTGTTTTGTTTGATTTTCATTTTTGTTTGTTTTTATATTCTACAGGTAAGTGAAATCATACCATATCTTATTTGCCCAATCTCTTTACTCAAGTCAAGGTGTTAGTTACCTTTTACCTTTTAAGTTTATCTCTTGATCTTGCTGCTAACTGAATTGTCCACTCACATTGGAATCTTCCATCTTTAGTTTTATTCATCTATAATAACTTTCCAAATAGGATTGTTTTGGTAGAATGTTTTAATTGCTCAAGGCCTTACTTTTAAAAACATTTTTTAAAAGCATTGCCAAATGGTTTTTTAAAAGGTCCATCTCCATTCCACCTCTGTTTCCCTGAACATCGTAAACAATACATTTTAAATCTTAAACTAGTTTTATTTTTATTTTTTTAAACTAGTTTTTAACAATATTTTGTAGTGGTTTCCTGAGAGAGATGGTAAATTGTATAGTGCTCTGTGTGGTTAAATTATACCAGTTATTGTGATTACCTGATGTGCTTGCAGATGCATGGAAGAATTGGTAGATGAAGGCTGGCCACTCCAACATTAGACAGATGTGAAGATATTGTCATCTTAGCCTGGCAGCTGCTCTTGAAGTTCTCATTGCTCCTTATTGTTTGGGCTAACACTTCAATTTTGTAGCTAATCAGAAATAGTTGCTTTAAAAATGTTAGCTATTCCTAATGTTTATGAGAAAACAGATGGGTCCCAGAAGAAATGACTAACCTGCTGGTTGTTGGAAGAGTTTTGTGTGGTGTGTGTGTATGTGTGTATACTTTAGCACCTTTCAGCAATTCAGCAAACCAAAAGAAGATGGTAGAAGAGAGGGAGAGAGAAAGAGAAGAATGAGGAAGTTTCCCAGCCTCGCCCCCCCATAGCCTGAGATGTGTGTAGCACAAAGCTATTGTGAAAAATGGAGAAGGGAAAATCCTTTCAATGAATATGTTAAAATCTAGTATTGTTATGATATGGAATGGTAGGTGATTCTGAAATGAGAAAATTAACAGTAAGGCATTCTCTGACGCCTGTGACTGTCTGGTTTCTGTTGACAGGTTGTGATGACAGTCTCCTGGGTCACCTCCTTTTACCATTTTCTGAGTGATCTGGTTTTTGGGTGGTGGCTCCAGGGCAGCGAGAGCTGCTTTGTCCTGTTGTCTCACTTGTTTCCACGATTGAGGGTCCATTACATTTTCTTCTAAGGTGAAGTTTTTGGCAGTTAATTGGAACCTTTAGTGCGTGAGCTACTCCTTGATTTTAAGATAAGAAAAAATGCAGGGACTGAATTTGGAGGAGGCAAAGGAACATGGTTGTGGTAAAGACACAATTTTAAGACTGTGGTGCCAGCCTAAATGCAGTTAAAAAATCCTGACTCATCCAGTTACTAGCAGAAAACAAAGCACAGTTACATAGCCTCTATGGAATTTAGTTGCCTCATCTTTAAAATGGGAGTAGTAATAATAATAATAGCCAACACTCATACTACCAGGTCTGTAATAGGGCACGGGGGTCTCTTTTAAGTGCTTTACATAATATTATTAGTTCATTGAATTCTCGCAATACTAAGAGTTAGACACTTATTTTCATCCCGCTGATCATTGTAACTACTTTAATGGCTTGTCTTGAGGGTTGAGGTGACAGTGAATGTAATGTTCTGATTATTGTGCTTGGCACTTAGTAAGTGCTTAACGAATGCTAGCTGTTATTAGCACGTCGCCTCTCCCAGGGTCCTCTACTGGCATTTAGTTGGCCAGTGCCTAGTAAATTTGGCTGCCTAACCGAATTTTGAAATAAAATTCTCAGACCTGGAAGAGTTATTGTAAGGAATAACTGCAAAATCAGGCCCCAGGAGACAGTAAATAAATAGGAGTCAAAGAAGGATTGAAGCCAAGCAAAACCGACCATAAAACTGTATTGGTGAAATATTTAGAAATCTTATGTAAGACAGAGGAAAAGGTACATGTGTGAAGGGAATGGTATATATTATAAGTATTATATTATAATGTACAAGTATTACATAACACTTAACACTGAAATGCCACTTGGCAGAAAGTGGGAAGCTTCTTCTATTCCCTGCAGTGTTACTTGGAGAATTCCAGTGTCACTTGGTTTTAGTTAGGTGTTCTCGGTCAAATGAAGTCATCCTCCATTTTCCCCTTAATTTTTTCATCAGCTTAGACTGTTATTTTTTTCTTGGCTAATCCTTAGATGGAAAGTTGAGTGCTTTTTTATGTGTGCGAATGGGAAAAATAGTAAAAAGTTTAAAACATGTTGCCATTTTAGCCTCATTTCCTGCATGGCAAAGGTGAAACATTATTATTTTTGTTTAGAGATGTAAACTTTATTTTTAGTATGTGATGTCTAGTTGTTTTTAATGATTTTTATAAATGTTTAATTGGAGATTTTCTGTTTTATTTTAAATTTAGACAAATACATAATTTGCAACAACAAATTATAATTGATTTCTCATTTAGAAGTATTCAAATGTCAATTCTCTTCTTATACCATATGAAGAAAATATGTTGTTTTGAACATTGATAGTTTGTCAGTTCCTTGACAATGATTTGTACAAATGATAATTGTACACAAATTAATAAACTGCTGTTGGAAATCTAGTGATATGTCTAGCTGTTTCTGATTTATTTCTGAATCATTTCCAGACTAATGAACTGTATGATTGTTTAATGTAACCTACAACTTCCTCAACTCCAAAAACATGTTCAGTAATATAGAATAGTTATTTAAAAACTGATGAAGGTCTTACTTATGTTTTAAGAGAGATTATTACATGAAAAGGGGGTTTATAGGTTACTAAATAGTATATATGTTTTCTATCTGTTTAAAAATTCTTTTCATATTACAAGTAATAAAATTATTCAAATGACTTCTTACTACTTTTTCTAGAGTGATTTAAATGATTTTCTAGTGCTGCCTAAAATAATGTTGGGTCCCACCCAGGCTTTCATCTGATAAATATTTCTGTTGACTCTCATCCTGAAGTTGTATGACACTTAATATCATTTAAAAGTAGTTAAAATGAGCCCTAGCTGGCGTAGCTCAGTGGATTGAGTGTGGGCCTGCGAACCAGAGGACCGCAGTTCAATTCCCAGTCAGGGCACATGCCTGGGTTGTGGGCTGGTTCCCTGCAGGCCAACTCCCAGCAGGGGATGCAAGAAAGGAAACCATACATTGATGTTTCTCTCCCTCTCTTTCCCCTCTAAAGATAAATAAATAAATAAAAATCTTTAAAAAAAAGTGGTTAAAATGAGTTTTAACAACACTGTAAGGAGTATCTGCCTGAGAAATATTTAAAATTAAGTAATAACTCTTGCTATGTTTGCAAACCATGCATGAGTTTACCATTTTCAACCAAGGTTACAATAAGTCACAAATGATTATTTTCTTGTATTGTTGCATCTATTGGCCAAAATACCGTACAACCTTTAATTATTTTATAGTGTGATAGTCCACTGATAATTATCCTTGAAAACTTACTTTGTGAACAGTTTTTGCTTTATTTAACAAGTGCTTTGGAAGTTAGTAACTCACAAAAAATATGTACCATCATTATGAATATATTTAATAAAACCAAGATATGGAAAGATTTAGCAATATGATTGATTTTGTAGTGTATTTTTTTGACTAACACTAAAAGTCAAAGATATATCGTATTTCCTGTCTTAGGGCAGGGCTGATCCCCACTGTGTCTGAGTTTTGTTTCCCAAAGGGAAACCAAATTTTAATTCAACTTAAAGTTGAGTTTTCATTACTATGGGTTCTCTGGGTATTTTTTAAAGATTTTTATATACTTATTTTTTGGAGAGAGGGGAAAGGAAGGAGAAAGAGAGGGAGCAAAATATCATTGTGTGGTTGCCTCTCACACACTCTGCACTGGGGACCTGGTTTACAACCCAGGCATATGCCCTGGCTGGGAATCCAACCAGCGACTCTTTGGTTCACAGGCTGGCGCTCAACCCACTGAGCCACAGCAGCCAGGTCTCTGTGGATATTTTTAAGTATAGACCTCTGCAAGCTTGTGCTTCCACACCCTTATTCTAAACATAAGTTGATTATGTTATTTTATGGTAATTCAGATTTATTTCTAACTTTTAATTGCTTTATTAACTATAATGTTTGTTTAGATGGTTTCTTAGAGAAAGTTAAGTTTTGGTTTAATAGTGTTTAACTTCTCTGTCTAAGACCTTATTTTCAGTGTAACTTTTTTGTCAGGTGTAATTCCTGAGTAGTTTGAGTATTATCCAATTATAAAACCTTTCACCTTTGTCACTCCTCCCCATACTAACCCACCCTCAAACTCCTATATTTAGTCAGTTTTTAAATGATATTATTTTCTTTTCATCTCTTTTTTAATCATATATGTGTTCAGTACTTTCTATGGAAAATTTTTGTGATTTCAATTAAGTTGTGTTATGTGCATTAGTATTTTATTATAATTCTTTAATACCCATGCACTTTTAATTGCCCATATAGCTATATCTCATAATAGCTTAATATACAAAATTATGGGCCAATAAATTGTTGCCACATTTTAATACTTTATTGGTGCATGAAATAATTATTGCACAAGCAGCCAGCTTATATAATCAACTAATAAATCTGGTCAGTGGTTTGGGGATCTGCTTAGTTTAACACACTATGTAAATGCAAGATCAAGCACCTCCAAACTTTCATTAAAGGGCCCTACTAACGAATGTTTTTTTAGCAATGGGTTCATGTTCACCTCCTGCAGTTACTGAGTGACTTTGCAATTCTGAAACTCTGGGGATCCACTAGGCAAAATCCTCTTTTTCTGAATGTCTTGCACTTCTGCTTGCTTTCTGTCAAGTCTCTGCCTTCCTGGGTTCTCATACTGTTAAAAAGACGACTTTCTTATTCCTGCTTCTGAGGATTATCTCCTTATACAGAGATGAAAAACAACTGCAAAATAGAGCTACATAGTTTTATAAGGCCATGCTTTTCCATCAAAAAAGGGCTTTCTATACCATAAACAAACATAAATGTCAACTTCTATATGAACAATACCGTAGGTTTATGAATCATGAGCACATCAGTACATATTGTTATTTTGTAGAATTTTTACTCTTTCTGCTCCATGCTTTTTAACAAATGTGTTCAGAGTGTGTTACTCATGACTGTATTTTATAGGAAAATGTGTGTTTCATTTGCTCATTCACCATTGAGCAGGGTCTTCAAGGACAGTGAGGTTCTTTAGTAACTAGGATTCTGATCTGGTGACATTCTCAGCTGATTGCCATCAAGCAAGTCATTCAGAAGACTTAAAAGAGTTCTGATATCACACCCCCTGTATTAGTCTCTGGGATAAAATGTACACCGTGCCTCAATTTCTAACTTTTTAACATGGTACTTTCTTAACCCGGGTTTATACCTTGTGTTTATTGGAAATTTCATGAATTTTTACCTTTTTGCTGACACTCTGCAAGGCCAAATGTGCTTATTGGACTAGCCTAACACCAACACCAACAACAAAAAGGGAGGAAGGAAGGAAGGAAAAAAAACGGAGCTTTTATCCCCAGATTGGCGCTGTGCCCTGGTGGGCCTCTTCCTCCTTCCTTCAAGTACCTGCAATTCTATGGCATGTTGTGCCTTGGACTGCTTCACTGACCTTGGTGTCCAGTGCTGTTACAGCTGAATAGGGCAGAGCTTTGCTTTTATCTTCCAGCAAGTCTCAGGAGTGAGATCTGGCCACCAGCATCTATTTTCCGTCCTTTAGCCATGTTTCCCCCTGAAATGGACTTAGTCAGGGAGTTGTCCCATTTATGGATGCGCACGAAGCATTCAATGTTAAGTACATATATTTTTGCCTGTTTCTATAGTTTAATGAATCCTTTCATCCATCTCCCTAAATTGTAGGTGCCTATCCACATGTATCTGCCTTTTGCAGGTTATGAAATTCAAGGAGGCAGCTTAACACAGTTCTTTTTGTGCTGTACCTAGCAAAATGCCCTGTGCAATTAAGTTCTTTACTACATGGACTTAATTAGATTGTACATGTACAGATAGGTCCCCTGGGCCTTCCAAGGCAGTAGATGCTGCTTTGGAAAATGATGCAGGCTGAAAAAGATTTAGGTCAGTCAAATTTTTATCTGGTTTTCCCAGTAGACTAGTCAGATGTGTCTTTCCACTGTGCTATATTAATGTCTTCCTTGTGATTTGTCTTCCTCTCAAATTCCATTGTCAGCCAGTTGAAGATTGTGTACTTTATATACTTCTTGTCAAACTCATTGAGTATTTGAAATAGCAATGTCATTATGACTTTCGTCAGAGTGGCCCAAGAGTCCTGCCACCTCTGTCATTTATGAGAGTTTGTCTGGAATCCCTTTGCTTCACAAGGGACATAAGTCACACAGTGTAAGATTGAAAGGGATTTTGAGGGGTGATCCTGCCACCCTACCTGCCCTCAGTCATGGTTGTGTCTCATTTAAACTCAACACTGACGTATTTCTCTAAGATAAAGCCAGCCTGCACTGGGTAGTCCATTATATACTCCACATTGCCAACATAGGGGTCTCTGTATATACAGCTCTGAGCATGTAACTCTTGGTTGTAAAAAACTTTGAAAGCTCTACTATTTAAATTTTAGACTCTTTAGGATATCATTGAAGAGCCTTCATAGAAATCTATCCCAAATGTCCTTTGCAGCCTATATCTCATCTTTTACTCCCATCTAATATAACATTTGCAAGATTCACTGAGTTCCTTCTCCATTATGTGGATATGCCATAAACGTCCGTGATTCTGCCGATTTGCTCGCACTGCTTTTCAGCCTGAATTACCTCTCTCCTCATTTCAAGAGTCAGCTCAACTGACAACTCCTTAAAAAATATTTTCCCAAATCTTGAAGGCAGAATTTTCTTTGATTTTTTTCTATTTCCACAGCCCTTTGTTCATGTTGCTGTTGCTAACTCATAGCACGTTATCACCGAGATTAGTTGTATCCTCATCTGTCTCTTATTTTAAGTGGTAAGCTTTTGCACAATGGAGGCATCTCATTTGTTATTGTTCCCCTGAGATCTACCAAAGTGCATAAATAGCGAGTCATTCAATCAATGTCTTGAAAAAGTGTTAAGTATTGATTCAGTAGGATAGAGACTTAGGAAATTAATGATGCTTTATTGAATGAATGTTTGTGACACTCGTGTTTTGTTTTTTTTTTCTGGAATGTGGTGGGTATAAAAGAACCCAAAACTGTGGGTTCAAGAGAGTGCATGAAAACTATTTAATTCTCACCTCTAGCCAGTGTTTGAAGTCTCTTTCAACATTCCTAAAGAATGGACATTCATATTCTTGAACTTTTCCTTTGGCTCTTTTTTTTTTTTTTTAGGGCAGTACAGTGTATTTTGGTATTCCTCACAATAAGAGAGTGTTACCTTGTGCTGAGCTGATATTTGATTCCTGTAACTTTTGTCATTGGTGTTATTGGTCTTGGTTTTGCTTTGGAGGAACCCAGAAAAGAAATTGAAACTGCTATTTTAAAATGTTCACACTATTACAAATGTCCCCCATTCCTCCCACATTCGCCTGCCTTTATCCTCCCCTGCCTTCACCGCATTCTCATCTGTGTCCATGGACCATACATATATGCCTATCTGTTCTTTGCTGATCTCTTGCAGTCTACCCTACCCACCTCCCTTTGAGATCAGTCAGTCTCTCCCATGGATCCATGCCTCTGGTCGTATTTTGTTCATCGGTTTATTTGTTCACTATTCTCACTCTCCACATATGAGTGAGATCCTAGGGTATTTGTCTTTCTCTGTCTTATTTCACTTAGCATAATATTTTCCAGGTCCATCCATGCTGTCACAAAGGGTAACATTTTCCCTTTTTTGCAGCCATGTGGTATTCCATTGTGTAAATGTACCATAGCTTTTTATCAACTAATCTACTGATGGGCACTTGGGCTGTTTCCAGATCTTGGCTATTGTAAACAATGCTGCTATGAACTTAAGAGTGCATATATTCTTTCTGATTTGTAAACTGCTTCTTACATTGACAGTTTTTTCACATAGGAACTACAGTCAGGTCTCTGCTATATATTCTGTATTATAGGCTGAGTGGCCCCCAAGTACACTCTGTATGTAAAATGTATGTATATTTTTATATATAAGGAAAAAGTCCAGCCATTGTTAACATAACAAGAATGGTTTGCATGACGTGGATATAACCTGGCAGCCAATGTGCATGTGTGAACAATGAAAACTTCACTGTACTAATCAGTGGGGGCAGAGGACTCCATTGAGTGAGCATGTGTGCTGTGTGGCCATCACATTCAAAATGACTGAGCGAGTAGAGCAGGGAATCTGCTCAAATTTTGCCTTAAGCTTGAATGTTCCTCTGTGGAAGCTGAGATGATTCAGAAGGCCACAGATATGGGCAACTGGTGATTGGCAGCTTCATCACAACAGCATGCTTGCTCCTGCCTTACAACTTGTGAAGAGTTTTTTAGCAAAACATCAAATCACCCAGGTGACTCAGCTCTATTACGAGCCAGATTTGGTGCCCTGAAACTCCTGTTGTTTCCTAAAACTAAAAGCACCTTTGAAAGGCGAGAGATTTCAGACTGTCAAAGAGATTCAAGAAAATATGACAGGACAGCTGATGGTGATTGGGAGAACTGTGTGAAGTCCCAAGGTGACTACTTTGTAGGGGACTGAGGTGTTATTGTCCTGTGTACAATGTTTCTTGTATCTTGTATCTTCTTCAGTAAATATCTGTATTGTTCATGTTACATGGCTAAATACTTCTGGATAGACCATGGCATACATATGTGTGCACGCACACATGTCTTTTGTGTTAGTATATATATCAGCACACACATGCAACATTTGTGTTAGTATGCATATCATTAACTAGTCATAAAACCATGGGAAATAATTTTATTGAAAATAACTTGCATAAAAGAAGTAGAGATAGAAACAAAAATAGGTTAATTACCATGCAAACAATCCACAGTCTGGCCAGAATGTGTTCATATATGTAATTTCAGATACATAAGTAAATAAAGTTGCCAGATTATTGCATTGTAGTTCTTCATTGTAGACTCTAGGGTGGTGATATTTTTAGATTATGAAAATTGTTATCAATTTGATCATGCAATTATGATAATTGCAAGAAATTATCCTGAAAATTAATGACTCAAAATAGCAATTTATTTTAATCTCTCGTAGTTCTGTGGGTTTACCGGGATAAGCTTGAAGATCCTCACTTGGTGTGCTCACACAGGCGCCGTGGCAGCTAGGGCAGGAGTAATCCAAAGGCTGGATGAACTGGATGTTCAGTACAGTTTCTGTAGGCTTGTGTCCAATGCCTCATTCCTCCTCAACATGGCCTCTCTCTTCAGCATAGCAGCCTGCACTTTTTTGCATGGCAGTGGGGGGCTCCATGAGTCAGGAAATAGAAGGTGCTAGGCCAGTTAAACTGGTTAAACTCTACTTTGGAACTGGTACATTATTGCTACCACAATATTCCCTTGATCAGATGAGTCCCAGGGCCTACTTAGATTTCAGGAAATAAAGAAAAATCTTTGTTTCTTGATGAGTGAATATCTAGGTCACAATGCAGAAGGGCATGTGGGATCGGAGACTCTGAGGCTGTCTTTGAATGCACAGCCTGGCACACCATATATTTTGGTGGCGTAGTGGGGTAAAGGGTGTATTTTACATCAAATGTAACTTATTCTCAAAAGAAGTAAATACAAATATAAGTTTGAAGAATGGCATACCATATGAAGAATGCACACATATTGACTGAAGGACATAATAAACACTAACACATTCTCTACCTAAAGTTCATTGCATGTTTACACACATGTGTAATTGGGCCTTGTATTTAAAAGGCCCCAGATCTAAAGTTAGGTTTTGTTTTAAAATAACTAAAGTGATCTATTTTAAAAAATGATCCTTCATATAATTAAATTTCTAAAGATTTTCTTTTATGGACTATTAATTTTTCTATTAGAGTGATTTTTAATGTATTCCAATTCTTTAAATGTTAATTATTCATGTTTTTCTCCTCTGAACTTTAAATTTTTCATCGGTTTAAGTATGATGACTTCTGAACCCTAATATTTGGTAATGTATATGCTGGTTAAGTAATCATTAAACTCATGACAGAGAAAGATTTTCTTTATTCTTACCTGCATATTCTTAGATAATATATATCACTTAGAAGTTGATTTCAGTGTATTCCCAGAGTGGCCCAAAGAAATTGCTGCATTATTTTTTCCTCAAAAATGTTGAAATCTGGATGTTGTCAGTCTAAGCCTGATAAGATGGCTCTATAATATCACCAGGGATCTTGAATCCTTGCAGCCTAAGATTCATACACTCAAACTAGCTGCTGGAGTTCCAGCTGTTACAGCTACTTTCATGGCAGGCAAAGGTCAAAGACTGTCAAGGTGCACTTAGCAACTATAGGAGGGGACAGTAGACATTGGTGTGACAACTGGCAGCTTTAGCCACATTATATCAAAAATCATATTTTGTTAATTTCTGACAATTTTTATTGCCTAATTATCCCCTAATTTTGTCTATACTACTTACCAGTTCTTTTAATGCTGAAGTTCTTCCTGATTTATAGCTGTTTGATTCTTGTTTATGCATTGTGTTGCTTTTGTTTTTTCTGGATTTTTAAGCTAGTTTTTTCTCTTTTTGGACTTTATAACATATATATTTTTGGAAAAGAGTTGAAAAATTAAGGCAAGTATAATAGATATTAATAGTGCTTATATTTTCACATCATTTGGAGATAATTAATACTTTGTTGTATAGTCTTCCAATCTTTCTGAATTTAAACATATACATATGTAAATGCATGTGCATATATTTATACTTATTTGCATAATTACTACTTTATTTATCATATTATCTTAAAAGTATTTATATTGTTTTAAAACTATAGCCCTGGCTGGTGCAGCTCAGTGGATTGAGTACTGACCTGTGAACCAAAGAGTCGTCAGTTTGATTCCCAGTCAGGGCACATTGGGGGCCAGGTCCCCAGCAGGGGGTGTACGAGAGGCAACCACACACTGATGTTTCTCTCCCTCTCTTTCTCCTTCCCTTCTCTTCTCTAAAAATAAATTTATAAAATATTAAAAATTAAAAAATATAGAATGCATATTTTTTATTTTTAAATTATTTTATTGTTCAGTTACAATTGTCTGCATTTCCCCCCAACCCCTCCAAACCCACCTCCTTCCCTTGCTTCCACCCTCCCCCTTGGTTTTGCCCATGTGTCCTTTGTAGTAGTTTCTGAAAACCCTCCCCCTCAGAATGCAGATTTTTACAGGTATGTAAATACTTTTGAGTCATGACTTTTGTGACTGTGCGGCATTCTGTCAGCTGCGCAAAGCACAACTTACTTAACTGATCCCTAACTGTTAGACACTCCAGGTGCTTTTAAGGATTTACTATTGCAAATATTATAAATGACACTGATGAAATTTTTTGAATGTGAATCTTGGTCTGTATTATCTCTAGTTAGTTCTTAGAATAGCTTCATGAAAGTGGAAGAGGTCAAAAGATAGGCATATGCAAAGGAAAAGGTAAATTTTCTGCAGAGACTAGAAAATAATGACCTGAAGAGTGTAAAATATTCCATGCTTAGCATGTGTTTGCTGGGGGTGGGGTAGAGTGTGTGAGGCAAAACTTCACCTCAAAGGATGAAGGAGCCCATTTTTTTTCATTTTTCTTCAGGTGGATAGGAGCAGGTGATAAAGGAGAAAACATTCACAACTCTGTATGGAGAGGCTGGTCGATGTTTGAAACAGTCACTTTGGCAGCCATAAACAAAGATTCACTGAGAGAAATAAAAGGAACAAGGAGATGACTGAGAGCATACTTGGGTTAGGAAACAGGTCTCAACTTCTCCCTGGCTGGATGGATATAGGAGAGACGGGGTGAAACAGTTTTCAGTGACGGAACATCACAACAGGGACGCTGTCTGCGTCCTACAGGCACTGTCCGAAATCAAAGGGCAAGGCTGTCCGGCATCCTGGTCAAGGCGTTACATAGGCATCTAATCATGGAGTAGACCAGATATGCACTTGTGTGCTGGTACAAGTTGTCTAATGGACTTCAGGAGGATGGCATTTAACTTGTGTACAATATTCAGGAGATTCTCCTTTGTCATACCATTCACAGTGGAAATTATTGTATGACCATTATCAAATCCCACTTACAATAGAAAGTGTGAAAGGGACTCAGGATTCTTGAAGTACAAATGAAAATGGGGGTGGGCAGACATACTAGTGATAACTTTAGCAGTTGCATATTAATCATTTTGCTTTGATATAAAAATAGAGGAATAAATAAAAAGGCAGTTGATTTTCATACACCTCATAGATCAGAGCAAATGGGGATAAGAAGCAACATAACCTTGCGAGAGGTAAATTACTGTGGGTTAATCTAATTTTATTCTCTGACACAATGACAGGACTTAAATATGAGGGGAAGCCAGAGTTCATATATCTTCACTATGCTGCACACCTGAAACTAATACAAAATACTGTTGAAGGTAAGCTGTAAATTAAAAATAAAATTAAAAAACAGTTCATATATCTTCTTTTCAGTGAGGCTTAGTTTTTGTCTCACACAATATTGTCATCAACCAATAAAGGAAATGTAGTCTGGTATAAAGGGAGGCATAGCTTGTTATTTGTCATTGAATCAGTGACCTGCCCGGACAGACCTGGTCAACTCCAGAAGGGTTTATTGAGTATTCATACTGAATGATATTTGTATTGATCTCCAGAATCTGAGAATACAAAAAATGGAATCTCTGGACTAGGAAGTTGCTAACTCTGTAGGAATTTTCAAGAATTCAAAGTGGATATAGGAAGCAAGAAAAGTGGCCGGATTAAGTTGAAGTTCAATGAGAACCATTGATTAGAATGGCACTTAAAAAGAAAAAGGTAAATACCTAGTGTAAGAAGTGTAAATCATATACCTATTGCAACAATATGGTAACACTCAGGCATTCTGACACTTCATTGCTATAAATTAGAAATGAGACCTGATATGGCTGCTTGGATTTTTCAGGGGGCTCTATGGTGTTTCCTACCTTCACTTAAGTAACTTATCATGTAATAATCAGTCCCTTTGTATGTTCTCAGTTTTAAGACTATAATAAGTTTTCATCTATTCATTGGTATTTTCATCCTTTAAGTTCTATGAAAAAAAGGAATCATGTTAATTCCTCCAAAAATAAATAATTACTTTAGTAAAGCTGCTCCATTTCCTTGCCTTTCCATATAAATTTGTTTAATGTAATGTCAAACTGTTGGGTAATCTCTTTGAAGAGATTAAATTAATTATAAATTAATTATAATTAAAAATATAATTAAACTCAACTTGTGTAATACCAAGAATACATAAAACTCAATGGAAGACATGACAGTATGAAGAGCCAGGACCATGCTGAGGCATAGATAGGCACCAAATACTAAGTATGTCATAACCGCTACTGGCTGTAGTTATTGCAACATATAATCTGAGTGTGGTATGTTAAAATATGAAATTGCATGCATCTATATTAATTAAGTATAGTTTACAAAGTCTTAACAGCCTCCTGCTATTTTTCCAGCAATTTCCCTTCTGGGTATTTCATCCCGAGGCAGTGATTTTCAACTGGTGTTCAAGACACACACTGGTGTACCACAAGAACTTTTAAAACATGCAGTACCTGACTATTTAGTCAGGGACACTGACCTCTTTTCTCTCAGATTGTCAAATAAAAAAATGACAACAGCTAACACAGCAAAGACGTCTGGGTGTGAATGAATCAAAATTATACCCAATTATTTTTATCAAATCAGCAAGAACATTTACTTTTTGGTGTGCCACACAATTTTAGTAATTAGTTTATGTGTTCCATGAGATGATAAAGGTTGAAATTCACTGTCCTAATGGAACAATCATGCTATGGTGGGAGATACAGAAAAAAACCTTTGTAGTGTTTTTAATTTTTGGTACAGATGTTTGAAAACTTATATGAAAAAATATAAATGATAGCATGTATGGGATAACAATCGACAAAATGATTATGCATTATAATGATAAACATGATATTGCCACAAAAAGATATTCACAATTAATTAAAAAGAGGATCTAAAGATTTTATGTATTTACTTTTAGAAAGAGGGAAAGGGAGAGAAAAAGAGCAAGAGAGAAACATTGATGGGTTGCCTCTTGAATGCACCCGACCGAAGCGGAACCCACAGCCCAGGCATGTGCCCTGACCCAGGTGATGCCCAACCCACTGCCAGCCACACTGGCCAGGGGAAAACAAGAGGATCTAATTATAAAATAATTCATATGGTATAGCTCTTTAAATAAGAGTCTGAAAATAAACAGAATAGTTATACAATGGGGACCCCCCCAAAACCAGAATTAATTTCTGGAGTAGGTGCCTCTTATAGGATGTGCTTCCCCTGCTAGGAGAGTGTTCCAGGAATGCATCTGTAATAGTGTACCAGCTGGCATCATTGTGAGAGGCTGTGTTCAGCTTCAGTGAATTTTTTTAAGACTCAGCGTGTTTGTCCATTTCATGATTGGTGATCTATGGGTGCACCTGCCCACACTGCATTGAGTGTTCAGCAATTTTTGACCCCAAATGCCATGACCCCCATGCCCCACTCTTCCTATTCACCTGATCTCACCCTGAGAGAATTCTTTCTTCATCTGGATGGAAAGTCCTCAAAGGGAAATGTTTTGCTGATATGGAAGAGGTGAAACAAAAAAATGGCAGAAGCACTAAAAAGGGTCAAAATCGATGTGTTCAAGAACTGTTTTGAGCAGTGGAAAAAAAATGTTTTGATAGGTGTAATGCATCAAATGGAGAGTACTTTGAAGGTGACTGAAGTTTAAACATGTAAGAATAAATGCAATTTTTCTAAGTAGATTCTGTTTTTGTGTGTGTTCCCCCTTATGCATGAAATACATTGTTTTAGGAAATTAAGGATGCTTTAATTTTTGATTTTTCCTGAATTTTAAAATAAACTTTGTCATTTTTATTTTGTACAGCAATCACATATGGAAAAATTACATTGACAACCTTTAAAAACTGACACTCTTATTACTTTATTTTTCTTTAATTGCTGACTACATTAATTTATTTTGTGAGTATAATTTTATTGTTTAACTTTGTTGAATTTGCTGAATATAATATTGTCTGTGTGGTTTATTTAAAAACCTAAAACTAGATTCCCCATTAATTTTTATTTTTCTGTATTTTATATACTTAATATACATATAAAATAAATAAACATAATTTAAATATATATATAATAAATAAGTACATAAATAATAGTATATAAAATACAGGTTATATTAAAATCTGAATTTCTTGTTATCTTAGTTGTCCAAAACACTGGACAATGATTATGATTTATTTAAAATCTTTTCTTTATTTAAAAAGGAAAATATAGTAAAATAAATTTACTTTTCAGCTGAAGCTGTTTAGTAATAGAAGGACTGCTGTAATAATAATTATAGTTTTATTTCAAGCTAGAGTATATGTATGGGGAGGAATTGTAAGGTATATATATAACATATATATGCAAAAAATACCCTTCATTGATTTATGTTTGATATTTTTCCTGTGACTCCCAAAATATCTTTATGAAAATAAAACATTTACTTTTATTTTTATTGTCTAATTTTAAATTTGGCTATTGTTTCAAACACACAGAAAATCTGCAATCACTGTAGTTAAGAACCCTGAATATTTTCTGCTCATATTCACTAGTTGTTTAAACTTTCCCTCCTCTACTTTATTATTAGTGTTCACTCTCTTCATATGTGTATGCATGCATGTATGTGTGCATGTGTATGTATGTATATTTACATAATTATATATATAGGGGTGAGCAAAAGGAGGTTTACAGTTGAAATACAAATAAATAATAATACAAGAATAAGGTCTGTTTCATGTATCCACAACTGTAAACTTCCTTTTGCCCAATTCTGTACATATATATATGCATACATATACACATGCATATATATATATATATATATATATATATATATATATATATAACTTTTTTCCTGAATTATTTTATAGTAAGGTGCAGGCATCGTGCTTATTCAGTCTAGGTACTCTTGTGTATATTTCCTAAAAATAAGGATATTGTCCTATGTATAACCACAGTACAATTATAGAAAATAAGAAATTCGTTATTAAGAAAATGTAGTTATGTAACTTAGTGCACCCAGGATCACACATGCATTTGGCTGTCATGTCTTTTAAACTTCCTCTAATCTGGAAGAGTTCTTCAGTCTTTAATTACTTGGAGTTTGAAGAGGTCAAGTCACATATTTTCAGATTTTCCTCACTGGGGTCAGGCCAGATAATATTCAGACTTTCCTCAATTTGGGTTTGCCTGAAATTTCTTAGTGATTGGTTCAAGTTACACATTTTGGCAGATACACCACAAGTGATGTGTGTCCCTCTCACTTGCATTATACTTGGAAGCACGTTGTATGTATTTTCTATTACTGATGATGTTGTCTTTGATCATTTAGTGAAGGTGGTCTCTTGTCAAGTTTCTCCATTGACAGTTTATATTTTTCCCTTTGTAATTAATAAGTGATTTGTGGGAAGATACTTTTAAGACTAAGGAAACATCTTGTTCATCATCATACTTTCCTGTAAGTGCTGATTCACAAATGTTTTCTTAACTGAATCATTTAACTATAACCTTTGCCTAATGGTGATCTAACTCTATTAACACATCTACCGCTATATTTTGAGTGGCATTGTATATAAAGGAAGAGTTTTCCATTCCTTTTATACTTTATTTCTTTATTTATATTTCACTTTCTGTAATGAATTTTAATTCTTTATGATTATTATTTATTTTGATTTTCCAAGTGTCCTGGATTTTAAAAAAAATTTTAAAAAAGATTTTATTGCCCTTGCTGGCGTAGCTCAGTGAATTGAGCTCGGGCCTGCGAACCAGACGATCGCAGTTCAATTCCCAGTCAGGGCACATGCCTGGGTTGCAAACTGGTTCCTTGCAGGCTAACTACCAGCAGGGGATGCACAAAAGGCAACCATACATTGATGTTTCTCTCCCTCTCTCCTTCCCCTCTAAAAATAAATAAGTAAATAAAATCTTAAAAAAATTAAAAAAATAAAAAAAGATTTTATTTATTTATCTTTAGAGGGGAAGGGGAAAGGGAGAGAAACATCAATGTATGGTTGCCTCTCCTGTGTCCCCCGCTGGGAACTGGCCCACAACCCAGGCATGTGCCCTGACTGGGAATCGAACCACAATACTCTGGGTTGCAGCCCTGCGCTCCATCCACTGAGCTACACCAGCCAGGGGCCAAGGGTCCTCTATTTGACTGGTGAGAGTGTTTGAAGTTAGCTCCTATTCCTTTGGACATATGCTCATAATTTTTAAATGCCATACCCCTCCCCCAGAATAAAAGTTGTTATTGTGAATTCCACACTTTTCAGTCTGCTTCCTGTGTCCATGTTCTAATATGCCAGGATAGATTTTTTAGTATTTTAATAATTTTTGTGGACTTTTTGAGTGTAAGGTTTGTGTCACTATTGGAACCTTTGTTTTTCTCTTTTCTCTCCCTCACACGTTTTCTGGACCCCTTAGAGCCCTTAAGCTACAAAACACATAATGGTGCTTAAAAGACAGCTGTTAAAAATTAGTGTTTAATTTTCTGTGTGTAGGTAATTTAACATGTTTATTATTATTCAACTTGCATTTATACTGAAGGCCTAGGGTTTGTGTGGATTTTTTGTTTGTTTATTTTGTTTTTGTTGGCTGTACGTATTTTGCTCAATTTGTGAAGTGTTTCAGATGTAGGTGGCTGCTATTACCACTATCCAGAAATTCCAAGTCCATATTTTTAAAACATTCTACAAAACATGTTATTTCAAGTTATTTTTAAACTATGGCATGATGTAACCAGAATGTGTGTATTGAATAGCCTTAACTTTAGCGGTCAGCGTTCTCTTAATCCTGTTTATTTAGTTAAATTGAGGGATTTTCTCTATCATTATTTTATGGGATGGCACACTTATCAATCCAAAAAGTGTCTGAGAGGTGGGTTCATGGTAAAATCATTATTGGAGATAACTTCCTTGATTTGTACCAATAAATTGTGATTTTAAAAATTTCTTTCTTCTTCTAGCTTAAAAATTATTTAGACTAATGGAAATTCAAGCACATGAAATTTTAAAACATGTTCAGGGTCCAGCAGTAGTAGCACCTGCTTGAGTGTGGTTGGCAGGGTAATAATATGGGTGTAATAACTTGTAGTTTTAAATTGAACATTCAACCTAAAGTGTCGTATGCTGTGCTTGAGCATAATATTGTTATGTTACATAATTACATGCTTATAATTTTGTGTACAAGATTTTATAATAAAAAAGGGGAGTTATTTGTGCCGGACGCTGGATGTAGATTAAAAGAAGGTAACTAATCAGTAACACATGATTTTAAGAATCCAGTGAACTGTAGTTATAAGCAGGTGCTTCAACTAATGAAACAAGCTTTTGAGCATCATTAAGGATAGCTCTTCCTCCAGTCTCACAGAAAGGAGGTATGGTTGTAGTTGGTATGTGGGGATCGGGAACAAAACACCCCAGTGTTTGAAAATGACAGAGTAGACAACGGCTTGCCCAAGTAGGACATGGCTGAGTGCGGAAAGTATGCCTCATCCAACCGGGGGAACCGTTCCCGTGTTCTCTGGAGACTGTGAGCTCATGCTAACAAAATCTGCTCTTTCCAACAAGCGAGAAATGAGGATCCTTATGAGAAACCTTCCACTTTTGAATATTTAAAAATACTTTTAAATCTATTGTTTTGGTTAAACAAACCGTGTCACCAAGCCACATTTGGTTAATCCACCCCATTTTGCAACCTCTGCTCTGGGTGCAACGGAGGGACAAACAGGGCTTGTAGTGAGAAGTAATTGAATCAGAAACGCTGGTTCTGAGCCCAGAATCACCTTTTATTAGTTGTTTCAAATTGGGAAGTCACCTGATTAGTGTTAACTTTAGTTCTTTTGCCTGTGAAGAGGAATATGCTAAAGGTAAAGAAGCATATAGATATACTGATGTTACAACTTTATAATTCTATTAAAATTATATGACTATGAATTTTTTGTCTCTGAGGAAGCTTCAAGTTTTAAACTTTGACAAGTGAAGTTAAAAAATTCAGAGTTTCTTACAATTTTTTAATTTTTACTTTTTACATTTAACTGTAAACCTGCTAACTACCTCTATAGTTTCCTCTTGTTTGAGAGGCCCTGTGTTGACCATTAATAAAGTCTTCCCGTGCCAGGTGGAGGACTTTGCCATCAATGTGTTTTTTACAGTTTAAGATAAATTAGACCTTCAGCTCAATACTTGTTCTGTTTGTTGAACTGCTGATTTGATTACAACTTGTTTTGGTGAACACAGAAGCAAATCTTCTGTATTAATAAACTGGTATTTCTGTTTAGTACTATAAAGAACCAAATCTCTATGGGCAGAAATTCTGTTGGTTGTTGAGAACTAATATTACTCAAAAGATGCTTGCTACAGAGGGGAATTTTATTTGTATTGTCCATAGTGTATTTAATCTATCTGAAACAACATATTGTACTTTAAAGGGCTATTTTAATTATTGTTAAGCTGTGTTTTATTTTATTTCTTTTGTACAGTTCTTTTATAAAACAGTATACCCCAAAATATAAAATGTCATTTAGGTTGAACTATTTTGAGCTTTGAAATAAATGTGTTCTTCTCAACACCCTTCCTCTAAAACAAGCAAGTTAATTAATAAAATCTTATAAATAACGTTTTTCCTATAATTATTGACTTTCTGAAAAAAGAAAATGGATGTTTGTGTATTATTATGAGGCACACAAGTGGCATCCCTGTGTTTCTCTCAGTGCCTGGTCTTCCATTAGAATTGACACACGGTTACAAAGTGAATTGGTGCAATTCTCTGGATAAATCAAGCAAAATTCTCCTTTACATCAGTGATCTTAATATGTCAGAAAAAAGTACATTGAAAAAACTTGAATTATTTTAATAACTACTTCAAATCTCCAATTAAATTTAACCTGCAACCATTTCATGTGTTTGGATTGCTTTATGTTGTTCTGCCATATTCTGGGGGCATTGTGTTTCTCCTATATAATTCGGAAGACAATGTTAAGACTCTTATCTCTTACTTACGGGCTTTCAGGAACATGTATAAAGGACACATGGACAAAACCAAAGGGGGGTAGGATCAAGAGTGGGAAGTGGGGATGGCTGGGGTGGGGGTTAGTGATAGGGGCAAAAATGGAGACGACTGTACTTGAACAACAATAAAAAAAGTTAAAAATAAATAAATAAAGAGTATCCTCCTTTACTAATATTTAGAACAGCTAGGGATATTTCTATTCATTAGCCCAATATACTTGGCAAGATATATGTAATCTATATTTTACAACATCTTATTTAAGTATTTTAAGTATGTAGTGTCTAAGTGTACATTGGTTTGCATTAGTATTTCTGTGACCTTGGCATATTGTTTACTCATTTGAATTTTTTTTTCTTTTCACAGATGCATTTTGTAGGAGTATTTTGAGGATGAATGTTTGCAAATCATTTTGATATTGCCAAGTGCCACATACAGTAAGTAATATGTATTTTTATTTTTCCACTCAATTGCAGTCATGCTGAATGAATTTGGCAGTCATAAAAGAACACATTTCTATTTTTATATTTCTTGATATTTGTGAATATTGAAGAAAATGTATATAAAATATAAAAAATTTGATGGGCTATTTGCTAGTTGCGATTAAGTTGTATAATTTCAAGATTTCTAATGACTGATTTTACTATTGTTCTATATACATAACTCCACAATATTTCCCACATATTATTTAAGATTTATTTTTTTCTTAATTTTAAGTTGAGAAGAGTAAAGGCAAAAATTAGTGGTATTTTAGCTATTGTTGATATGGAAGTTTTAAAAAGTAGTATTGTATTAACTATTAAGATTTGCTGTCTATCAGATAATTTATATGTAGTGCCTTTAATTCTACCACAAATATTTTAAGTTTATTATTTTTATTTCTACTTTATAAAGAAGAAAACTGAGACTCATAAAGTTTTAATACATTACTTAATATCTATTCAAAGTGATGAAACTGGGCTTTGAACACAAAACTAAAAAAAATTGCCTCCACCAATAACAGAAAAAGTCAAACAGCTTTTATTTAAGAGCCTGAATATTTTGAAATGTCCAGCATGTTCTGATTATTTCCTTGGGTTTTGTTTTACTTAAACATTATACTGAAAATGTTCCAGGTTTTTGTGTTTTTTTGCTGTTTGTCTATCATATTTTGCTTTTATTTCAAATGATGCTTTCTAATCCTTTTTTGAACTGTTTTGAGCTAGTAAGAGTAAGTGAAAATGTAACTTTTTAAAGTAAAGATTATAACTCACCTAAATTATTCTTATATAAAATGCTTAAAATTAGATTTTGGAAGTTCTCCAAGAGTCTTCTTTCATTTATTTAATGCAAATGTACAATTAAGTGAGACCATATTATTACTTTAGAGATGGAAGGGACCATAAAACCACTGATTCCTGGCCTCCATGTGCCCAAATTCCTTGTTTGATGAAGTGGGATGATCTAGAGGACAAATCTAAATAGAATTTCAAAAAAAAAAGGGGAGAATCAGTGATGGTAGCATTGATTTTGTACATTTTCTCCAAATACAATTACTTCAAGGAAAACAAAGGCAGCATAGTGTAGAGGATTAAGAATTTAGACTCTGGATTCAAACCACCTACATTTGAACCCTGGATTTATTACTTACTAGCTATGTAGTATAATACATTACTTAATTTTTTAAATGAGGGTAAGATAAGGACTAGCTCATTTGTGGCAAGTGAGATAATACATATAAAGTATAGCACCGTTCCAGGTACAGAGTAAATGTTCAATAAATGTTAGTTATTAAGTTGAAATTGATTTATTTAGATGCTTTAATTTAAGTATGTTTGCCAATAAGCATCATAGCTTCATAATCATGCCATATAAAGTACACAGAAAAGGTATTCAGTGAATACTGTTGATTGACGTGCTCAAAAAGAAACCAAACTTCAGCCTTCTTTATAAACAGAGCACGGTGCTTTTTAGTAGACATCATTATTTTTTTAACTGTTAACAAAGAAACCAACCATTTTGCCAAATATCAGGTATATACGGGGGGCAGTAAGAGTAGGTTTACAGTTGTTCATATGGAAAATAATGCAATAATCAATACATATTAATACTAGAATAAACTCTGTTTCTAGTACTCACAACTGTATGCCTACTTGTGTTGCACCCTGTACACAGTGTGTAAAATACCATGCATATGGATCCCATGGTGTGTCTATATATCTTATATACTCAGGCTGATAGTGTTTATGTGCATTCGGAAGAAAAGAAGGGCACTTGTGAGGTGTTTATGGAGTCTGAAATGTTTATTTTGAAGGAGACAGGACAAATTTATAAATACAAAGTAAAGAAAAAAAATAAAATGATTGTCAAATAATTTGGGAGAACAATCTCATCCCATGTTTTATTAAACAGTTTGTGGAAATTGAGGCATGTGGAGAAGAAAACAATATTTGTTAAGCATTTACTCTGACCATGCACTTTTCATTCCACATCTCAGTTAGGCTAAGCAAATGTCATGATGTTGACATGTTATTATCTCTGTTTTTCATAGGAGAAAAGTATAACACAGGAAGTTTAAATCTATCATTCATGGAAATGAATCTTGATGTCTGTCTAATTCTAAAGCTTCTTTTCTTACCCTCTTAATCTGGGTGTTAAGCACTGAAACTCTGTGGCTTACCTAACTTTCTTTTATTTGCATAACAACATTGATCCCAAACCTCAGATCATACGTGTGAATTCTTTAGTAAATAAATAGTTGATGGTTATTTTCAAATAAAACAAGTGTTAATAGGGCAGCTCTGGAATGCAAAACTAATTGCCCAATTGCCTTAAAAAATGCTGTTTGAATGAAGAAAATTGAAAAAGTAAAAACACTCCTTCCCTAATATCAGAGGGTATACCTTATGCTTTTATCAGTCTTACTTTTCAGAACTTGAAGTGACTGACCACACCTTCTTCTTGCAGTGCTTCAGCTACTTTTTTCAGTGCAGAGAAGTTGGGAATGTAGAGTTCACTTTGATTTACTCCTTCTCTTCCCTATTTACCATCTTCAGATTTATCAGCTTTCAGGGACACCCTTTATAACACTTTGGCCATTCTGATACTTCACCTTTTCAGTTCTTTGGTGATCTTTATCTTCTTTCATTTCAGTCATCCACTGATTCCAATCTCTTCACACATTACTGCTTGAAACGAACCATCAGCAACACTTTCTCTGAAGGCTATTGTCAAACTCACTTTGAAATACTGTTGCCCTGAAAATGAAGGGCTCAGGTCTTTTGCATTCCCACACTACACTGTTTTAAGACTGAAAGCCTTATAGAATGCTTTAACTTTCCACTTCAAGGTTTGGTCTCTGAAAGACAAAGCTAGTGATTACATTTTGTAATTCTGTTTCATTTAATTCAATAAATATTTACTGCGTGCTCCTATAATATGAGGTACATTGCTGTTAAGTATTAGAGCAAGTGGGATGGAAAGATAAAAATGACTATTAAAGAAAAATCTGTCTTCAATTTGAGGAAATAAAATATGCCCAGGCATGAATAAAGCAAAGTGTATGTTATTAGGTTATGGTATTATGAGAGCAGTCGAAAGTAATCAAATTAATAAAACTATTTCAGATAATTTGAAAAAGTTACATATGCAAAAAATAAAACATTAGAAGAGATTTAAGAAACTAGATATAATTCAAAACTTAATTGGTTTGAGATTTCATCACAGAGGTTGCCTTTGCACTAGATCTTGATGAGGTGGAAATTTTAACAAAAAAGTCAAGGGAAAGGCAGCCCTATGGTTAGAGGGAAAGGGGCAGACTTCAGATCCAATGAATGGGAAATTAATTAGCTTGACAAGCAAATATGTTTCCTGTGTTGGACTAAAACCCATAACACTGAAAAATAAGGCTGGAGTCAGGTTGTAAAAAACACTGATAATCGGAGTAAGAAATTAGAATTTAAACTTAATTGGTAGTCAGTTAATATAAACGGGAGTATTTTGTTAAAGTAAACTGTGAACAAAAAGTTTCTTACCTGAATACTAGTCAGGAGTTTCTATATGATGGATTCCAGCTGGAAGACTTGTAGAGAAGAACAATTTTGGGGCAAAATAGCAATATGCGAAGGAATGGATGAGGGTGGGACATGAGGCCAAGCAGGGGGATCGAAGAGGAAGGAATAGATACAGGTGAGATTTTGAAAAAAAAAGGGGGGTGGTCAGGGAATAATAATAAACACTTGAGTGGCATTTACTATGCTCTTGGCTTTGTTTTAAAGGATTTATATTTGTTATTTAATTTAACCATCAAATGATTTTGAGAGGTAGATTCTGTAATGTTATCGCCATTTGCATAAGAAAATTAGGGAGCCTTCAGCTAAGGAGATTGCCCCAGGCCAAATAATTAGAAAAACGGTAGGGCTGATACTTGAGTCCATTGGTGAAGCTCCATAGTCTCTGCAGTTAAGCACTGGAAATTATTTTTCTTTAAAAAATCTAAGATTTTCAGCTTGACTGATCTGAAAAATGATGCCGCCAATGGTCAGAGAAACAATTTTCCTTTCCAAAGTTTACCTTTTCTTAAAGTCTTGACCCTTTCTTTAAGTCTTTGGGAGGGGAGACAAATTTGACCTTTAGGGAGAAATATCCCTATGGTTAGTGATGAATCTCTTGTATACCTTCGCTTCAATGCTTGGCAACAGGAGAAAAGTAATTTATGATATTGCCTAATTGTAAATTAGAATAGTAAATATCTCATCTTAATATGATTTTTCTCCTTACCTTAGCAGGGCTTAAAATGGAACAAGTTTAGAGTGCTAAATTAAAGATTTAGTATTATGGGTCCATGAAAGGCCAGTTATTTTAGATTTAGTTTACCAAGCATACTAAACGATGATTTTGACAAGGAGAAAAACCAGCGTACCCAGCATAGAGTCTCTTTTTCTGCACAGGAGAAGAGGCATAACACACTGCTTACACGCATAGACTCCGGAACCACACCAAAGCGTGGCTTCAGAGCCCCAGAGGAGGCTTCCTCAGCTGTGGGACCGTGTCAGTTATGTACGTTCGCTGTGCCTCGGTCTCTTGCCTTTGAAACGTGATAGGGCTAGTGCTGTGTCTTCTCAACCTCCTGAAGGTTAAATGAGATAAAGCTCTTGAAGTGGCTCCTACCACATAGTACATTCTCGATAGATGTTAGTTATGTTCATTGAACTTTATCTCATCTATTATGATATTTAATTTATAAAATTTAATTACAGAATTATTGCCATTTTAGGCCTTTTATTGTGAATTTGTATGCATTAAGGACACAAAACAATAATTTTAACAAGCAAAGAATCATGTAAGTTTCACAAATCAAGAAATAGAACACTTTCTGCGTTCCAGAAAACCTGCCACCCAAACAAAACTCCTCTTCCAACCGTTCCCTGACAGATACTATTTTTGTGACTTTTATAGGAATCATGTCCTTGCTTTTATTGTAGTTTTAACATTTCATCATGCACCCTTAAATATGAAATTTATTTTAGCTTTATTTTTGAATTTATATATATAATAATCACATAACTTGCATTCCTTTGTGTCTGGTTTTCTTTCTTGAACATATATTTCCAGGTTTCAGTAATGTTTTTGTACAATTTATTAATTTCTGTTAATATGTAATATAATATTCCATTATATAAAATACTAGAGATTTATTCATTATTTTGTTGAAGGACATTTGAGCTTTAGCAATGAAATTGCTTGGTTACATTTTTTTAAAATTTTAACTGTTGTTCAAGTACAGTTTTCTGTCTGTTACTCCCACCCCAGCCCACCCCCCCCCATTGCTCTCCACCTCCCTCCCATTTACACCCCCCTGAGTTTTTGTCCATGTATCCTTTATACTTGTTCCTGCAAACCTTCCCCTTTCCCCCTGAAATTCCCTCCCCTCTCCCCTCTGGTCCCTGTCAGCCTGTTCCATATTTGAGTGTCTTTGGTCATATTTTGCTTGCTTGTTCGTTTTGTTATTTAGGTTCCTGTTAAAGGTGAGATCATATGATATTTGTCTTTCACCGCCTGGCTTATTTCACTTGGTTACATTTCATGTAAATCTTTAATCTTAGTAGATACTTCCAAAGAATTTTTCAAAGTAGTTATGCCAATTACACTCCAGTCAGTAGTTCATGAGAGCTCCCATGTTTTCATCCTTACCAGTATTGGAATAATCAGGCTTTTTAATTTCAGCCATCCTCACAAATGTATAATTTATATTTCCCTCTTGAGTTAATGTGGTTATGTTATATGGTTTAATTGACTTAAGGATATTATTGTTTATAAACTGCCTGTTTGTCTTGCCTATTTTTCTTCTATGTTGATTTTTTTATTGTTAATATGCAGATGTTAGTTATATTTAGATTAAGATCCCCTTCCAATTACATGTTGCAAATACTTTTTACCCTCTGTGACTTGCTTCTTCAATTTCTTAATGGAGTTTTTGATGAGGAAGAATTTCTAAATTTAATTTTAATTATTTTTCTGCCTCTTTACATTTAGATCATTCCACTTACAATTGATTTTTGTAAATGATTTTGAGTTAGAAGTCAAGTTCTATTTTCCTTGCAAATGCGTGTCCAATTGTTACAGCACCATGCAGAAATTTTCATTTTGCCTGTTGCTCTTCAATGCCATATTTATTATATTTTAAATGTTTGTATGTGTCTGTATTTTGGGGACCCACTTTTCTTTTTAATTGGTTAGTCTCTTCTTAATCCGTGTAACACATTTTAATTATAGTCACCTTCTAATTATTCTTGGTATCCATTAAAACAAGTTCTCCTACCATGTTTTATTTAAGGCATTTTGACTTTGCCTTATTTCATATGAATTCTAGAATTACTTTGTCAAGTTTGATTTAAAAAGTTGTTATTTTAGTTCAGATTGAAGTCAATTTATTGTTAAGTAAAATCTTAAAGAATTGTATTAATACTATATTGACTTAATTTATGAACATTGTATATGCTCAAATAGGTCTTTTTAATTTCTCTCAATTTTATTTTTTGGTTTTCTGAATAAAGCTCATGTACACTATGGTTAATTTGTTTCTACAAACTATGCAGTTTAATCTTATTATATATTATATATTTAAAAAAACTATTTTCTTTGTGTTTTTATATAAAAATATAATTTTTCATATTGACCTTGCATACAGCAGATTGTAAACTCACTTATTAATTCCAATATTTTCTTAGTAGATTCTTTTGAATGTTTCCCATAAAAAACTACGTTGTACAAGGTCTGTCTGGAAAACATCTAAGCATTGTTAATATAACCAAAATGGTTTGTGCAACATCGATGTAACTTGGCAGCCAAGGAGAATGGGCTGGAATGCCCATGTGTGAACAATGACAACTTCACTGTACTAGTCACTGGGGGCGGTAGACACTGTTGAGTAAGCATATGTACTGTGGTTGTCACATTCAAAATGACTGAATGAGTAGAGCAAGGAATATTAAGCTTAACATCCCTCCATGGAAACTATTTGGATGATTCAGAAGGCCGCAGCTATGGGCATCTGGTGATTGGCAGCTTCATCATGATAATATGCCCACTTGTGTATCATGGCTTGTGCAGAGTTTTTCGGTGTAACATCAAATCACCCAGGGGACTCAGCCCCCTGATACCTCAGGTTTACTGCTGTACAACTTCTGGCTTTTCCCAAAAGCTATATGACTTTTAAAAGGAAGAAATTGCAGACCGTCAATAAGATTCAGGAAAATATGATGGGACAGCTGATCATTCCTGGTAGAACTGTGTGAGGTCCCAAGGTGCCTACTTTGAAGGGGACTGAGACATCATTGTCCTGTGTACAATGTTTCTTGTATCCTGTATCTTCTTCAATAAAGGGCTCTTTCATAATACATGGCTGGATACTTTCTGGACAGATCTTGATTATGATCAGAGATAATTTTATTTAGTGCTTTTTAAACTTTATACTTTTTCTTTCTCTGTCATGTTTTACTGAATTGGCTAGAATTCTAGCACCGTGCTGAATAAAGTGGGGGGGAGTATGCATTCCAATGTCCAAGTCAAAGGGAACAATTTTACCACTGTACTATTAAGAATGTTGTTTACTGTAATTNTGTGTACAATGTTTCTTGTATCCTGTATCTTCTTCAATAAAGGGCTCTTTCATAATACATGGCTGGATACTTTCTGGACAGATCTTGATTATGATCAGAGATAATTTTATTTAGTGCTTTTTAAACTTTATACTTTTTCTTTCTCTGTCATGTTTTACTGAATTGGCTAGAATTCTAGCACCATGCTGAATAAAGTGGGGGGAGTATGCATTCCAATGTCCAAGTCAAAGGGAACAATTTTACCACTTTACTATTAAGAATGATGTTTACTGTAATTTTTTGGTAATAGTGTATATTAGATATAGAAATTTATTTGTATTCTAACTTTTATGGGATCTTAAATTGTAACTTGGTTTTGAATATTATTGGATGCTTCTTCTGTACCTGTTGAGGTTATCAAATAATTTTTCTTTTTTTGTTACTTTGATGATTTAAATATGTATTTTTTCAGATTTAAAATTCTAGCAGCAGAGATGCTACTTCCTTGTGCTACTTCCTTGTGCTAGAATGCCATGGGATTTCCTGGGTGCATTCACTGCCTGTCCCTGTTAGCATTTCCCACATGCTCAACATAACAGAGGGAGCCTCTTGTGGCACTGTTGTATGTCCCCACAGTGGCACAATGCTCTTGCTTAGTATTGGTGCGGTGCCCCTGGTGCGGGCTGGAGTTCTGTCAGTGCCTTTGCTCCAGTCTTCCTCTTAGACTTGCCCTGTGTACCTGGTCCTTAGAGTGTGGCTCTGAGCATTCCTGCCCGTTCCCTTGGCGCCCAGCCCAATGCCTCCTTGACTCTGTGGGGTTCTTCGGTGTGAGTGTCCCATTCTTCCCCTGGTGATAACAGATCTTCACTTTGTACTAGTCAGATTCTGGGCCCGAGAGAGTACCTGACCCACTAGCAAGGCCAGATAACTTTAGCTTCTACTTCTTGCACAGAAACTATGGATCTTTTTCAGGGCCCTGGGAGTATGAGGATTTTTTGTCCTAAAAAGCTAAATTTTTGTTTGTATTAGAGAGTCTGGTGAATTGGTGGCCAGTAGATGCTGGAAAGAAAGAGCTTGTGCATGAGTGCTTTTCCCTTTGTGTCCTAGGGATCCCAGGGTGTGCATACTATTCTGTTGGCCCCTTCTGGCCTTTAGGTTTCTTTTTTTTCTTACCCACTTTTATAATGTGTATCTGCTCTTCTCGTGATCTGGCAAAGGTGAAATGGTTTACATCCTGTCTCTCCTCAGTGTGTCTGTTACTGTTCGAATTTTAGTTAATCTTTGAGCTTTCTGACCCCAGCTGTCTGATGGACTCAGTGAAAGTTATTTTGCAGATTATCTGGCTTTTTCTCATGGTTAGGATAAGAGCAATATTCTATTGTGGTTTTCACCTTCTAAATGGAAGAAAAACTGCAATTTTCAAAATATATTTTAACCTAACTTTTAAAGCAAGAAGAGTGTTTTTCTCCTCAAATTACCTAGTATGCATTTACCAGAGCCAGAAGGCTGGAATTAATGCCACTTTTAGTATCATTTTGCACAAACAGGAGTCATTGCTATCACAGTTTTGTGAGGAACTGAAGCTCAGTGTAACTTTAATACCTTGCTTATTAGAGAACCTAGTTATCTCATGTAGTTTTGTTTCTCCATCTTAGCCATAAGACTTCATTCTCAACAGTTTTCCAATGGCTTTAGTGACTACTGGAGCCCAGCTATCATACCATCATATTTAGTTCTATGAAACAAGAATGAAAAAAAAAAAAACAATGACAAGGGTGTTTGCTACCAGCTAATTTAGCTGCCTCAGAGAGATTCCCTGTAAATTTCACCTGATATTTTCTACCGAACCATCAACCATCATTCCTTTTTTTGTTGAAAAAAAGCTGTTAAATATAGTGTTTTAGCTGTACACATAACTGCTCTGAATATGTCCCTAGTGAGGAAGGGAAAGATGTTGTAGAGAGGGGGCAGGCTCTTAGCAGTCTCAGTGACAATTGGAGGATGAGGATTGCCTTTATTTCTAAAGCAAGATGGTGCGATTTAAAATCTGCAAATTCTGTTGTTAAATGGACCTGGTTTCTGATCTCAGCGTTACAAATTACTAGTGTTGTGACCTTGAGCAAGGTCTTATCCTAACTGCTTCTACTTTCTCAGCTGTGAAAGAGTATGGTAATAACTATCTTGAAGCATTTTGGTGAGGATTGAATGTGATAATATATGCAAAGGGTCTATAGGAAAGGGTCAAGAAATGGTTTCTTTCATTGTACCCACCTTACGTTAACATAAATTCAGTTATTTAAGGGGTACGGAGTCTATTCAGGGCTAATACTGATTGATAGGGTAGAAAGGCAATTTGCTTTGTTTCTCTCGGGTAAAGCTTTATATTTTAGATGGGGCTGAATCTCAATTTCTGCTCTTTAAGTATGTTATTTTTGTATTTTCAGCTACAGTGGAGTGCTGTTCAAATTTTAAGCTTACAATAGTAGCACTTTATATAATGTCAAAGCAAGAAGCAGATGGAATGAGTTCCAGTTTGAATTCTGCCATTAAAAGTTATGAATCTTTTGAAAGTCATTATAACCCTTTGGACCTGAATTTTGTCCACTGACGAATCAATTAGTTGGACAAATTGACCTCTGCCACCCATCTGATGGCTTTAAGGCACAACTCTGTGCATTTTTATTTGCTTTAGACAGATTTTCTTGTGTGTATTTTCTCCTCTGATGGAAGAAATATTCTCAAGAACAGAAAATAAAGTGATCAAGACTTATTTATTCACATTAAAGTTGAATTTTTGTAGGAACTGGCTTTGTTGAGAAGTTTTGCTAGTTCTGAAATGAAGCCGTAGAAATTCATTGAACAACAGAGTGTTGTGTGTTAGGAAACTGGCTTCACAGGCTGGTTGGGAAAATTTCTGGCTCAGACAAGCCATCATTTTGAACAAGTGGCTTAAATTCTCTGAACTTGAGAATTTAAAAAATGGCCAACATACATGGTCTGGCACAAATAATGCTTTTTATTATAAAATCTTTTATTACAAAATACATAAGTGTGTAATTCTGTAATATAACAATATCACACTCAAGCACACCATATGACATGTAAATGAAATGCTCATATTAAAATTATAAATTATTACACCCATATTAATACCGTACCAACCACACTCAAGCAGGTGTTTCTTCTGCCGGACCCTGTGTATCAAGGCCATGATGAGGATGAAGTGAAATAAGGGCAATATAAAAGTGGTTCTAAAGCTTGGATAAGTTCAAATGTAAATTCTTTAGAAGCTTCTGTGTATGTGTAAAGTATAGGAACTTCCTTTACTCTCTGGTATAGAGATTATATGACGATGCTTTACAAATAAAATACAATAAAATGAAGCTTTTAAGGGCCTCTGTTTTAAAGTTTAGGTTAGACTTTGCCAATCTATTTATCTGCCACAGTAAATTGTGACAAGCCAAAGGTTATTCAGTGCACTCTGCAGAGGCCAGGCCAGCAAGACATGCCTGTGACTTTATGTATGAAGGGTCTCCTTGAGGTAAATTTCCACATGTGGTCTTTCTCTGCAGCTGAGGGAATCTGCTTGTGACCCAATGAAGCTGAAACAAATAGCAAATCATTTGCTGTGTGTGACTATTAGTGCTGTCTGCTCTCTTCAATCAGCCCATTTGAGTTGACAGTTAAGGCTCCTACTCTGTAAATAGCATATTATTAGTAAAAGCATGGTTGACACATGACAACATCGTTTCTGTTGTTAAGCTAATCAGCAGCAGTGCCCAGTCTATAAGAAGATGTTCTGCTCTGTAATAAAAGCCTAGAGATTATTTTTCTCCCTAAGATCATACATATCAAGCTTACATAGCCTCTGTTTCTTTATGGGAATGTACATTTACTCATCTGGTTACCACCTTTTAAAGCTCTCAAAGTATGACGTATGTATATTAAAGTATGAAGTGTACTACTATTAAATGTACAGATTGATGGATATTTACATAGTTTCATGCTTGTATTACCATTACCCAAATCAAGATATTGAACACTTCCAAACCCTAAGAAGATCCCCTTGCATCTCCTCGCTATCAGCAGCCTTTGGGTTTTTATATATATTTACTTTGGAATTATAATAATGAACTTCTAAAAAGTTATGAAGTATTTTGAAGGGCAATTTCAATCCTTCAAGTTTTTCTGGTAGTATTCATAATTATAAGAAAATAAAAACACAATTCTAAATAATACAATGACCTATAATAATATTGCAAGTAATAAACTTCACTGTACACTCACTGAAATGAAACAGAATTGCAGTGTGGGAACCTCATGAAGTTCTGCCCAAATCTCCTACCTGTGAACTAAAACAACAGAGCTTCCACACAGGCTGTGCAGTTCTCCATAGGTCATGTTGCCAGGCAACCTCAGTTAGCATCAGAGATTCCCAATTGGGTAGCAGAGAGTCAAACTGGAAGGCATCTTGGAAATAGAAGGATCTGACAGATAGAGAAAGAGTGAGGAAGGTGAGAGGGAAGAAAAGTGTCATTTGAGAATTTATCTATGTTAGTCATGAACACAAACAATTTTTTTTCTAATAACATACAGCTAGCTTAGAGCAAAGTTTTTTGAGTTTCTACTTCACTGTATTTTCCTTCTTTGCTCTATCTATGGGTATAAGTGCAAAGGTTTGGCAAGATGCATCATCATTAATTTTTAGGAGAGGAGGATGTTACAAATTATTTTCAGCACATTCAAACCATTTAATAATTCATTGAGATAGTGATTATATAATATTATGTTTGATTCAGTTATACTTACAATAACCTGATTTTTAAATTGATACAGTTTGTTAAAAATGGGAAGTGCAGAATGAAAATACCTGCTATCTGGAGTTAATCCTTTTCTTTTCTTGGAAGGTAAAAAGGAATAGAGAGGGACGGCTGTCTAGGTCCTTCTAGGCAGGCACCTGAGATGATATGCACCAGCAAACAGGGTGAGGATTGGGGATGACAGCCTCAGCTGAGCCCTCCTCTCTGAGGATGCAACTTTTTAAAAATATTTTATTTATCTTTAGAGGGGAAGGGAAGGAGAGAGGAAGAGAAACATCAATGTGTAGTTGCTTCTCGTGCAACCCCTGCTGGGAACTGGCCCCTGCCAGGAACTGGCCTGCAACCCAGGCATGTGCCCTGACTGGGAATCGAACCTCGATTGTATGGTTCACAGGCCCATGCTCAGTCCACTGAGCTACACCAGCCAGGGCAGGATGCAACTTTTAAGTACTTTTTAGAGAGGTATCTTCTATTCTCCACAGTATTTTAGGAGACACTTTACACTGTCTTATGCGCTAACATTTCCTCCTTTTTACTTTGCTTTCTTCCCTTTTAACAGATGACACACAGAGAAATTAGCATCTGTAAGATAGGAACAGAGGAGGTTACTGCTAATTTTCCACTGTCCAGTCTTCCTTTCAGATGCTTCTTCCTCTGGAAACCAATGCTTTCATGCACATGTGTTCTCTGAGCCCTAACTCACATGAGTATTTTCTTTCTCTTCTATGTCATCAAACGACTTTCTCTTTTGATTTCTTCCCATTGACAAAAAACATGCCCAGGTATCTTTTTCCTCAAAAATAAAAACACATCTGTGCACAAGTCCTTCCTTTATTCTAAGTCCACTTTCAGGTACACAGTAACCTTTTTCACTACCCCCAGCAATGTTTCTTAGAATTGTCTATATTCTGTGCCTCAAAACTGCATTCTCCGTTCACACCTCAACATACTGAGGCTTGTTTTTTCTGCTTGTCTGGAAAATGTTCTTTCTAAGCTCACTAAAGTTAGTCCTGGGACTACGATAGAATGAACTACTGTGATCTCAGCACAACTTTGTACTGTGGATCATACCCTCTATTTAAAAATATTCTTTCCACTGGGAACTACAACAGTGCACTCCCCTGTTCTTCTCTTCCCCCAACACCCCTCATTTGTGGGTTTATCTTTCTTTCAAATTGGTACTCTATAAAAATTCTTTGTGGTGCCCTCTTTTTTTCACACTCACAGTATCACTCAAGAAATTTTACCACTTCCCATTGGTTGCTTCAATTAACATTGGCCCTGGCTGGTGGGCTCAGTGGATTGAGCACCGGCCTAAGTACAAAAGGGTCATCAGTTCCATTCCTAGTCAGGGTCCATGCCTGGGTTATGGGCCAGGTCCCCAGTAGGGGGCGCTTGAGAAGCAACCACACATTGATGTTTCTCTCCCTCCCTTCCCTTCTCCAAAAATAAATAAATAAAATCTTTAAAAACAAACAAACAAACAAAACATTGGTTTGCTGACTTCCTTTTTCACCTCTCCTGAAATTCAGTTCCTACACTCACTTGCCTTCTGGTAGCTCCACCTGTATGTTACACAGAAGACTCAACATTTTTTTTTAAATTATTTTTCAAGTACAGTTTTCTGTCTATTATTCCCATCCCATCCCATCCCCCATCCTCCCCCCTCCCTCCCATTTCCACCCTTCTCAGTTGTTGTCCATGTATCCTTTATATAGGTTCCTCTAAATCCCTCCCTTATTTCCCCTGAAATTCCCTCCCCTCTCCCCTCTGGTCACTGTCAGCCTGTTCTCTATTTCAGTGTCTTTGGTTATATTTTGCTTGCTTGTTTGCTTTGTTGTTTAGCTTCCTGTTAGAGGTGAGATCATATGGTATTTGTCCTTCAACACCTGGCTTATTTCACTCAGCATAATGCTTTCCAGTTCCATCCATGTTGTTGCAAAAGGTAGGAGCTCCTTCTTTCTTTCTGCAGCATAAAATTCCATTGTGTATATGTACCATAGTTTTTTGATCCATTCATTTACTGACGGGCACCTAGGTTGCTTCCAACTCTTGGCTATTGTAAATTGTGCTGCTATGAACATTGGGGTGCATAGGTTCTTTGGGATTGGTGTTTTAGGGTTCTTAGGATACAATCCCAGCAGTGGAATTGCTGGGTCAAAAGGCAAGTCCAATTTTAGTTTTCTGAGAAAATTCCATACTGTTTTCCATAATGGTTGTACCAGTCTGCAATCCCACCAACAGTGGACCAGAGTCCCCTTTTCCCCACACCCTCTCCAACATTTGTTGTTTATTGCTTTGTTTATGATAGCCATTCTCACCGGTGTAAAGTGGTATCTCATTGTAGTTTTAATTTGCATCTCTCTGATAGCTAGTGATATTGAGCATCTTTTCATGTGTCTCTGGATCCTCTGTATGTCCTCCTTGCAGAAGTGTCTGTTCAAGTCCTTTCCCCATTTTTTAATTGGGTTAGTTGTCTTCTTAGAGTGAAGTCGTGTGAGTTCTTTGTATATTTTGGAGATTAAACCTTTGTCTGAGGTATCATTGGCAAATATGTTTTCCCATACAGTTGGTTGTCTTTTTATTTTAATGCTGTTTTCTTTAGCTGCGCAGAAGCTTTTTATTTTGATGAGATCCCATTTGTTTATTCTTTCCTTTATAGTCCTTGCTCTAGGGGACATATCAGTAAAAATGTTGCTGCGTGAAATATCTGAGATTTTCCTGCCAATGTTCTCCTCTAGGACTTTAATGGTGTCATGGCTTATATTTAAGTCTTTTATCCACCTTGAATTTATTTTGGTGTATGATGTAAGTTGGTGCTCGAGTTTCATTTTTTTGCATGTAGCTGTCCAGTTCTCCCAACACCATTTGTTGAAGAGGCTATCTTTACCCCATTTTATGATACTGCCCCCTTTGTCGAATATTAATTGACTGTAGAGATTTGGGTTTATTTCTGGGTTCTCTATTCTGTTCCATTGGTCTATGTGCCTGTTTTTATGCCAGTACCAGGCTGTTTTGATTACAGTGGCCTTGTAATACAGTTTGATATCAGGTATTGTGATCCCTCCTACTTTGTTCTTCTTTCTTAACATTGCAGCTGCTATTCGGGGTCTTTTATGGTTCCATATAAATTTTTGAAGTGTTTGTTCTATGTCTGTGAAATATGCCATTGGTACTTTAATAGGTATTGCATTGAATCTGTAAATTGCTTTGGGTAGTATGGACATTTTGATGATGTTAATTCTTCCAATCCATGAACACGGTATACGTCTCCATTTGTTTGTGTCTTCCTTGATTTCTGTCTTCAGTGTTGTGTAATTTTCTGCATACAGGTCTTTAACCTCCTTGGTTAGATTTATTCCCAGATATTTTATTTTTCTTTTTGCTATATCGAATGGGATTTTTTTCTTGATTTCTGCTTCTGCTGATTCATTGTTAGTATACAGAAATGCCTTTGATTTCTGGATATTGACTTTGTATCCCGCTGTTTTGCCAAATTCATTTATTAGTTCCAGCAGTTTTTTGGTAGAGTCTATAGGATTTTCCATGTACACTATCATGTCATCTGCAAACAGTGACAGTTTTGTTTCCTCCTTTCCGATTTGGATGCCTTTTATTTCCTTTTCTTGTCTGATTGCTGTGGCTAGAACTTCCAATACTATATTAAATAGAAGTGGTGAAAGTGGACAACCTTGTCTTGTTCCTGATCTTAGTGGAAAAGCTTTCAGTTTTTGCCCATTCAGTATGATGTTGGCTGTAGGTCTTTCATATATGGCCTTTATTATATTGAGGAATGCTCCCTCTATTCCCACTTTGCTGAGTACCTTTATCATAAATGGGTGTTGTACCTTATCAAAAGCTTTTTCCGCATCTATTGATATGACCATGTGGTTTTTGTCCTTGCTTTTGTTTATGTGGTGTATTACATTTACTGATTTGCGGATATTGAACCATCCTTGCATCCCTGGGATGAATCCCACTTGGTCATGGTGTATGATCTTTTTGATGTATTGTTGGATGCGATTTGCCAATATTTTGTTGAGGATTTTAGCGTCTATGTTCATCAGTGATATTGGCCTAAAGTTTTCTTTCTTTGTTGTGTCTCTATCTGGTTTTGGAATTAGGATAATGCTCGAGAAGACTCAACATTTTCAGAGTCTACCAGTAAACTTATGAATGCCCCTATTTTTATATTATAAACTTAATTAAAAAAATAAGGTGATGGAATAAATAAAGAACAGAATAAAGATAATGATATCAGTACTCTGATGCTGGCTCTAGAAATCTTAACCTTGAACATGTCTTTGATTTTTCCAGAACTGGTAGATCATAAGCTTCATAAAGTTAGGTGCCCCAAACATCTAGCATAGGACTGGGAGCATTTAGGTACTTTAAAATTATTTGCTGAAGAAATGAAATAAATATCTTATATTTGAATGAATCTTGCATGCTTTACCCCTTTTGAGTTGTATTAATGGATTATTTTGCTCCTTAAATATTTATCACAATTATAGCAATAGCTAACATGTACTGATTAAAGTTACCTCTGTGCGTCCCTTGCTCTGATTCTCATTATATGTTCTTAGTTTTTACCACGACCTTCTAGGTGTAACTCTTATTGCCATTTTATAAACATGGGAATAACTGGAGTTAGCTGGCAAATTAACTTCTCCATTATCTCTAAATGCAAGAGTGGCGGAGGGTGAGACTTGAATCAAATTCTGTCTGATACTCCTAACCTATATATTGCTGAGTTTTTATAAAAAATAATGTTTCTCATCTTTCTGGTTCTTTGATACAATTGTTTATTGTTTTAGTGTTTCTCGCTATTATGTAGACACCTCTGTGTCACAGTACTGGCAAATGACTACAAGCACAGACTTTCTTAGTTGTTATCTGCTATCATTGTGGTTTGGGTGGAAATGAAGAAAGAACATAGAATATGTAATCAGGATTTGGGTAACAGAGAAGGAGCTTCTGGAAAATATTAAATGGAAATTATGGACAAATATTGGAATAGGTAAGCAATATGTTGTTTTCTTTATAGAAAGAGATGAGAATACAGGAAAGTTGGGAAAAGAGTGGGAAAAATAATTGTCACATGGAAAACAGCTAATGCATATATCCTACAGAGCCAACTGCAGATTGAAATGAGAAATTTAGGTTAGGTGATTTTTATAATTGAACTGAAGGAGAATATGGAGAGGAAATGAGATGGATAAAAAAGGAATATAAGAAATATGATAAAAGAAACATGTTTTAAAGACTATCAAAGAGAAGTATAATTTAATAAAATCAGAAGAGTGGGAATAACCAGGAGTTAAAAATGTCATAAAGAAAAAAATCTCATGCATCAGTAAATAGGTTTCATTGATTGAGATTGCTTCATGTATACATGTCTTTGCCAAAAATGTGAAGCAAAAAGAAAAATAAAGCGTTGATTGCTGTTCTGCTGGGGTGGAGCTGGATGGATGTGAGAAGCATGAGAATTTTTATACTGATTATGGCTTTTTTGTAGGCGAGTAATTATACAAGCATTTTCTTTCTCAGTTTGAACACTGTTTCATTCCACAGAAATTAATAGATAAGAGATTTTAGAATGGAGCACACCTACTGATTTGTTCTGATAGCAATCAGTGGTTAGAATGTATTTACTATGCTTATCAAAATCAAAAGAAAATATTATAACCATTCAACCACATAAATAGCGGAGCTTTTCTTTGGATTACACAGATGTTATTGATTGTGAAGCTTTATACTTTTGCTGTTTTAACTATAACTTTAAAACCTTTGTAAAAATACATGAGCTGTTTGCTTTTAGATTTTGCACCTTAACTCAAAAATTAATAAGAAAAACTGGCTACTAATATTTCTGACTGCTATAATGTAAACTATAAAGAATTTATTTCTAGAAAGAAAATATAACAATCGAAGTAGATTTGAGTAGGGTGAGGGTAGTTTCTTTTCACACCCCTCATAGCCCCCCGATATTCCCTATAGCTATTTCCAGTGAACAAACTAAAATAATTATTTCTGAAAGATGATTTAATTGGCATTGACTGGCACAAAGTGATAAATGGACATACATCTTTCGGTGACTTGAAGACATGTTATTTAATTATTGCATTAAAATGATACTTAAGGTCATTAAAAATAGTAATTATAGATTACACCTTTCAACAAAGACAATGGGATAGATTATATTAGTCATATACTACATCTTTTATTTTTGTTTTTGTTTTGTCTCCAAATAAAAATAAATACTAGGGTGCCTGCTTTTAACAGGTAGGGATTTATTTGCTCATGATAACTCAGTGTTTCAATCTAAACATTTTTTCTCATGTCAGTAATGATTTGATGTGTCAAATTACAGTACACTATTGACAGGACACCATGTTTTTCTGTAGTAATAATCCCTGTAGTTGTCAGTTTATTTTTTGTATTTTTTTGTAATCTTTATTGTATTTTTTCCATTACCCTTTAGTCCCCTTACACTCTCCTCCCCTCAGCAATCGCCACACTGTTGTCCATGTCCGTGCGTCCTTTTCCTTTTTGCTCAATTCCTCCACCTCATCCCCTCCTTCCACACTAGCTGTCATCCAGCTCTTTATCTATGAGCCTCTCCCCATTTTCCTTGTTAGTTTAGTTTGTTCATGAGATTCCACATATGAGTGAAATCATTGGTATTTGTATTTCTCTGACTGGCTTATTTCACTTAGCATAATGTTCTCCCTGGCCATCCATACTTGCAAAGGTTTTAGCATGGTATTTTTTTTTGGAGGGGGTTAATATTTCTGAAAGATCCAATTAAAATCAGCATTTGAACATATAAATGAAGGCGTTCTTCCACATAATTTTCTGGGAAACTATGCATTGTGCTAATAACATTGTCATTGCTCAAAAGCTTTCTAGAATCCATCTTTCACAAATAGGTTATCCATTCACATATTGAGGGACTTCTTGATTCCTTCTAGTTTTTAATGATTATGAATGATTCTGCATAACACACAGTTGCAATATTTAATGTGGGCATAAGTTTTTAACTCAAATGAGCTAATATCTTGGAGTACGAATGCTGGGTCATGTTTTAAGACTGTTTATTTTTGTAAGAAACTGCCAAACTTTCTTGCAGTAGGCTTGTGACATTTTGCAGTCCCACCAGAATAAATGAGAAGTCTTGTTTCTCTGTACCCTCACTAGCATTTGGTGGTGTCAGTATTTTGGATTTTAGCCATTCTGATAAATATGTAGTAGTATTTAATGGTTGCTTTAACTTGAAATTTTTCTGAAGAGATATGGTATGAGGGTATTTTCATCTGCTTATTTTTTATTTGTATATCTTCTTTTTTTGTTGTTGTTCAAGTACAATTGTTTCCATTTCCTCCCACCACTTCCCCTGACCCCAGCCACCCCCCACCTCCCACCCTTGATCCTACCCACCTCTGGTTTTGTCCATGGGTCCCTTATACATGTTTCTTGACAACCCTTTCCCCTTTTCCCCTCATTATCTTCTCCCATCTCCCCTCTGGTTACTGTAAGATTGTTCTTACTTTTGTTGTCTCTGGTTATATTTCGCTTGATTGTTTGTTTTGTTGATTAGGTTCCACTTATATGTAAGATCATATGGTATTTGTCTTTCACTGCCTGGCTTATTTCATTTAGCTTAATACTCTCCAATTCCATCCATGCTGTCATGAAGGGTAGGAGCTCTTTCTTTCTGCTGCATAGTATTCCATTGTGTAAATGTGCCACAGTTTTTTTACCCACTCATTTACTGATGAGCACTTAGGTTGCTTCTATAGCATGACATTTTAATCTAAATTATATACAAGAGAAAAATATTTGGGGGTTTGAGTAAGTCTGTCTTCAAAATATTAAATTCTCCTTACATAGGTGAAATTTAAAATTTGTGTCATTTCTTTTCTGCTAAGTTAGTTGGGTTTGATGAAATATAAATTGCAGCAGTGAGGGTTTAGAAGTCAGTCGTCTTCCCTATTTTCAATAATCACTTTTAAGTGATTATTAGTTTTAAGGGGGTATTTATTTGGATGAAAGACCACAAATGCTACCAGAGAAAGTTTGTGAATCTTGGGTGAAACTCAAGTTTTGGAAAGTTAGCCACTTTTTTTGAAAGTTTTAATAGAATTTGACACATGGGGCAAACATTTTTCTTTCCAAAGCCATATAGATTTTGTAATATTGGAGGCTATTAAAAACAGAATGTGGCCCTGGCCAGCATGGCCCAGTTGGTTGGAGTGTTGACCCATAAAATGAAGAAAGGTCGAGGGTTCGATTCCCAGTGAGGGTACATGCATAGGTTGCCAGTTCAGTTTCCATTTGAGGTACATACAAAAGGCAACCGATCCATGTTTCTCTCTTTCTCTCTCTCTCTTTCTTTCTCCCTGCTCCTTTCTCTTTCTCTAAAATCAATAAGTATGTCCTTGGGTAAGGATAAAATACAAACAAATAACAATAATAACAACAGCAAAAACTAGTTTGTCCCTCTACAAAAAAGGGGAAAAGTAAATCTACAAAAATAAGAGAAAGAGATTTGGAAACAAAATACTCAAATTAGGCTCTATTTTAATGTGAGTTTCTGCCCTTCTTTCTTCTGTTTTGTGAATAACTTTTGATGGACTTCTGGGCCTGCTACTCTCTCTTTGTTGCGTTTCACTGTGACTGTGTGTGACCCTGTGTTCACATATGCACAAATGTTATGTGACTCAGTGTTTTATTCTTCATCACTGCTGTTGGTGTTTTACTTATTTACTTTAAAAGTAAGCATATATTTTCTCACTCAGATAATATATACTATTTCTGGATAATTTGGAAATTAATAAAAATAATAAGAGACATGCAAAAAATTATACATTTCCACCAATTTTTTCCAGCACTGTTATATGAGTAATATTAAAAAAATAGTTGTGACCATAGTGAAAGTCAGTATCTTGATTGGCTTAATATCTTCTTATTATATCAGCATTTCTTATGTTATCACAAAATTTCATAGCTTTTTTTAGATTTTATTTTATTTTTTCCTTTTTTCTTTTTTGAAAATTTATTTATTTAATTGTTGTTCAAGTACAGTTTTCTGTCTTTTAATCCCATCCCCTCCCTCCCCCCCAGTGCTCCCCACCTCCATCCCTTTTCCACCCCCTTTAGTTTTTGTCCATGTTTCCTTTATATTAGTTTCTGTAAATCCTCCCCCTTTCCCCCTGAAATTTCATAACTTTCTAATTGCTGCATAATATACTGTTAGTCAGCTATGTATGTGTTTTGAACTTTTTAATAATGTTGTCATGACATCACCATGCAACAAACTCTTCTTTCTAATGTGGGGGCTTCAAAAGACTTTTGCCACAGAGAAATTACTATTTGAAAGCACAGGATTATTTTTAAGAAGGTACATCCAAAGATCATATTTGTTTTTAATACACAACATTTCTTTCCAAAAAAGCTTTTAACTAATTGACATTTCCACCCACAAAATAAAAAAGGACCCACTTAATCCCAATTTTGCTAAAGTATAATTTTATCAAAAACAGTGTTTAGTTTTAATTTACAGGTCTTTCATTAGCACCATTCCTAATTAAATTAATTAGTAGTTTTTTTTCCCTGACGAAAGGAAAAATGTGGCTTTCATTTCAGTTGCTTTTTTGTGTGCTTGTACATTTAATGGTAATCTTTGCTCAACTTTTAAATCTTGTACAGAGGCATGATATACTCCCCTTCCTTGTGTATTTTTGGCAAATTTTCTTTCTTTATAATATTTCTCTTTTCTGTTATTAGATTCTATACTGCATTATATTAGATTGCTTTATGTTGATTAACAAGTTATATTCTGTAGCAATTTTATTTGACAAGGTGCTTTGCTAATAAGAATATGAATTATAATTCTTTGGGGATATAATAATTTTACTTAGCTATTTAATTAAGTGGGGACTAATTATTCAATATTCTGATTTTAATTCTTTATTTACATCTTTCTTCTAATTGCCTGTCTTTTAAGGCACTTAATTTATAATTAATAACCTCACTAGAAAGGTTGCAGGGAAAAGAAAAAACCCTGAAACTGCAAATCAGACTAATAAGTAGTAGCTTGAATAAGGTGTTTATATTATTTTACTTAAAATATTTTAGATAGACAAATTTGAATATTTCACGTGTTATTGTTTTTAAACTGATTTAAATAAAGTTATATGTTTCTCACATGTATGAAATATGGTAAAAAATATCCAGTAAATTAAAAAATTTCAAGCTGGCAAATGAAACTTGATTTACATTTGTGCAATTTTGTGATGAAATTTCAGAAAGGAGCTCTAACTAATTTCATTTCTAGCTTTTTCTGCGACCACACCCCTCTGCATCCTCTCCCTTATGCTGCTGGGACCCTTTTGTGCCCTAGAGTTCTGGGCTTTTGCTGGTCTCTCCTTAGCTTACTTTTTGTCTGCCCCTGCTTTCCTGTTGGAGCAGAGTGACACTGATATCATTTTACAAGACATTTTAATATTATTCTTAATTACTTTCTACAAAGAAACACTTATATTTTCTAAAGAAAACCTAGACAAGAAATAGCCACACAATTCTACACATTTCAAAGAAGGAACACTTGTAATTCATGCCTTGCATTTTTTGTCATAAAGAATTCAAGAGCCTTAAGGCCAGTTAGGAAGCTGAGGTTAAGATTTTCTAATGGTTACACGTCTCAGTGGAAACATTTGTTTTCTTTTTAACCATGTGATTTATAGCAGAAGATGGCCAGTTTGCTGGTCCATGCCTATTGGGAAATGTCTGAATGCTCTACTGTTGTCTGAAATCTTTAGGTTTTATATGCAGGTGGATATTTTGGATTTCTATTTTTCCCTCTTGGTAACTACTAATGGACAAGCGTAAGCCAGGTATGTTATGTTATTAGATGAATACTGAGCAGTCATTAAATAGTGAAAACACATGGATGATGAACAATTTTTAGGTTGCTTATAGAAAAATTTTATCACGTTTTTGAGGGACATAGATTGCTTTTTTACAAGCTTTCTTTATGAAGACTTAATTTCACTATGTTTTAATGATAATTTTCTTATAAAATATCGTTAACATATATTTCAGGCTTTGACATTCATAGCATTGTGCTAGAATAGACGCTCCCATTATCCAGGCATGACTGCAAAGGCCGGTGTGTAACAGAGGCCTTGACAAATGGCATCTGCCTTAGGAACATCCTCTGTGAAGCTTCACTTTTCTTTCCATCTTTCTATGCCCAATAATCGTTTGTTGCTCTGTTCTCTCAACATTACTAATTAACGTATAAAAACTATATTTTATAAGAGTTCTACGTCTCAGAATCATTCCTGGTGTTTACTTACCTCCAGTGCTTAATCTACCCTTGCTACTGGATCCTAGGGCAGAAGGAAGTGGTTATGCCTGTCTCTGTGTTTTGTCTTTGGTGCCTCGCACAGGGGTGCCACCTGTATAGACACTCCATTGTCTCTGCTGGGTAAAGGAAAGGAATATTTTAGTTTTTATAAATTAAAGCAATGCTTTTATCCCCCCAAACAATACATGTTTTATTAAAAATTTAAACCTACAGAAGACTATAAATCAATTCTATTCCTCAGAGATTATCAAGTTTAGGTGGCAACAGAGCAGGCAGATTGTCAGCTGTAGATGCTGGTTCACTGAGAACTGCAGTGTGATTATTTTGCCGGGCCCTGTTGTTAGATCTAGAGGACACAGAGAACAAGAATTGAGCTCACCCTTTTCTTACACCTGGTAGCATACAATCTATTTCCTTTCCAGGTGTCAGGATTGTTTCTCTCCATAGACATGAATTTGGTGTGTCTCAGCCCAGTAAATATCACTGAACCTCTTTTTTCTGTCACCTTTCTGTGACCCGCACCTTCCCTGTGGAAGGGTTAGATGTGGACAGAACAGGGGCATTTTTACGAAATTTAAAGGTAGCTCCTATGTTGGCCCACGTGGACCATGGTAGGGCATTCAGTTAGCAGTGTATCCACCAAGAGTTTATTATCATCATGGTCCATGACCATTTGATTTCAACAAGAGAATCCAGGTACGTGGATCAGAGTTAAGTTTGAGTGCTCTAGGCCCCCTTCGGCTGGACCGCCACTGGAGGTACACCGACCAGGCTTGGCTTTTACTTACTGCTGGGAGAAGGAAAAATGTGCTAGGTTTCATGACAGACAGGGTAGCATCCCAGGTTTAAAACACCATTTTATATAATTCCCTACCCATTTCATACTGATAATTATTCAATAGGTGGCCAGGAGAAGATGAACTATTTGTAGGGAAGGCCAAATTCAGTGAGCCAACCACCTTGCTTGGGTGGGAGACCAGGAGGTGATTGGAAGTTTGGTCAGGTATCTTCTGCAGTCGGTTTTTACAAAGGTCATTCCAGCGTTCAATGAAAACTTTGAATGATATGTAGTATGGAAAATCTGTCTAAAACCTTGGCCATCATTTCATTTTGGGGTGGCATTTGTGACCAAAAACATAATATTGTCAGACTCTAAATGGTCTGGATATCAGGAAACATGATCCAGTTTACTTCATGGGCCTCGGCAGTATGGCCAGGAGTGGCTGATTTGACTAGAATGACAATTGTCAACGTTTTTCATCTCATGGGCCACATAAACTAATGACTAAAATTCTGCGGCACACCAAAAAATAGGTATAATTTTGAATCAGTCACACCTGATGGCTATTGTTATGTTGGCTGTTGTCATTTTGTTGGCAATCTGAAAGAAAAGAGGTCAATGCATGCTTCAAAATTTTGCGTGGCGCACCTGTTGGGAATTGCTGGACTGGAACAGCAACACTGCAAATTGAGACCATGTAGGTTGGCAGCTTGGGTGCCTTATCACGCAGAGCCACCCTCACACAGAGCTGGAGGTGGGAGCCCTACTCCACCATCCACCCTTAACTTCTGAACCATATTCATACCGGGACCGATGACCTTAAGTCTGCTCCGGTGAAAGGATACCTCAACCTTATCCTCAATCATCTTTTATTTTAAAGCAGCTGTGGTCGGGTTTGAGAGGATCAGAGGTATCCATGGGTGTAGAAGAAGAAAAGCAGCTCTCTGCCATTGAACGAGGTTTGCATTTATTGGTTTGAAGTGGCCTTTCATGCACAGCTCAACAAACGATGCTTCAGTATTTTCAGTGTCCATTATTATTAATACCCATGCTTGTTGAGTTTTCCTGCATTTCTATAAGACCTTTTTTTCCTCAGTCTGTTCTGCATTTTTTCATTAAACAAATGTTTATCAAGCACCTATGTTGTGCCATATAGTGGTTTTGGTATCTGAAGGATAGCGTGGAGAACAACACACACAGTTCCCCAGGGGAAGTAGACAAAAAACAAATGAATATATCTCAGTGAGTTGTACTCTGAGTAAATTGCATAATTATATGGCAGAGATGATGGTAAGGCATTGTTTTAGATAAATTGGTCTGGAAAAGAACTCTATGGGGTGAGTAAAGGGTAAAGGATGTTGCCCTTGTACTGCTCAGAGCAACAGTGTCCCAGAGGGAATGCGAAGCATGAAGAATCTGGAGCACATTATGGGAAGGAAATAGAATTAGAAAATGAAGTTTGAAGGATAGTCAAGGTCCAGATTTGGGTGGGTATTACAGGCCAAGATAGGGTTGTGGAATTTATTTTAAATGTGATAGAAAGCCATTGGTGATTAATGAGCAGAAGAGAGAAGAAATCTGATGAAATTTTAACAGGATCCACCTGCCTTCTGAGGAGTAGTTTATTATGGGAATGCATTTAAGAATATAATAAATAACATGGTTGAGTGATCCTACAACTAGGTATATACTCAAGAGAAATAATTACATATATTCATATAAAAACTTGCCCATGGATGTCCATAGCTACATTATTTATGGTATCCAAAAAAGTGGAAATAGCCTGCATGTGGATCAACTGATAAGTGGATAAGTAAAATGTGCATAAATGCATAATGGAATATTATTGGCAAGAAAAGGAAGTTAAATATTGGCATATGCTAAAACATGGGGAAGTCTTAAAAACCTTATGGTAAATGAAGAAGATAGTCATACAAGACCATATATTACATGATTCCCTTTATATGAAATTTCAGAATGGAAAAACCTATAGAGACAAATAAAATCAATGGTTACTTAGGGCTAGAGGCATTGGGAGCATTGGGAGGTCATAGCAAAGGGGAGCTGTTTTCTTTTGAGGTAATGAAAGCGATCTAAAATTGATTGTGGTGATTACTGCGCAACTCTGTGACTATACTACAAACCGTTGATTCTACAATTTAAGCATATGAATTGTATAGTACACAAATTTCATCTAAATATAACAGATTTTTTAAAAGGAGTTAAGGCAGAATGGCAAGGTGCTTCTGGTGGCTTGATCTGGAGTGGTAGCAGTGAATTGGTAGGAAGTGGGTTAGTTCTGAGTGTAGAGCCAGCAGACTCCACTGCAAGATCAAACAAGGGATGCAAAAGAAAAGAGCTGCCAGAAAAGGGTACAAGGCTCTATGGCCAACCTTTGTCAAATACTGCTTAGGAGTTATGCAAGCAATGCATGAAAACTGACTTGGTTTTGGCCATGACTGTGTCAAATAAGGTTTCCGGATAGTGGCTGGGCTGAAGCTTGTTGTATTTAGGAGAGAATTCGAGGATAACGATGTGGAATGTGTACACAGTAGTTATTCGTAATTCTTTACCAAAGTTTCCATTGAAGGTGAGCGGAGAACTGGAGGGATAGCTAAAGAGTGATATGGGTCAAATCAGTTTATTTTAAGATGATTATTTAGATAGCATCCTTATGTTGATAGCCATGACTTATTAGAAAAGAAAAACTGATGCAGAAGAGATAAGTATATCAGTGAAATTCATGAATCTGTGAGAGCACGGGATGCTGCATTCCTAAAAGGACAATTCATCTGTTTAACACTTGGATTGTATATTTAGGGGTGACAGTAATAGAAGCAATCAATTTGATACATTCAACATAGCCGTATGCAAAATTCTCTTCTGATTGTTTATATTTTCTCTGCTAAATGGAGAAGATGAACAAATGGATCCTAGAGCAAATTAAGCCTGAAACATTGGCAGAAACAACAATGGCAAAACTGGTCCTGGCTGGAGTGTCTCAGAGGATTGAGCGCTGGCCTGTGAACAGAAAGGTCACTGGGATCCTGGTGAGGGTACATGCCTGGGTTGTGGGCCAGGTTCTCCAGTTCGGGGTGTGTGAGATGTTTCTCTCACACATTGTTGTTTCTCTCTTTCTCCTGCGCTTCCCCTCTCTCTAAAAATAAATAAAATTTAAAAAATTTAAAAAATGGCAAAACTGAAGCTGCTGTATTTCGGGTACATCATGAATCGTAGGAAGTTGAGTTCTTAGGAAAAAGGCAGCAATGCTGGGAAAAATAGAAGGCACCAGAAAAAGAGGAAGAGCAAATGAGATGGCTTGACTCTGTCAGGGGATTAAATAGTAATGGGAAAATATAATTAAAAAATTAGAAAGTAAAAGAAGCTGTAGGCGTGAGTCTACAGGAGCCGAGCAAAGCTTTCAAGATCAGGACGCTGTGGACATCACTCACACAAAGGGTCACTGGGAGTGGGAGCTGACTCAATGGCACATCACCCACAAATGCAGAAGTGCTGAGGTGAACTGAGAGAAAAAGTCATGAAGATGGCAATATGAGGATGGCAAACGAGATGCAGTAGTTTTCTTTTGAAGGCTGATTTGACTTGGCCGTGTTGCAGATTGCTCTGAAGCTCTGGAAGTCCACTTGTAGTGTGAGTTGTAGATTTCAAATAAGTCAGAATTCTTGAATTTTCAAATTCAAGTCAGAATGGGGGTTTCTTTCCAGCCCTGTTCATCTGTTTGCATGTAGGAATGGAATAGGGGAAAGTTGAATTAAACCAGTGTATTCATGTGCCAGGGCTGCCCTAACAATGTATTATAGATTGGATGGCTTGAACAACAGAAACTTACTTTTTCAGAGATTTTAGAAACCTAAGATCAATGTGTCAGCAGAATTGGTTTCATTGTGAGGCCTCTCTCCCTGCAACATATAGGTGGCTGCTTCTCCGTCTTTACACAGTCTTTCCTCTCTGTGTCTTTCCTCTAGTTGCCTCTTTTTATGAGGGAGGAAACCAGTCCTGTTGGATTGANAGTCCACTTGTAGTGTGAGTTGTAGATTTCAAATAAGTCAGAATTCTTGAATTTTCAAATTCAAGTCAGAATGGGGGTTTCTTTCCAGCCCTGTTCATCTGTTTGCATGTAGGAATGGAATAGGGGAAAGTTGAATTAAACCAGTGTATTCATGTGCCAGGGCTGCCCTAACAATGTATTATAGATTGGATGGCTTGAACAACAGAAACTTACTTTTTCAGAGATTTTAGAAACCTAAAATCAATGTGTCAGCAGAATTGGTTTCATTGTGAGGCCTCTCTCCCTGCAGCATATAGGCGGCTGCTTCTCCGTCTTTACACAGTCTTTCCTCTCTGTGTCTTTCCTCTAGTTGCCTCTTTTTAGGAGGGAGGAAACCAGTCCTGTTGGATTGAGGCCCATCCATATGACTTCAGTTTACCTTAATTGCCTCTTTAAAGGCCTTTCTTTAAATGCAGTTACATTCTAAAATACTGGGGCTTAGGACTTTATGTATACTTTTTTTTTAGAGGAGGACACAATTCATACCATAACTGCTAGTACTGGAGTTTTAAAACTTAACCTTCTTGGAGTGAGAGAGTACATGTGTAAGAGATGTGAAATTCAGTTCTCAAGTAGCTTGCTATTTAAGAGGGGCGTACAAACAAATATAAAGATCAATTAACTTTTTAGTGTATTGGGTAGGTAATAGGTACAAAGAAAAAAAAGTGAGTTAAGGAAATACAGAATGTGGTGTCATATAAATCAAGCTGTCTGTGATTTGGCATTTGAGCAGGATAGAAGTTATAGCTGGAGGAAGGAAGAGCAGGGAGCCGTGACCCATCAGTGAACCCAGAAAACAGCGTATGTACATTCCCTGAGGCAAGATGATGATTGGTTTCCATAAGGAACTGCTAGGGGACTCAAGCCACTGCCATGGATGACAATGGTAGATGAGATCAGAAAGGTATTGAGTAAAAGAAGCCCTCTTATTTGATGCAGTTGTGCCTGTAACTTCTTTAGTTAATCAAAAGTTGATGAAGTCAGGGGATCATGTGATAGGCTCATAAATATTTTGTTTATACCTTGAAAATGTGGTGTAATTTACATAGAATTAAATTGCACAGATCTTAAGTGTACAGTTTAGTGAGTTTTGACATTTGTATCCTGTGTAACTACATATATCAAATATAGTTTTGATTATTAAATATAAAATGTATTTTAATGCTCAAAATATTAATATTATATATATTTGTGATTTAATATTAAGCATATGTGGTCTGTCTGGAAAAAATTCAGTCATTGTTAATATAACAAGAATGGTTTGCACAACATCAATGTAACCTGGCAGCCAAGGAGAGTGGACTGGAATGCACATGCGTGAACAATGATGACTTCACTGTACCAGGGAGGGCAGTAAAGGCTGTTGAATGAGCATGTGTACTGTGTGGCCGTCACAATCAAAATGACTGAGTGAGTAGAGCAAGGAATCTGGATCAGATTTTGCATTAAGCTTGAACATTCTTTCACCGAAACTATTTGGATCATTCAGAAGGCCGCAGCTATGGGAAACTGGTGACTGGCACCTTTATCATGACAGAGTGTCTGTTCATGCATTATGTCTCATGCAGTGTTTTGGTGAAACATCAACTCACCCAGGAGACTCAGACAACCTACACCCCAGATTTGGCACCAGGTGACCTCTGGCTTTCCCTAAAACTAAAATCACCTTTGAAAGGGAAGAGAATTTAGACCATCAGTGAGATGCAGGAAAGCACAATGAGATAGCTCATGGTGATTGGGAGAACTGTGTGAGTTCCCAAGGTGCCTACTATGAAAGGGACCAAGACATCATTGTTCTATGTACAGTGTTTCTTATATCTTGTATCTTCTTCAATAAATGGCTTAATTTTTCTTATTACGTGGCTGGATGCCCTCTGGACAGATCTTGTGCTTGTAAATTTCAAATATGTTTGTGATGTTCATCATTTTTCTGACCTCTGAATACACACATACTGAACATACACTCCTTCTAGATTCTAGAAAGATTGATGAGGTGAATTCTCATTCTTTTTTCTTGTTCATTTGATGATGTTCATTATTATAATAATATTACTATTACTTGGTGCTATATAGGTGCTATATAGTGAGCCCATTCTATGTGTCAGACATTGTTATAGGACCTTTAAATGTATTAATTAGCTCAATACTCATACTCAATAGCTCAATACTCATAGTGGTCTTAGGAGGTAGCTACTATTTTTCATATTTTATGAATAGGAAAAGGGAGGCATGGATCATTTAACTGGAATTAAGCTATAGAACTAGTAGTATTGGAACCCAGATTCAAATCATGGTATTGAAACTTAGAAATATTTATTTCTGGATCTTAAGTTACGTTGCTTTCTACTAGTTATGTGATGAATATTTAAATTTTCCTTAGTTTAAATGCAAGTGAGGATACATATATTTTATATACATATATACATATGTATATCTTCCATTCCACCATTTTTTAAATGTAAGACATTTATTTTACATTATCTTTTTCTGCTTCTGTGTCTCTTATTGTATCTTTCTGTGTGGTGTGGTTTCAAGTATGGTTCCTTTGGTTTAGGCTAAGGGTGTATTTTTCTGGTTCACCTTTATTTTAGTTTTCCTTCATAAGAGGATTGGTTTTCCTATTAATATGACCTGTAGCGAATTCAGGGCATTTACTCAGTGCATACGCACTAGATTTACCCATCCATAAGCAAAGTTGTCCAGTCACCAGTTCACAGAAGCTCCTGCATAGTGATTTAAAATATTTAAAGTGTGTGGGTGCCGGGGACTTCTGGGGCGCCACCGGCAGTCTTGCACTAGCTCCCAGGATCCTTTGGCAGTTGCAGCACAGCCTCACAAAATAGACTGAATACATTTGCACCTATTATGCAATTTTCTGCAAAAGAAAACAGATGACTGCAGATAAAAATAAGTTTAACAGCAACATAACTAGACTCCTTGGGTAAGGGATAACTTCCTAATTAAAAACAGAAGCAAAAGTCTTTCTTTTTTATTTTAATAACATAGTTACCAAACTTATAAATTTTATCCAGTTTTTATTTTTTTATATTTGAAATCCATTTTGATAAAGATAGGAAAAATGGTGTCTATTTTCAGACAAAAATCTTGTAATATCTCATAGACTATCTGGCTGATACGATTCTTTCGTGGGCAGGAAGAAAAGCAAAAGCAGTCTGACTAGCAAAACTCTACTTGATAGTTTTGTAACTCCTGAAGTTTTTCTACCTAGAAAAATATTTTAAAGAGGGAAAATAACTGTGCTAAGAAGATTTTGAGCCAATTATAAAAGGAGTTGTATATTTAGCTAGAAGAGCCAGTAGTTTATGCAGTTGGTCATGCTCCATCCACATGGGCTTGGCAAGCCAGGGATACTGCACAACTTGGACTTGGCTTGAGAGACAGAACAGTGTTTGCAAATAAATGGGGGCTTACTGGAATAAAACCATAATACAGATGCTGACTCTTTTAAATAAACCTGGGCCCCCAACTGTGTTCGTGTTGGTGAGTGTTACTGTGTATACTGCGCCATCCTTCTGCTGAATTTGTTCTCATGTGGAGAGTATTGCAGCATACTCTTCAGCATACTCTTCACCACATGCAAGATTACTGTGTTACAAATGCCAGTAGATTAGACCCTTGTGAATGATAATATTTACTACATTTTCAATGTATAGATAGAATTAAAAGCTTAAGATATATAAGAAGAGACTATTTCATAAATACACAAAAATTTAAATAGCAACTTATTTCTGTTGCATAAAATACTAAAGTTAGACTTCTCTTGGTGTTACTGTTTTGATGTACAGATCTAGCAGGCTCAAGCTATGACGTTAGAATAATTTGAGTAATTATTGAAGTGGTAATAAGATGTGATTTTCACATTTCATTATAGCTAAAGTTAAATTAACTTCTCAAATAACTTCAACTGTTAGGCTCTTAGAAAATGACTTATCTTAGACATTTTAATATTTAATATTAAGTGATTCCATTCAGATTTTTCTATTATAATAATACTCTTCATACTTTCTTTTTAAAATGTCCTCATTCTTTATTTTGCTTAAGTCACAATATTTTGTGAAATGGATAGAATAGAAAATACGTTATAACTAAATAAAATAAAGAACAGAGAGGCAACATGCCTATCTAAAGTCATCTTTTCACTTTTTTTATTGTTTGGTTCTGCCTTTAATACAAACAGAGATTTAATTATTATAAAAATAGATTTCCATATTTTGAAAGAAGCCAAGTTTCAAATAACAGATTATTGAACTCATAAAAGTAGGTTTTAAAATATTTTGGCATGACTTCATCAACAGATAAATTTCAAGGAACAAGATTAAAAGAAACAGTGAATTTATGAATTAAGAGTCTTAAGAGACTTCTCAACCAACCATTGTATATTTAATACCAACCTGATACACAAACCGAAGATTAAAAAATAAATTGAGACAACTGGAGATATTTAAAAACCAAGTGGATCTTCAGCAACATTATGAAATTACTGTTTGATTGATTTGACTCTGGGTGATGGGCAGACAATGCAATACACAGATCATGGTTTTTTTTTTTTTTTAAGATTTTATTTATTTATTTATCTTTAGAAGGGAAGGAGAGAGGGAGAGAAACTGCAATGTATGGTTGCCTTTCATGCGTCCCCTTCTGGGAACTGGCCTGCAGGGAACTGGCCTGCAACGCAGGCATGTGCCCTGACTGGGAATCGAACCACGATCCTCTGGTTCGCGGGCCTGTGCTCAATCCACTGAGCTACACCAGCCAGGGCCACAGATCATGTTTTATAGAAATGTACACTTGAAACCTATATGATTTTATTAGCCAACAGTATCCCAAAAAATTTAATAGAAAAGAAAAAGTGTTAAGACAAAGTAGAATGAAATTTAAAAAAGAAATTTCTGATTAGTTTTTCTTTAGGTGTGGTATGGTATTTTGATTTATTCTTGTCTGTATCATTTAGAGTTTTACAGAAATGTTAGCAGATTACATGATGTAATATCCACTATTTTCTTTAAAATGATCCTGGGTGTGGATAGGGAATGAACAATTCCTATGGAGTAAAACAAGATTGGTCGTGTGTTGATAGGTTATGAAGCTAAGTGAATGGTATGTAAGTGTTTTTAATATTATTCTCTTTATTTTTGCATATGTTTAAAATTTTCCATGATGGAAAGGTTTGTTTTTTAAAGCATGTTGGTAAAATTATAGGATAAATGCTGAAAATACTCTGTTTCTGTCCTTACAAGAAAAAAGTGGCACAAAATAAAATGCTGTCATACTCCCTTTCTTAAATGCTTTAATTGATAAGTTTTATTTAAATATTTTTACTATGTATAACTCAATTCCAGGTTGGCTAAGTCAACATATTAAATGGTAGAATCAGGATCTTGCCACGATTTTAAAAATTTACTGGTTTTATTGATTATATGTTCTTCATTAATATAGTATTTAATTAGACAAGTTATAAAAGTCCAATACCATAATAAAAACATTAGTTTTCTTGTATATATAAATTTCTTCTGAATACCTACCTTATTGGTTATTTTGAACATGAACTTCTAATAACTGAAAGTTGTGGTGTCAAATGTTGATTTTATAAAAAATACTGCTTTTGACTGGTTCAAGCAAAACACTTCCCAAAGTGCAGCAGCAGCAACACAATCAGTTATATCTGCAATGAGGAAAAATTGGCAAGGATCATAAAAGTTACTTAAGGAAGAACTTCCCAAGGAGATGAAGCGCAAAAGGACGCGCCGCATCAGGTGGAATGTAGGCAAATTCCCGAGGAGCTCGCAGAGAAATAGCAGCAGCTTGTAGGAGCTGGGTCAAAAACCTCAGTAGGAAACAATATGCTATTCATTTCTTCAAGTTCACTGTTAATTCCAACATTTGTGGAACTCATTATTTTGATAATTTCTTCCCATTCAGAAGTGAAGGAGGTTTTCTTTCAAAATTCTCTTTAGAACTGTGTTCAGTAGTTTCAGATTTACTCCAATTAATTCTTGATGTTTTCTCAGTTGAAGGATAAGCAATGAGGTCAGAATGTGATTTAGCCACATTTTTGATAAATGCATGTCAGTCAGGGCTTTTGGCCATGACCTTATACTCTCCAGTATACATGCTCTCTCTACAAATTCCATTATGTTCACAATCCACTGGTCCCCATTCTGGGATGCATTCCCAGTTATTATTGTACCAACAATGGTATGGTTTTTGACTCGGTTGCATTTTTTTTTTTGTAAAAAATTTTCTACTAAAACTTTGGGTTTGATTTTCTTTACCAAGTGTTCTGAATTATTTTCTATTGAAGACATCTTGAGTGGCAGAAGACTGTTTGCCAAAATGACTTCCTCTTGTCCTTTTTCATGTTCATCTCTTTCCCCATAGGGATGAAATGGATTTCAGGGGACTCACAGGCTGGAGAGGGTCCATGGAGAAGGAGAGCAAATAACCCAGGATTATATTCTTTTGGGGGATTACTGTCTTCCTGTTGAGAGAGGTTGTCTGTATGGCCAGTTCTCTCATTCTTGACCTCTGTGGTTCCCACACAAGAAGGGGGTTGGCTAACAAGAGGACTGGAAGGAAAGCTTGTATACCCTGCAGATGTGTTGATTTAGAAATATTCCTGGTTGTGATCAATTCAGAAAATCCAGAGGAGACACAATAGATATTTATTATTTAGACTGGGGTCAAATAACTTTTATGATATTTTTGAGTGCAGTGTGTTGGGGGATGGAGGTGAGCAGTCAGGTGTCGGACCTGTGGAGCTCTTTCCATGATTACTGATTCCTGGAGCAGTAGTAGCTACCTCAGAGGCATCAATTCTCAGGGAAAGAGCTCTTGTAACTTTTAAGGAGTAAAGTTTCTTTGTAACTGCTGTGTTTGTGAGATCACATAGAAAGTTCTTGTTTTCTGAAGGAAACATATCCAGAAAAGCAGGTGGTACAATTGCCATAGTGTAATTCCTCTTCTTTGGATAGGACTCAGTGCTGCATGTTGAAAGTTCAAAGTGATTCTCACTGGGCCAAAATCAAGTGTTGGCAGGGCTAGTTCCTTCAGGAGGTCCTAGAGAAGAATCCCGTTTGCCGGCCATCTCCATCCCCTTTCCTTGGTTTACGGCTGCATTACTTCAACCTCTGCTTGCATCATCGCGTATCTTTCTCTTTGAAGTCATCTTTTCACTTTATGACATAGCCAGGAATGGTGTTTATGACTTTATTATTGATCTTTATAATAAAGGGTTTTATATAACATATAGAACCTTTAGTATAGGATGTTTTATTTAAGGTATTCCTAATAATCTGGGAATTGGCTTTTGGTAACTATCCGTCTTACATACACTTTTCCATGAGACTTTTTTTTCCTACAACAAATTGAAGGGAGCTATTCCACCAAAAAAAGAAAAAAAAATGATAGCTTGAACTGTTTCACATTCATTTTCAGTAAAGTATACACAAAGTAAGAGGAAATTATATATATATGTGTGTGGTGTATGTATACATATATGGAGTGTGTGTGTACATGTATATATATGTGTGTGTATGTGATATATATATATATATATATATATATATATGGACATTTTTCTCTTGTAAGACATGGTTTAGAGGCTGAGTTTCAAAGGTTAGCTATAATTTTTATAGAACAATGAAGTCAAAACGAAGTAAGTAATTTGAATGCCACTTTCCCAAGAAAAATAACAAGCCAACAAACCCTAAATATCATGTATTTCTTAAATTCACACAGTTGGCTTGTTTCTTTTTTAAAAATATTCTGAATAATTATAACTTTTATGTAAATATTGGAAGTAGATCCTTCAGTATAGTAATTTTTTAAACTGTCACTTTGTGTTAATTTTGAATTTGTTACCAGTCTGAATAGGTTGTAACAGGCAACAGCATTGGTGTTGCTTTATTATACAAAGTCAGCTGCCATTAATTAATTAATTAATTTTTTTATTCTTTTTTAAAATTTTTTATTTAATTATTTTTCAAGTACAGTTTTCTGTCTATTACTCCCATCCCATCCCACCCCCCATCCTCCCCCCTCCCTCCCATTTCCACCCTTCTCAGTTGTTGTCCATGTATCCTTTATATATGTTCCTCTAAATCCCTCCCTTATTTCCCCTGAAATTCCCTCCCCTCTCCCCTCTGGTCACTGTCAGCCTGTTCTCTATTTCAGTGTCTTTGGTTATATTTTGCTTGCTTGTTTGTTTTGTTGTTTAGCTTCCTGTTAAAGGTGAGATCATATGGTATTTGTCCTTCAACACCTGGCTTATTTCACTCAGCATAATGCTTTCCAGTTCCATCCATGATGTTGCAAAAGGTAGGAGCTCCTTCTTTCTTTCTGCAGCATAAAATTCCATTGTGTATATGTACCATAGTTTTTTGATCCATTCATTTACTGACGGGCACCTAGGTTGCTTCCAACTCTTGGCTATTGTAAATTGTGCTGCTATGAACATTGGGGTGCATAGGTTCTTTGGGATTGGTGTTTTAGGGTTCTTAGGATACAATCCCAGCAGTGGAATTGCTGGGTCAAAAGGCAAGTCCAATTTTAGTTTTCTGAGAAAATTCCATACTGTTTTCCATAATGGTTGTACCAGTCTGCAATCCCACCAACAGTGGACCAGAGTCCCCTTTTCCCCACACCCTCTCCAACATTTGTTGTTTATTGCTTTGTTTATGATAGCCATTCTCACCGGTGTAAAGTGGTATCTCATTGTAGTTTTAATTTGCATCTCTCTGATAGCTAGTGATATTGAGCATCTTTTCATGTGTCTCTGGATCCTCTGTATGTCCTCCTTGCAGAAGTGTCTGTTCAAGTCCTTTCCCCATTTTTTAATTGGGTTAGTTGTCTTCTTAGAGTGAAGTCGTGTGAGTTCTTTGTATATTTTGGAGATTAAACCTTTGTCTGAGGTATCATTGGCAAATATGTTTTCCCATACAGTTGGTTGTCTTTTTATTTTAATGCTGTTTTCTTTAGCTGCGCAGAAGCTTTTTATTTTGATGAGATCCCATTTGTTTATTCTTTCCTTTATAGTCCTTGCTCTAGGGGACATATCAGTAAAAATGTTGCTGCGTGAAATATCTGAGATTTTCCTGCCAATGTTCTCCTCTAGGACTTTAATGGTGTCATGGCTTATATTTAAGTCTTTTATCCACCTTGAATTTATTTTGGTGTATGATGTAAGTTGGTGCTCGAGTTTCATTTTTTTGCATGTAGCTGTCCAGTTCTCCCAACACCATTTGTTGAAGAGGCTATCTTTACCCCATTTTATGATACTGCCCCCTTTGTCGAATATTAATTGACTGTAGAGATTTGGGTTTATTTCTGGGTTCTCTATTCTGTTCCATTGGTCTATGTGCCTGTTTTTATGCCAGTACCAGGCTGTTTTGATTACAGTGGCCTTGTAATACAGTTTGATATCAGGTATTGTGATCCCTCCTACTTTGTTCTTCTTTCTTAACATTGCAGCTGCTATTCGGGGTCTTTTATGGTTCCATATAAATTTTTGAAGTGTTTGTTCTATGTCTGTGAAATATGCCATTGGTACTTTAATAGGTATTGCATTGAATCTGTAAATTGCTTTGGGTAGTATGGACATTTTGATGATGTTAATTCTTCCAATCCATGAACACGGTATACGTCTCCATTTGTTTGTGTCTTCCTTGATTTCTGTCTTCAGTGTTGTGTAATTTTCTGCATACAGGTCTTTAACCTCCTTGGTTAGATTTATTCCCAGATATTTTATTTTTCTTTTTGCTATATCGAATGGGATTTTTTTCTTGATTTCTGCTTCTGCTGATTCATTGTTAGTATACAGAAATGCCTTTGATTTCTGGATATTGACTTTGTATCCCGCTGTTTTGCCAAATTCATTTATTAGTTCCAGCAGTTTTTTGGTAGAGTCTATAGGATTTTCCATGTACACTATCATGTCATCTGCAAACAGTGACAGTTTTGTTTCCTCCTTTCCGATTTGGATGCCTTTTATTTCCTTTTCTTGTCTGATCGCTGTGGCTAGAACTTCCAATACTATATTAAATAGAAGTGGTGAAAGTGGACAACCTTGTCTTGTTCCTGATCTTAGTGGAAAAGCTTTCAGTTTTTGCCCATTCAGTATGATGTTGGCTGTAGGTCTTTCATATATGGCCTTTATTATATTGAGGAATGCTCCCTCTATTCCCACTTTGCTGAGTACCTTTATCATAAATGGGTGTTGTACCTTATCAAAAGCTTTTTCCGCGTCTATTGATATGACCATGTGGTTTTTGTCCTTGCTTTTGTTTATGTGGTGTATTACATTTACTGATTTGCGGATATTGAACCATCCTTGCATCCCTGGGATGAATCCCACTTGGTCATGGTGTATGATCTTTTTGATGTATTGTTGGATGCGATTTGCCAATATTTTGTTGAGGATTTTAGCATCTATGTTCATCAGTGATATTGGCCTGTAATTTTCTTTCTTTGTTGTGTCTCTCTCTGGTTTTGGAATTAGGATAATGCTCGCTTCATAAAAAGAGTTTGGGAGTTTCCCATCATTTTGGATTTTTTGGAATAGTCTGTGAAGAATAGGGGTTAGCTCTTCCTTAAACGCTTTGTAGAATTCTCCTGTGAAACCATCTGGTCCGGGGCTTTTGTGTGATGGGAGTTTTTTGATTACTGCTTCAATTTCATTTGCTGTTATTGGTCTGTTCAGGCTTTCTACTTCTTCTTCATTGAGTTTTGGAAGATTATATTTTTCTAGAAATTTGTCCATTTCACCTAGGTTTTCAAATTTCTTGGCATACAGTTCTTCATAGTAATTCCTTACAATCCCTTCTATTTCTGTGGTATCAGTTGTAATCTCTCCTCTTTCATTTCTGATTGTGTTTATTTGTGTCCTCTCTCTTCTTTTCTTAATGAGCCTACTTAAAGGCTTGTCTATTTTGTTTATCTTTTCAAAAAACCAACTCTTGGATTCATTGATCCTTATAATTGTGCTTTTGGTCTCTATGTCATTTAATTCTGCTCTGATCTTGGTTATTTCCTTCCTTGTACTTGCTCTGGGCTGTCTTTGTTGTTGTTCTTCGAGTTCTTGCAGGCGTCGGGTTAGGTTGTTTGTTTGAAATGTTTCTATTTTCTTTAGGTAAGCCTGTATTGCTATGAACTTCCCTCTCAGGACTGCCTTGGCCGTGTCCCATAAGTTTTGGGTTGTTGTGAGTTCATTTTCATTTGTTTCCAGAAACTTTTTGATTTCTTCCCTAATTTCAATCTTGACCCATTCGTTGTTTAATAGCATACCATTCAGTCTCCATGATTTTGGGTGTTTTGGGTTTTTTCCTTTGGGGTTGGTTTCTAATTTCAGTCCCTTGTGGTCAGAGAAAATGCTTGGTATGATTTCAATTTTCTTGAATTTGTTGAGGCTCATTTTGTGTCCTATCATGTGGTCTATCTTTGAAAATGTTCCATGTGCATTTGAAAAGAATGTGTATTTAGCTTCTTTGGGATGAAGCGCTCTATATATATCAGTCAAGTCCATTTCTTCTAGAGTTTCATTTAATGCTGCTATATCTTTGTTGATATTTTGTTTGGAAGATCTGTCCATTTTTGACAGTGGGGTGTTAAAATCCCCTACTATAATTGTGTTGCTGTCAATATCTTTCTTGAAGTCTTCTAGGATTTTTCTTATATATTTGGGTGCTCCTATGTTGGGTGCATATATATTTATGATGTTAATGTCTTCGTGCTGGATTCTTCCCTTGAGCAATATGAAGTGACCTTCTGGGTCTCTCTTTATGGCCCTTTTTTTGAAGTCTATTTTGTCTGATATTAGAATTGCTACCCCGGCTTTTTTTTCTTGTCCATTTGCTTGGAAAATTTGTTTCCAGCCTTTCACTTTTAGTCTGTGATGGTCTTTTGTCCTGAGGTGGGTCTCCTGTAGGCAGCATATGTGTGGGTCATGCTTTCTTATCCATTCAGCTATTCTATGTCTTTTGATTGGAGCATTTAATCCATTTACATTCAAGGTTATTATTGATAGGGACTTATTCATTGCCATTTTTGTACCACAGTTCCTCTCTGTCTCTCTCTTTTCCTTCCTTTCCTTAAAGCAGCCCTTTTAGTATTTCTTGTAGAGCTGGTTTGGTGGAGGCATATTCTTTTAGACTTCTTTTGTCTTGGAAGCTCTTTATTTGGCCTTCTATCTTGATTGAGAGCCTTGCTGGGTAAAGTAGCCTTGGTTGTAGGCCTCTGGTTCTCATTACTTGAAATATTTCTTGCCATTCTCTTCTTGCTTGGAGTGTTTCCATTGAGAAGTCAGTAGCTAACCTTATTGGGGCTCCCTTGTATGTTACTTCCTTTTTCTCCCTTGCTGCCTTTAGGATTCTCTCTTTGTCTTGAAATTTTGCCATTTTAATGATGATGTGTCTTGAAGTGGGCCTCTTTGGGTTCCTCTTGAATGGGACTCTCTGTGATTCCTGGATTCGTGTAACTTTTTCTCTCATCAAATTAGGAAAATTTTCCATCATTACTCTTTCAAATAGGTTTTCTATCCCTTGTTCTTCTTCTTCTCCTTCTGGTATTCCTATTATTCGGATATTATTACGTTTCATATTATCTTGCATTTCTCTTAGTCCATCTTCATTCTTTTTGAGCCTCTTTTCCCTTTCTTGCTCTTTCTGGGAGATTCTTTCTACTGTGTCCTCCAACTCACTGATCCGATCTTCTGCCTCATCGATCCTGCTTTTCATTCCTTCTACTGTGTTCTTCAGTTCCGAAATTGTATTCTTCATTTCCTCTTGTCCTTTGGTGATAGTTTCTATTTCCTTTTTCATGTTGATATAGTTTGCGGAGAGCTCATGGTAGCTCCCCTCTAGTTTCTGGTAGCTCATTGTGAGCTCTTTGAATTTCCTGATAACTAGTGCTTTGAATTCAATATCTGATAGCTGACTTGCCTCTCTTTCATCTAACATTATTTCTGAGACTTCCACCTTTTCTTTCATTTGGGCATTGTTTCTTTGTCTTCCCATTGCTTATGAGACTCTTCTTGTTAGCTTCAGCTTCTTAAATTGATCTGTTCTGACTCCCTAGGTTTATGGTGTGAACTTCTGTGGTAGAATTCCTGTGAAATTCAGTGGTACAGTCTCCTGCAGGTATCTTGATGTTCTCTGCTTCCACCTACTCCTTTCTTTGTGTGTGTGTGATCAGCTGGAGGGGGAGGCAAAATGGTTTATGACAGCAGGAGAGTACTTTATGATATTTACAGTCACAGCTGGCAGAGAAGAGATAGAAGATCTTTAGGCTCTATATAGTGTTAACTGTAATCTTCAACCCAATTTGCCACCTCTAGGAAAGGATAGACCAAAGATAAGCCTCTTGTTGGGGAGGGAAGGCTTGTGAGTTGTATCTAGAAAGCAGTGAGGTTGCGGGTGGTCAGATTTTGAGGTAAGGTGAGAGTAAAGAATAGTAAATAGACGTAGCGTGTGAGCAAGTAGAGTTAATCACTACAGTAATAGAATTCAGGAACCTGTAAAGTGGGCTAAGACTGGAGAGATGTGTTGTGAAGTATTTACAGTGCTATAGAAAGCAACAAACAAACAAACAAACACACAAAAAAAGGGCAAGAGAAGTGAGGAAAAAGCAATAAGTTTGGGGTGAAATGAAGAGGGACTAAAACAGGAAAAAAGAAAGGAGAGGAACAGAGTACTGAAAGATACAGCAACAATAAAATTAAAAAATATATACGATTACTGAAAAAAGTTTAAAAATAAAAGTAAAAAACAAAAACAAAAAAACAAAAAAAACCCAACAACAAAAACTCCTTCCTTGTTGGTTTCAAACTGTCCAATCCGGTTTTTCTGGTTTCGGTGGGACCCCTCTGTGGACTGGGTTGTAGGCCCAGGCGCACACCCGCCCACCAGCCAGGCTACCAGACTGGGGTGCAGGCGCCCGCCCACCTGACAGGCTGCCTTGGTCCCACGGGATCTGGTACTGTCCTGTGGCTGGGTGAGAAGCAAGTCAAGCTGCCTTCACAGAACACCTCAGTCCACTTTCCAGTAAAAACTTCTCCAGAAAGCGTGCCTCTCAGCCCAGCCCAATCCCCAACCTGACTGGTTAGGACAATGCTCCTCTCAAATTTCCTGGGCTGGCAGGCTGGTGGGCTGGCGACCACAGAGATCGCAACTGAACACGGCCCCCTGTCCTTGCCACCCTCCCTGCACACCTAGGCAGACAGGTCTCTGCCACCCAGCCCCTCCTAGATGGTGAGGGAGGGAGCCAGCTCTTCCAGGGACCCAGCAGCCAGCCCAATCCTCCACTGGGTGCTGGGCTCCCTATGAGTCCTCAGTGGCACTGGCCACAGACGGAAGCCTCTACACCCCTAACACAGCGGCAGCAGCGGCTCTGAGGCGTTTGGGGCTGGCCCAGGGCAGCCGGTCCTGCAACTGCCGCTTTTGTCTTTACTCACAGTTGCTGGGCTCCCGCTGAGTCCTCTGTGGCAGACGCCCCGACGCTGGCCGTAGACAGAAGCCTCTGGGCCCTGGAAGCTGCGGCAGCAGCAGCTCCAAGGTCTTTACGCGCCGGCCAATGGCTGCTGGTCCCGCCGCTGCTGCTTTTGACTTTACTCTGGGGTGCCTGGCTCCTGAGGGCAGCCGGCCCTGCCGCTGCCACTTTTGTCTTTACTCACAGGTGCTGGGGTCCCGATGAGTCCTCTCTGTCAGACGCCCCTGTCGCTGGGCGCAGGGGGAAGCCTCTGGGCCCCGACCGCTGAGGCAGCCAAGGCTCCAAGGTCTTTATGTGCCGGCCAATGGCTGCCATCCTGCCGCTGCCGCCACCGCTGCCTGCTGCTGCCCTTGACTTTTCTCAGGGTTGCCGGGCTCCCGATGAGTTCTCCGCTGCAGACACCCTTGTCGCTGGGCACAGACGGAAGGAAGCCTCTGGGCTCCAACTGCTGCGGCAGCCGCGGCTCCGAGGTCTTTACACGCCGGCTAATGGCTGCCGCCGGTCTGGCCGCCTCCGTCCTTACTCGCGTCCCTGAGACCCCAACGACCTCTGGCTGTCTGGTTCGTCACTATCTCTGGTCTCTTATTTTCATAAATGCTGGGGAATTGTTGGTTGGGGAATTGATTGCGCTGTTCTTCTGTAAATCTGCCAGGATTTTCCCCCAAGTGTAGGAGAACTGCAGTCGCTCCGTCCTACTCCGCCGCCATTTTCCAGAAATTCTGCCATTAATTTAAAGAGCTGTGCCTCAGCAAATTGCACTTTGACATTTTAGTTTTGAGACAAATGTTTATAAAATATTCTGAGTGTTTTTGTATTTAACAGCTCTTCTCCCTGGATATCTGTGAAAACTATGTTACTTACTCACATCAATACATTAATACTTCAGTTGATATTTTTTAAACATAGCAAATGACATGAGAATATATTGGATTTTGTATATATGCATATATATACAGTAGACATATAGTATACAAAAGGATAGTATATATACAGTATATATATATACAGTATACATACATATATACATATACAGTATAGAGTATATACATATACACACATGTGCACACATGTACAGTATACTGTATACATTTGTACATGCATATGTATGCACACACACTGTATAGATGGAATTAACCAGGACTGGTGGGGGCAACTTTGCCCACAAGTCCCCCTGTCTGCCCTGGGTGAAAGTGAAACTATCAAGACATGATCTGCTTGGGGAGGAGAGGTGACCAATCTCTCAAAGGAGAAAGGCCAGAAGCCCCTTCCTCAACAGCTTTTATTGGTTGTAATACACAGGAATGCAGGCAGCAAGAATCAAACAGTAGATAACATTTCAAAGAAATCTGAGGGCTTAGTATGAGTCAGTGTCTGTCAGGTAAGGGGGTTGTAGAAACTTTTGGAGACATACTCATTTCCTGCTTGGACCTTTATCATATAAATGAAAACACTCTTAGCAAAGCAGGCTTCACAGGACTTTTAGGAATTTTTTCTTATGCCTGATCACCCTGGATCCCATTCTAGCTGGCAAGAGGCTACACCGCCTTCTCCATCACAGGTTTTCAGGCTTAGGTGGATTAGAGCCAGGAAGCGCTTCTCCCAGAGGACATGGGGACTCAAGCTATATTAGAATAGCCCAGGGGTGAGGGTCCACCACTCCCTCTTTGTCACAGCCCCCCGAGTCCTTCCATGATGGCCTCCCAAGTGATTGTGTCTGGCTTAGGTTGCCCCTTCTCTGAGGAGTCCTACCCTTCTCTAACCATGCACTGGGGGAAGGGGATGAAGCAGAAGCCGCGCTTGCTGTGAGAGACAAGCTTTGTCTCCTTGTGGCTCGCATTCCGGGAGTCACTCACTCAGTCTTAGCCGTGGGGGGGTGGTTACAACTCCTGAAACCAGGCAGAGCAATTCCCCACACAGGACCTTATTGTCTTATGTAGTGTAACTAGAACAAATACATATATGATATTAATTCTATACTGTTTTTGAAGTCACTCAATAATTGTGCACATTTTTTCTTATTCCATTTAGAATTCTTACTCTGGTTATTCTAAGTCACTCTGTAATAGTATATTGTTTCTTCTATAATATTTTTGAATATATGCTATTTATTCTAAAATAAACACCTGCTGTAGATAAATTTTCTGTGCAGACCAGATGGAGTTTTAAGGCTAAATAACTGATGAGTTTATTTCATGTGACTGCCCTTTTTGAGAATTTAAGAATGTTTTTCTTCTATATGTTAATAATGTCTCCTGGAAGATGGTTTACAAGTGTTATCTTACTTACTCCTCATAGCAAATCTTTCCATTTTGCATTGTTATTCTCATTTTATACAGGAAAAAAAAAACTTAGGTTTCCACAACTATGAAGTAAATAAACCCAAGACCATCTGTGCATAAAGGTCAACTGTTAGTGATTATGATATATTGTGCCCCAGGCTGATGCCTATTTCTGCCTCATTCACTCCTTGAAAGAGCTGAAGCAGGGTAAATTCCAGACTGCATCACTGGACAACCTGGTGCTCTACAGAATGTTATGATGGGACTTTAAGGAAGAGACAATACAACCTGAAGAATTGAAGAGTTGCTAAGCGTCCAGCATATCTAGGATTAAATGTTCAAAGTTTAGCCACCTGGCTTATGTACAACTTTTATTTGTTTGGACTTATAATTCTGAATTTGAAGGCCAAGTGCTGATATATATAGAAACATTAAGTAAGTCATATATTTCATATTATATCTCCTTCATGAAAACACACTATATAGTAATAAAATTTTCTTTTCTCCTTTTCTTTTTTTTTAATACAGTGGGATGTATTTTGCTTTCATCGTGGAGTTCACCCCTGTGGCTTGGATTTATCACAGTGGCATCTGTCTTCAGTCTATTTTTTAACTAGAAAGCAAGGAAAGACATGAGGAGGTTTGTTTACTGCAAGGTGGTTCTGGCCACTTCACTGATGTGGGTTCTGGTTGACGTCTTCTTACTCCTGTACTTCAGTGAATGTAACAAATGTGATGACAAGAAGGAGAGATCCCTGCTACCTGCTCTCAGGGGTAAGTGCTTCTGAAGCAAATGTTATTTTTAGAGACAAGAGAATGGTGGTGACTCATGGCAGAACATGGAATGTCAGAATGGGGGTTGTTTAAGCCTATTGAGTTAGAAGAACACTTTGCAGAACTATTAATGTGCATTTAAGCATGGTAAAGCTACTCTACTTTTCTTGGCCTCGGTGTCTTGTTAGAAGAAGTGAGAAGCATAAACTAGCATCTAAGGTATGTTCCAATTCTAATAGTTCCTGTGTTCTGTGACTGTATGGAAAAACTAATTCAGTGAAAATTAAAATTGTACAGAATTTTAACGATAGGCTTCCGGAAGGAAAATCGCTTAGAGACCAAGCATATAGCAGAAAGAAGGAAACTGAATAAAGGGAGATAGTGGGGACTGCAGCAATATGGAATGCGCGTGGCATCCCTTAAGACTTCCAAATATAATCAAACAATTAAATACTTTTTAAACAAAACTCATATTGGTGACCATATCCAACTGGTGGGACATCAGGTTGTTGCCCTGTATTAAGGGCAAAAGATAATTTCAAATGTATCATAAGGTCACTTCAACTCAGTATTTACCTCTTTTGGGACCAGTTTCAATGACTAGCAAAGAGCGAATTTCAAAGAAACATAGTGATATATGTAAATGGGCTTTATTATATGAAGTCACAGATATTCATTTCCTGTAATTATTTCAAATAATTTTCTCTATGATTTTTGCTGACTTCTAGATCTACAAAGATATTTTTGAGCTATTCCTAGTAAATAAGTGCTTCTAAAGTATTTAAAGGTGCTTCAAATTATTTTTATTCTCGTAGAATTAATCATTTTTTCCCCTTGAAATCTAGCTTACGTTAATTCTCTGCTTACAAAAAGCTTTCTTCGTAAATATGGCAAAAAGTAAACTTTGAGTCTTGTTTGAAATGTTTGTACCTTTAGGAAGAGTGAATATATATTCCAAACTTGAGATTTGCATTTATTTAATAAACATAATCTCTTTTTAGTATTATAAATATTTTTGAAATTATTTACTAATTAAAATATGCTAATAAACAGTATCTCATTAATACTATCTAATTTTATAAGGCTTAGGAAAGAGGAAAGAGCATTTCCAAAAATTAATCTTTGCTAAAAAAGGATTTAGGACATCATGAGTTTGCTTGAGATTACAATAATGCTCTTGCTCCACCAGAGAAATTCTGGTTATCTTTCTCGTTTTAAAAGGAATCTAACTTTCTCATTGTAATTTTTGACCACTTCCAGGTTGAGAAAAAGTACTTTGGTAGGGACTAGACCTAGGCCCATTTAAGTAGTTTATGTGCCTTTATACTAGAACTATTCAAAGAGGAGACCATTGTGAGTCTATCAGTTTTTGATAAAAGAACATGGAGATTGATTTGCTGGTCTGTGGTTAAAATCCCAGAATAAATCAACCTCCTCTGCTTCTTTGTTAGAATCAGTTGAGTTACTGCTTGACTGAAAGTAGAAATGTATTTTTGATGGATTACATCAATTTGGAATGGTCACTCTATCATTTGTTGAACGGAGACATCTAGATTGGACACAAAAATGTTACAATCTGATTCAGCAAAATTATGACATTCTTTTCTATAAGTATCAAAAAAGTACAGTTTTGCTGATTTAAGGCCTTAATGCTCAGATTAAATCTCAAATGGTGAAATGTGATGATACAAGATAAAAATAGTAATTTTTCCTTGTACTTAAATTATAAAATTAAGGCATATTCTCTTTCTTTTTAGGACTTGTTTAGTTATACATTATGTTTGTCTTGAGTAAATGTAAAATAGACTTTAGGGGTGTAATTACACTTTCTTTTTTTTATAGTATTGTATATTTTATTTATTTTTTAAACTATATTTTATTGATTGTGCTATTACAGTTGTCCCACTTTATTCTCCCCTTTGTCTCCCCTGACCCTGCACCTTCCTCCCTCCAGCATTCCCACCCCCATAGTTCATGTCCATCAGTCACACGTGTAAGTTCTTTGGCTTTCCCATTTCTTATATGATTCATAATCACCCCTGTCTATTTTGTGCCTACCAGTTTTGTTTCTTATTCCCTGTGCCTTTTTCCCCTCATTCTCCCTCCCTCCACTGATAGCCCTCCAGGTGATCTACATCTCTGTGATTCTGTTCTAGATGTTTGCTTAGTTTGTTTTTGATTTTTAGGTTCAGTTGTTGATAGATGTGAGTTGTCATTTTAGTGTTCATAGTTTTGATCTTTTTCTTAGATAAGTCTCTTTAACATTTCTTATAATAAGGGCTTGGTGATAATGAACTCCTTTAACTTGACCTTATTTGGGAAGCACTTTATCTGCCCTTTCATTCTAAATGATAGCTTTGCTAGATAGAGTATTCTTGGTGTAGGTCTTTGCCTTTCATGACTTCAAATACTTCTTTCTAGCCCCTTCTTGTCTGTAAAGTTTCTCTTGAGAAATCAGATGATAGTCTTATGGGTATTCCTTTGTAGGTAACTCTTTCCTTCCCTCTTGCTGCTTTTAAGATTCTCTCCTTATCTTTAATCTTGAGTAACTTAATGATGATGTGTCAGTGTGTTTCTCCTTGGATTCAACTTGTTTGGGACTCTCTGAGCTTCCTGGACTTGCATGTCTCGTTCCTTTCCCACACTGGGGTTTTCCTTCATTATTTTTTCTTCATTCTACAGTAAGTTTTCAATTTCTTGCTCTTTCTCTTCTCCTTCTGACACCCCTATGATTCAGATGTTGGAACATTTAAAGTTGTCCCATAGGTTCCTCAGCCTCTCCTCACTTTTTTGAATTCTTGTTTCTTCATTCTGCTTCAGTTGATGTTTATTTCATCCTTTTGTCCCAAATCATTGATTTGAGTCCCAGTTTCCTTCCCTTTGTTGTTGGTTTCCTGTATATTTTTCTGTATTTCACTTTGCATAGCCTTCAGTTTTTCCTTTATTTTGTGACCATATTCAGTCATTTCTATGAGCACCTTGATTACCAGTGTTTTGAACTTTGTATCAGATAAGTTGTCTATCTCTTGGTTGTTTAGTTATTTTTCTGGAGTTTTGATCTTGTTCTCTCATTTGGGCCCTATTTATTTGTCTTGGTGCAACTGTTACATAGCAAGGGGCAAAGTCTTAGGTATTCACTAGAGCAGGGCCACCCACTTCACTGCCTTGTCCTGCCATATGTGGGGGAGGGTCAGAGAGGGAACAATGCCGCTTGCTTGGCGCTTGCTCAGTTTTCAGTCTTGCCCCTGCTTCCTACAAGTGGATTGTGCCCTTTCAGGCACTGATTCCCGGCTGGGTGGGCTTGTGTACGTTCTAGGACCCTGTGAATTCCTCCAATGGACTTTCTTATGATACTGGAAGATTTTCCTGCTGCCCAAATGTCCACAAGTTTTTACAGCCAGAGGTTTTGAGGCTTTAGTTTCCGGTGCTGGAACCCTGGGTTGCCGGTCTGTCTCGTTCCTCAGTTGTTCCTCTGGCTTATCTGCACACAAATGTGGGATATCTCTGTCCACCATCGGTGATGTTGGCCACTCCAGGTCCATCAGCCACCACCTTGCCATGTGTCCTCATAGCTCCAGCTTCCCATCTCTGCCCCTCCTATCAGTGTGGATGAATGTTTCTTCTGTAAATCCTTGGTTGTTGGACTTTCATACAGTTTGATTTTCTTGCAGTTCTGGTTGTTTTTGTTTTTATTATTTATTTTTAAAGATTTTATTTATTTTGTTTTTAGAGAGAGGAGACAGGGAGGAGAAAGGGAGAGAGAGAAACATCAGTGTGTGGTTGCCTCTTGTGCACCTGCTACTGGGGACATGGCCCGCAACCCAGGCATGTGCCCTGACTTGGAATTGAACCAGTGACACTTTGGTTTGCAAGCTGGCACTCAATCCACTGAGCCACACCAGCCAGGGCTGTTTTTGTTTTTAAATTTGTCATTATCCTTATTTTGGTTGTGTGAGGAAGGGAAGCATATTTACCTATGATTCCATCTTGGCTCGAACTCTATATGTTCTATTTTTACTTATTATTTCAGAATGTTATAGCATTTGGGAATTTGTGTCATATAGTTATAATATATTTTACTCATAGGCAGATGCTGCTGCTCAAAGTTTACTTAACTGAAGTTTTTATGTTCTAAATATGCTAAGAAAAGGCCTTTTGACTTTTTAAAAAAGTTAATCTTTTGGGACCTAAGTGTCTCTAATATTAAAACAAAGAGTTTGGGCATGGTGGTTTCTAAGATCCTTTATAGTTCTAAATTTTAAATTTTAAACTGTATTTAAGTAGCCAATATTAGCATATACTGTGAATTAATTTTTTAGAAATGTTTATTTATTCATCACATCATCAATTATTTAAGTGCCTATGAAGTCAATATTTTGTATTACTTAAACTTACACAATGTTATGTATCAATTAAATCATAATTTAAAACAGAAAAAAAAGAATATAGCACAGTAATGGGCAAAGGAAAAACAAATCCTAAGCAAAAGCATAATAATGTCATCTGAGTTCATAAGTGCTATAAGAAGATTATGACCAGGTTAAAAGCCCAGGCTCTGTTCTGCACCCTGGCTCTTACCTCCTCCCCACTGAAACTGTTATGTGACTTTTGACAAATTTCTTAATAAAATCTTAGTGTTCTCACTAAAATGAGAACCTTAGAGGCAATAAATTTTGCTTCATAGGGTTGCCTTGGAAATGAAGTGAGATGATGTGCACAAGCACCTCAGTGGAGTATTGGCTCATGATAATTTTTTTTAAATCAGTATCTTCTATATATTGAGATGGTGACTGAAAGGTCTGAATGAGGAGGCTTCGTCAGGCTTTGCTGTCCGGGGTGAATAGGGTCCACAGTAGAGGACAAGAAGAATCAGTTATTCTGGATGAGGCCACAAAGGAGAAAGTAACTCTTTTAAAAATCATCTGCTAAGTGTCTACTATGTGGTTAAAAAAACCCTGAAGATAAAAGAGAAATGAGGTCCCCACTTGGAGCTTATAGTCAATAACAAAATAAACATTTATCTGTCTCTCTCTAAAAATGTAATTTAGAAATGATGATATGCATAAAGGGTATATTGTGTGTTGGGATGAGGAAAAGGGATGCTCTGAGCAGAGGAAAATAGATCTAGGGTACTGGATAAAATTTCACAGAGGGTGTGGCGTTTAAGCAGAGGTGTAAAACATTAAAGAAGGAAATAATTAGTTTATGAAATGATAAAGATTACCAAATACCCAGGATACGTCTTGAGGAGAAAAATATGGCGGTCTTATAAAAACAGAGTGATTAAATAGCAGTATTGGTACAGAGGGACACAAAGGGTAGAAAAAATGCCCAGTGGAGCAACATGGAGATCCCAGGGGTAGGCTCACACGTGTTCGGAATGTTTGGTATATGGCACAGGGAGCACTGAGTATCAATGGGGGGAAGAAGGGCTGTTCAGGAAATGGAGCTGAAAACAACATGGTAATCCATGTGGGAAAGAGATGAAATGGGATGTGTACTTCATGTCAGAAACCAAGATAAACTTTGGGTGTATTAATGTCAAGACAAAAAACGAGAATGTTGGTTTATTCAAAAATAAAGTGGAAACAGAAGTTACAATTTTCAAAGAACATGCATCTGAGACATTATTGTCAAATATATATAAGGAACACCTGCTATTAATAAGATAAGCCCAAATAGCACCTAGAACAATGGGCAACAGACATGAATAGACACTTCTTAAGAAAGGGAGTACATGTAGCAGAAAAACTTATGAGGAAATACTGAACATCAGTTTTGATCAGGGAAATATAGACCGAGGCTACAATTACATATTTATATCTATTCAGTTGACAAAAATTTAAATGGCTGATAATACTAATTATTAGCAATGACACACCTCCACATTTTATAACAACTTTAGATAACAGTTTGGCATTATCTTTCAAATCTGAACATTTGCGTGTGACCCATTACTCTAAGTCATATGGGTGACTCAAGAAAATGTCTTCCACATACATACATATTTAATCATACTACTGTTCATAAAAATAAAAGCTGAAAATAAACCAAACACCCATCAGTGGAAAAGCTGATGAATGAAGAGTGGTATATCAATATGTAAGGGATTAGTATATGATAGTCAAAATGAATGAACTGCAGCAAGATTTTCCTGCTGCCCAAATATCCACAGGTTTTTACGGCCAGAGGTGTCGAGGCTTTAGTTTCCGGTGCTGGAACCCTGGGTTGCTGGTCTGTCTCACTCCTCAGTTGTTCCTCTGGCTTATCTGCACACAAGTGTGGGATATCTCTGTCCACCACCTTGGCCACTCCAGGTCCACCAGCCAATATGATAGAATCTTGATGATACAATAGTAAATTCAGTATAAAAGTTTTATCCCTGAAAGATGATATATAGTGTGATAGAGTTTGAAAAGCTAAAATCAATTAAAATTTGCAAATATACATTTTAAGGATATATCTAAATGCAACAAAATTTATATAAAGCAAGTGAGGCTAATTATGAATATGGGATTAAGCTGGCCCTTTTTTGTGGAGAGAGAAGGACCATGAGATGGGATGAATATTTTACCTGAATGTGGGTCATTACTAGGGTTCTAGAGTTGTTTCTATGTGGATCTGATGTGCTTATTACGTCTTAGAGATGACTAAATGAATGAATAAGAGCCACTGAATGGTCTTAAAATTTGGGAAGACACTGAATGGGTTTAAAAGAACAGAGAGGATCACCTTTGTGTTATGGAAAGATCGCTATGGGTTTAGTGAGGAGAATGGATTGGAGAAGAGCCAGTCTCTTCAGGAGGCTGAGCAGAAAGCTACAACAGCATGCCATGAGTTCTGTTCAGGAAATGATGCCTGCTCAAAGCAGAGTGGCAGTGAGGTATGCAAGGAGTGGGTAANCTAGGGTTCTAGAGTTGTTTCAATGTGGGTCTGATGTGCTTATTATGTCTTAGAGATGACTAAATGAATGAATAAGAGCCACTGAATGGCCTTAAAATTTGGGAAGCCACTGAATGGGTTTAAAAGAACAGATATGATCACCTCTGTGTTATGGAAAGATCGCTATGGGTTTAGTGAGGAGAATGGATTGGAGAAGAGCCAGTCTCTTCAGGAGGCTGAGCAGAAAGCTACAACAGCATGCCATGAGTTCTGTTCAGGAAATGCCTGCTCAAAGCAGAGTGGCAGTGAGGTATGCAAGGAGTGGGTAAAATGAAGAGGTATTTGGGATGTGGGAACAAGAGAGCTAGCTGCCTGACTGGCTCTGATGGTTGTAGGAAAGGAAAATGTCAAGGGCAAGTCCTGAGTTCCTTATAGGACATTATTTGATTCAATTTCTTGAAAGAGAAGAGAATATAGGAGGAGATGATTTGAGTGTAGACATTGTGTTTATTTTAGACATGTTGACTTTGAGACACCTGTTAAGCAACTGAATGGAATGGTTTTATGGGAAGTTGGGTATGTTAATTAAACTCTAAATATCAAACTTAAAAATCATCAACTTTTATGGACTTTTCTTTCTAAAATGGATTGTTATTCTTTATTAAATGGAATATATGGAATATAATTGAATCTTTGTTACTGAGTCAGCATTACTATTCTATACATTAATTATTGAATGATATTATAAAAATGCGTATTTTAAAGACTTTATGGGAGCATATAGACATGTTTGAATCTTAGAGACTCAAGTGCTACAAGCACTGGGGAAACTTGAGGTTGTGTGACGGTTTTGCATGATCACTGTGCAACAGCAAGTGTACTCCTGGCTTCCTCACTAAGGGCCTGTGTCCCCAGGTAAGTAACTAACTTCTCTGGGCCTTAGTTACCATGCACAAAATGTAATGAATATGAGTCATGGTTAAAAAAAAACTCATGCTAGTCTCCAAATGAAGGATTATATGTTTGTAGCTATTTTTAAATGAAACAATAAAAAATAAAATAATTTAAAGAATAAAATGAAACTATGGAGAGCGAGCCATAGGTTGAACTTGAGGTCCGTCATCTGATATGGGCTCTGGTGGCATAGTCTGCTTCGGGGTCTGCGGAAGGGCCTTCTCATCGTCACAGGGTACAGATGGAGTATAAAGTCTCTATGCTTAAGAAGGGAAGGAAACCACCTTTCTTTACCTGATCCTGAATCTTAAATGTATTGTACATACTTAAGAAATAAAATTAAACTATCATTCAAAAAATTGGGAAATTAGAAATTGCTGCTTATATGTAAACAAAGATAAATGCGTTAGCCAATAATTTTAACAATGATTATGCTATTGACTAATCTCATAAATTACAAATGTTAGCTTAGTTAATCCCTCCCCCCTTCAAAATTTCTGTGAAGTAAGCATTTGGCTTCTTCTTTTACAGTTGAGGAAACTGAGGCAGAGTGAGTCTGGAAAACAATTTTCTGTCTCTTCTTTAGTCGTACACAAAAAAACTTCTAAGTACAGACATATGGGTTTTCCCCACACTAAACAATTTTCTAAGATGTCAGCTGGGTGTCCTAAAATTCTGATGCCATCCACCTGGAGTTAGCATCTGATCCTACAAATTAAGGACTTAGTTGCAGAAGATTGCCTTCACTTCGGTCACCAATGGCAAGTACCAGGTTTTCACCTGTACTTCTGACCAACCACTTATAAATCATGTTTTCAATGTCTTGTTCTTTGGGTGCCAGAATATCTCACAGAACTCATGGAAGCACTCATTTATGTTTATCAGTTTATTATTAAAATATATTAAGAATATAAATGAACAGCCAGATGAAACAACATACAGGATGGGGTCCAGAAGGTCCTAAGTGCAGGAGCCTCTGTTTCCGTGGAGGTGGGTGTGTCGCCTTCTTGTTAGTAGATACATTCACTAACCCAGAGGATCTCCGAACCCTCTACTTTGGGGATTTTTATGGAGGTCTCAACACATGGATATGATCTATCTCCAATCCCTCTACCCTTCCTGGAGCTTAGGGGGTGAGGCTGAAAGTTCAAAGCTTCTGATGATGGCTTGGTCTTTCTGGTGACCAACCCCAGGAATCCACCAAGAGTTGCCTCATTCTAACAAAAGACATACCTGTCACCCAGGGAATTACGAGGGCTTTAGGAGCTCTGTCAGGATCCAAGATCAAAGACAAATGTTAGAACCAAAGATGCTCCTGAGGGCTCTCTTGGGAAATTACAAGGGTTATAGCTGCTCTGTGCTAGGAAACTGATTACAGAAGATACCTATCTTCTGTTCTTTCACAGTGAGGTTAAGGGGAAGTGCCAGAATTTTAACAGCCAATAGAATAGGATTTGGTTTTTATACTGTAGGAATGTAAATTCAGTGAAGGACTTGGTAATTAATTAAGTGAAACTTTGCGTTGGCATTTAAGTACCATGCTTTGATTCAAATAGCTATATGGAGTACATAGTCTGAAAACTTGTATTGATTATTTTGTCTTCACTCTCAGAGACAGACCTCCCTGGTTAATAGGTAGCAACTTCAGCCAAGAAAACAATTCCTAGGGTTTGTATCTTTTTCACAAAACCATATTAACTTATCTAGCATTTAAAGTTTCAATAAATTTACTCTTATCTACTTGTGTTCCCCAAGATTCCCCCATGGCTGCTCTGAAGAGGGGGAAATTGAGAAAATGAGGGGAATTGTTGACTGGTTACCTCAATTTGGTACCTACACATTTTCCTTGGTCCTATGTGGGAAACTGACTGGTGTCTTCTTATAAATCTAGGGACTTAGGTAGCCTTGCTCTCTTGGATTTTTGACAATGGGCTATTGTATCAACCCCTTCTTTTGTTTCTTTCTAAATAATTTCTTCATAACATTAATGCCTAGCATCACACTCATTTATTAAGCAGTAAATGTTTGTTGATCTTGTTTGATTAATTTTTAGTGACTCAGGTGAAAATTCCAGTGTACAGATATGACAGGAAAATAGAAACTGATTAATTAGGATGTTAAAACTAACACCATTTTTTTCTTTTTAAATAAATGGCTTCACCTTTTGGAGGCAGGTACAAGAGTATGATTGATTAAAATGCATTGTAAGTATATTGGAATTGCCCTGAATAAATTATGAGGGCTGCTGGGATTTTCAAATGATAATATTTACAGACATATAAAAAGTGGGGCATACAGACATAGTCAACTTTGATTAAGGGCAGAAATTTCTCAGATAATCTTTAATAAAGTTTATAAATAGTGTTCAAATATTAGTAGGCCTTATAAAACTTTAACCCTTGATATTTGCTTTGTTCTTTTATAATTTTATTCATAATTTACTCTGATCTTTCTGCTGTTCCACACAGATTTATCAATGTCAGAAATAAAAATATATTGTAATATTGAAAAATTATTAGGTTTACTGTGCTGTGTGCTTTATATACATAATTTTCATTAATTTTCAAAGTGGCAATAGAGGGTAGGTACTATGATTATCCTCATTTACATAGAAGAACCTGAGACCTAGAAAAGTGAATTAAGTTTCTCAAGGTTGCAAAAGTTGTAAGTGGGAACAAAGAACTCACAGCCTCTTTGGTCACACTTTTGAGCCCAGATTTTGAACCACTGTGTTATGTGTGTCCCTGACTCGGGTGTGCCTAGACTCTTTAGGCAGAGTAATCATAATATTTATGCACTATTTATAAAATATTTATACAAATAGGGATATTTTTGGAGGACAAAAAAAGAACAGGCCACTGACCTTGTATAAAACATATCTTATTATAACTTGGAAGAAAAGTATTCTGTAGGCTCACCATCCCTTATTTCAGATTTGAGCAATTTTGCATTTATTGAGTTTCTACAGTAGTCTAGTTAATTTAGGTCATGATTTTTCTCAGCAGTTTCCTTCGGGGCCAAGCCTCCAAAGGCTTAGAAAGAACAGCCAAAATTCATAAACAGTGTATGCACTATTTTTTTTAGAACAATTGACATATTTTTTAAAAATTCAAGAAAGGATTCGGGTAGGTACTATGAAATATACAGAATTTATATGTCTTTAAGAGTCATATAGTCTAGTGGTGGCTGCTATAAGAGAGATACTAAATAACCTACTACGAGCGGCCTTTAAGTATATGAATTATGTAGTCATGCAAAAAATTGGGAGGGAGTAGATGTCAGAAGGAAAGAGAAAGCTATAGTCTTCCCCCAAATAAGTATATATTATATACTTACATATTATATATTTATCTATAAATATATAATAAACATGGATAAATAAACATGAAGGGGAATTCTAGATGTTGGGTTGAAAGTTAGGATAAGAAAGCATTATGCTGAGTGAAATAAGCCAGGTGTTGAAGCACAAATACCATATGATCTCACCTGTAACAGGAAGCTAAACAACAAAACAAACAAGCAAACAAAATATGACCAAAGACACTGAAATAGAGAACAGGCTGACAGGGACCTGAGGGGAGAGGGGAGAGAATTTCAGGGGAAAAGGGGAAGGATTTAGAGGAACATATATAAAGGATACATGGACAACAACTGAGAAGGGTGGAAATGGGAGGGGCGGGGAGCAGGAGGATGGGATGGGATGGGAGTAATAGAATACTGTACTTGAAAAATAATTAAATAAATTTTAAAAAAGAAAAAAAATAAGAAAGTTAGGATAAGGACAGTTTTTAAAGGATTTTGATTGCCAGGGAAAGGATTTTTTTTAACTTTGTTCTGTAGGAAATGGGGAACCATTAAAGGTTTCTGGAAAAGGAAAGATGTGTTCATCTTTAGCTGAAGTGTAGGAGAATTCAGTGCTGTTGAACATATATGCAAGACAATAGCACAAAGGCATTTTATCTTTGTTTAAATAAAGGTTCAGACAGTAAAGTTTAATCCAGTAATTAAAACCGCTTGAACTGGATGGTAATTAAATGGAATATTAAGTCATTTAAAATGACTCACTTGGCAAATTAGTTGATAGGGACAAGTAAGATGGTTTTAAAAAGTAATTATTGTTAAATAAGCAGAGAGAGTTCATGAACGAACATTTGAGTGCTTGATTTGTGTCAGAACTGAGGCTAGGAAGATAAAGAAGACATGTTCCTGTTTTCATGTTGAGAAAGGGAGAAATGAATTCAGAATTATATGAATGAATGGTCAGAGAGAGAATATATAAAATATGGAGAAAAATTCAGTAAGAGCATAACTTTTGAAGGCAAAATCTAATTTTTGGTTCCATAAAGACTGGAGTTGATTGAGTAAAGAGTTTGGCATAAAACTATTTACCAAATAGTTTACTTATGAAGTGGAAATTGACAAATTTGATCTCTAGCCCCTGGAAATCATTGTCATTAAAGGGCTATGTCACAGCAGAGACAGCTAGCTAAGGTTGAATTTTTATCAGTTTTGCCCCCTTTTGTCCTTGACCCCTATAACAGTGTCTGCCTCATATTGGGTGCTCAGTTAATAGTTGTTGAATGAATGAAGGATAAATGCATGATCAGCTTTGCACTTTTCAAATGTTTTCATGATTATAGAGTATTCAGTTTAGATCAATGATTAGTAAACTTGAACTAACTCAATTATCATGGCAAAGTTTTTGTTGCTGGTGGTGGTGTATTTATGCATCCTTTAGCCTTTATTATTCCATGTAATTTTTTCATCAGCCCAAACTGGGAGATTTATGGCCAAGGGACTATCTTTTTTTCCTCCAGAATCTGTCTCCTGTTGCACTTTATGTACTGCCTGTGTGATGCAGAGGCTTGTGAGATCACAATATATTGACACGTGGTAGTGCTATCATTGAATAGAGCTCTTGATGGAGTAGGCATATCATGCAGGAGATGTAGAATGAATCAACATATAGAGGACAGAGAGGAATATTTATGAAAGTTAGTTTGAGGAATTTTGAAAAGGATATAGGTGTGTGGTATACTTAATCTGTAGAACGAAGGGAAATGGAGGTGATGGAAAATGAATATGAGAAAGTAGTGTTGGAAAGTTTTAAAGATGAAAAATCATAAAGGAAAATTACTGAGAATAAGGTAATGTCATTGTAGAACAATGACATTAGTAAGCAAGGGCCCATAGTTAATAAGCAGTTTGTGTAAATGTAGCGTGGGGAGTGGTTGAGGATAGTAGCTTGTTAAGAAATATTATTTTTAAATACAGTTTATTGAGGTACAATGAAATGCTTCAATTTAAGTATAAAGGTTGATGAGTTTTGACAAATGAATCCCTGGGTTCAACCCACAGTGGTGAGCCCCCTAAAATGTTCCCTCATACCACTGTCCATTCAGTCTCTCCAGTGTAGCCCTAGACAACCGCTGATCTGGCTTTTGTGACTATTGGTTAGTTTTGCCTATGGCAGAAAATCTGGTGAGTGGAAATGCACACTGGGAACTCTTGTATTCTGGCTACTTTTGCTCACTCTAAGGGTTTTAATACTAATCCATGCTGTTCAGTGTATCACTTGTTTTATTGCTGAGAAATATTCTGTTTCATGTGTATATTACAAGTCGTTTATCCCTTCTTCTGTTGATGGACATTTGGATTCTTTCCATGACTGATATGAATAAAGCTGCTACATTTTTTACATCAGTTTTTGTGTGGATGTGTGCTTTCACAAATCTTGGGTAAATACCAAGGAGTCATAGTGCTGAATCATGTATTGAGTGTATTTTACTTTTGTAAGATACTGCCAGTCTGTTTTCCCAACTTGTTAATCTGTTTGGTATTCTCATCAGCAAAGTAGGAGGGCTCTAGTTACTTTACATCTTGGCCAACACTTCATAGGCAGTGTTTTCCATTTTAGCCATTTTAGTGGGTTTGTAATATCTCATTGTGGTTTTAATTTCCATGTCTTGGTAATTACTGATATTGAGCATCTTATTTCTTTTTGCCCAGCCTTCTTTTATAAACATATATAACTTTTATGCCTATTTTATAATTGGTTTACTTGTGGCTTGCTTTTTACATTTTTAAAAAGGGTATGTTTCAAACAGTAGATGTTTTCATTTTGATCAAGTATCATTTTCCCCCTTTATTGTTATTTTGGTGTCCTATGTAAGATATCTTTGCCTCTGCCAAAGCCATGAAGAATTTTTTTTCTTTTAGGTGTTTGGTTTTAGCTTTTAAGATTTTTGTATATGTTATAAGGAGAGTCATGTTTATTATTTTTTCAAAATGAGACCCCAGCTGTACAGAAACATTTATTTCTTGTGAATAAAAAAGCCATGGGCTTGCCCTGGCTGGTGTAGCTCAGTAGATTGAGCATGGGCCTGCAAACCACATGATTGCGGTTTAATTCCCAGTCAGGGTACATGCTTGGGTTGCAGGCTAGTTCCCAGCAGGGGACTCAGAGAGGCAACCATACATTGATAGTTCTCTCCTTCTCTCCTTCACTTCCCCTCTAAGGATAAATAAATAAAATCTTTAAAAAAAAAGCCATGGGCTTTAGAAATAAGAATATTTTCATGTAATATTTTAATATTTCTTAGTATTTACCTATACATTTTTCTATTGCTTATATGAATGATTTAGTTATAAAAAATTGAGTGTATTTTCTAAAACTTGTTGCATACTATATATAATTGATGTAAAGCTGATGAAAACTATCCAAATATTACTAACCAAATCTTCTTTAGATATTTTGACCTAAAGGCAGATAAAAATATGATTTTTTATATTTGAAAAAATATTGGGGTGGTGAACACACAATATGGTGTACAGATGATGTGTTGTGGAATTGTGCACCTGAAACCTGTATAATTTTATTAATCAGTGTCAGCCTAATAAATTCAATAAAAAGAGAGAAAATACTATTTATTTTTATAATAAAGTTAATAATATTTATTATAGAAAAGTTTAAAATATAAATAAAAATAAAGGAGGAAAATAACCTGGAATTTCACCCACAAGTTGACACTGTATTAAAATAAAATTTAATATTTTAATTTTTCAGTCAATATAGCATGAGCTTTTTTGTCCTGCATGAGATATTCTTTCAAAACATGTTTTTAAAGGCTGCATAATATTGTTATATATATATGTACTATAATTTCCATTATTAACTACTTTTCATAAATTTTTATGTAGATTGCTTCTAATATTTTTTACCACTAAATGTTATAAATATTTTAATGATATTAATCTTTGAAATGTTGCTGATTATGTTCTTCAGGTAGATTCTTGGTTATTTGATTTATTTTTAAAAGGCATTCATAGTTTTAAAAGTCTCTTGATCAATATTTTTAATGACTTTCTGAAAAGCATGTTAATCTTCACATCTTATCAGTAGTAAATGAGAATACATATTCATCATAATATTTTGTAATTTAATTAAAATATATTTGGTAACTAGAGTACTTTCTAATCCCAAATTCTCTCTCCTTTTATTTTTTACAGTTTTTACATTTTATTGCATTAGTACTTAAAATTTACCAGTAAATTCTGAGCAGAAGGGTATGCTGGCCTTATTTCTAGATTTTTGAAATGTGAAGATAGATGGAAGGTTGATTTAAAAGATGTGATATATTAGACAATGGAGAAAATACAAAACAGATACAGAATCTAGCTGATGGTACAATTCTCTTTCTGTACTATGATACATTTAGTGGTACAAGGAAACTCCATAGGTAAAGTAAAATAAGTATAAAACTTTGGGCTGCAGTTGGGAGAGAACTTGTTCAGTCTTGAACAAGTTCTAAAAACAGTATCTTATTTCTTTAGGCAAAAACACTTTTAAAATATTGTTACTATTAAAAATTACTTAAATATAATTTGTGGTTCTTTCTTCAGAAGATTAATTCTTCTAGTGTTAAATTTAGAACAAACTGGCTTGGCATATAGGACAAGGAAATATTTGACTATCAGATCCCTAAGAAACAGCAGAGCATTTTGTGATCCAGAGGCCCCCCCATCTGGATTCGAGCAGCTCTTGATAAGCGACTTTTCTAAGCACATGTCCAAGTTTATCCACTGCCTGGCATTTGGAAGAAGTGATTGTCAGGTGCCCACTCTTTTACAGTGTGCTTGAAATAAAATAATTCCACCAATAGAGAAATAAAAAATACAATGAGTAGTATGTAAAAAAAAAAAGAAGATTAATTCTTCTTTCAATGTACCATGACACAATCTTCATTTAAAAAAGTATTTTATCAATGTAAAAAATTATGAGAAAGGATATAAAAAAGACTGCAAGCCAATCACATGTAGTTTATTATAATTACATTTTGATTTGTTTTTTATGTTTCTAATAGTGATCCTACATTATTTTATATTCTGCCCTATTTCTGTGAATTTATATTTCAGACATTTTCCTGCATCATGAAATATTTCTTAAAACAATTTTATTGGCTGTACAATATACTAATCCATCATTATTTGTTTAAATGTCTCCCTCTGGTTCTTAAAAGGGAGGATAAAAAATTAAAAGTCTTTATTAATTCTCCACTCATGACTGTACATATTATTTACTTTCATGTAGTGTTTTCTCTCCTTTTTTAATATATGAGTTGTAACCATTTAATTATTAATGTACTTATTTGGGGCATATCTAATTCTACTCATTATTTATCACATGAGCTATGAACTGGATTTTAAAAGACAGATTTCTGGAGGTGAGAAATTGTTCTTGAGGACATTGGCAGGCTGGTAGAATTAGAAGGTTTGTGAGCATCGTTACCAACATCTCCACATCTCCACCGTCATTAGAGCTACCACTTACCATCTACTGTATGCTGAGACCTACAGTCAAAGCACCACTTCGTCTTCAGACATCTCTGTGGAGAAGTTAAGAGAGAATTATCTTAACAGCATTTTATGTTCTCATGGTTTTGTTTATGTCTCTTAAATACAAATTACTCCAGTTAGTTTCCACCATGACTGCACCAAAAACATGTTTATGAAGACCACTTACAGCCTCCATCTTGCTAAATCCAGCGGCCAGTTTTCAACTTTTATTTTACTTGACTCTGAATACCCCCTGAAATAGTTCATCATTCAGACCTCTTTGCAATTCTTTTGTCACTTGTCTTAGAGGCTCTCACGTGGTCCTGATTTTCTACCCCATTGACTGACTGCTGGTTCTTAGCCTCCTTGGCAGGGCTCTCTTTTCAATTCTCAATGTTCAGGTTGCCCAGGAAATGGAATTAGATTGATCTTTTCTTTATCTATGCTCACTCTTTTGGTGATCTCATCCAATCTGATCTCATTGCTTTATATAGCACCTTATAATTTTACAATTCCCAAATTTATATGTTCACCTCACACCTTTTCCCTAATGTTTAGACATTTATGACCAAGGCTCACTCGACATAGTCTTTTGAAGTCTAAGAGGCATCTTGAACTCACTGTGTTCAAAAGAACTTTTAATATTCCACTCAAAGCTTCCCTACCTGTAGTCTTCTCTACCCCAGTTTTTAGCAACACCTGCACTTCAGTTTTTAAGCCAAAAATCTTAGTCATTCTTACCTTTTCTCTTTCTCGCATATTCCATATAAGCAGATCCTATTTATTACTTCTTTAAAATATGTTTAGAATTCAGGCTTCTCCCTAAGATACTTATCTCCCCACTCTTCTTTTGCCCACCTATAATCTATTCTCTGTAGACCAGGAAAACAAATTTTAAAAAAACAACTCATTTTACATAATGTCATTTCTCTGTTCACAATTTTGTTGGCTCCCTGTCTGTTAAAATCCTTAAATGCTCTAACCAAGTTCTGTATCATCTATGCTGATGTTACCACTGAGTTCAAATCTTGTTAATTTCCCCTTGTTCATATCATTATATTCATACAGGCTTTTTTTGCTATTCTTTGAATATCCCAGGTATCCTTCCATTTCATAGCCTTTGCACTTGGTTTTCTTTTGTCTATAATGTTCTTTCTCCACTTTTCTTTCTTTCTTATATATATTTCCTCTCCTCTTTCAGTCATTTTCTCAAATGCAAGCGACAGCGGGTGGCCTCCATGGCTACAGTATTTGAAAATGTGAATTGTTCCTTATTCCTGCACTCCCTATCCTTTCTGTTTGTTTGCTTTTCCCAGCTTCACTTTTTACCACCCATTTTACTTGTTTAAAATATTTTCTTTTGTTTTCCCCTTTTCTGCCTGACAACAATAATGTCAGTCCATTTAGTTTACTGTGATATTGCCTGTGCCTAGAAGGACCTCAGATATCAGATGTATGAAAGAAGCAACACTGAGTGATTACTTGCCTAATGCTATCATGATGGACAGATTTATAGAAAAAATTTCAACTTTTATTTCTAAAGTAATTTACAACTTAAGAGAAATACCTCAAGACTCTAACTGGAATTCCATATAAAACATAAACAGGGTATAAACATGGTCAATATGTAAAGAAAGCAAGAAGTTTTCAAAATAGGTTTTCCAAAAGCTGAAAACATGAAAGATGTTTCATATAACTTAAAATATTAATAGGAATGTGTGCATTATTTTATATGCTAATATTTTTCAGATTTGATATAAATTGGTAGAGTATTTCATAACCACTATAATGGGTTGAAAGTGTTTGAAAAAAATTCATGCCCCTCCGAAACCTCAGACTGTGACCTTATTTGGATATAGCATCTTTGCTGATGTAAGCAGTTAAGGTGAGGTCACTGAATTAGGGTGGGCGCTAAATGAAATGACTGATGTTTTTGTAAGAGAAGGAGTAGACAAAGAGACTCGCAGGAAGACCACGTAAAACTGGAGGCGTGGGTTGGAGTGTTGCTGCCACGAGTCGAAGTTTGCCTTCCAGAGCTCGAGGAAGCCAGGTTCTAGGTTCTTCCCTAGCGCTTTTGAAGGGGTCATGACTCTGCTGAAGTTGATTTGGAGCTTCTAGACTCCTGAACTTTAAGAAAATAAATTCTGTTGTTTGAAGCTACTAAATTTGTGGTGGTTTATTATGGTAGCCTTAAGAAACAAATATAAACACGGTTATTATTTTTTTTAATGATCCATGGCCATAAAAGTATAGATGAGTAAAAACATGGCTTGTCCCCAATCACAAAATCATTTCTCAGAACACTGGTGGTGACATTATGAAGTCTCTACCCCTGGTTCGGAATGCTACCACAGGCGCTTCTCCATCTTTTCAATTTTAGTATCAGGATAAAATTTAAAACCTATTTAAAACCTTCATAGAACCTATTGTTCTATGAAGATGTGGATATATATTTTAGAAAGTAACTTATACTAGAATAAACTTATGAAATATTGGTGATAAGTAAACTTTTACCTCCTTAGATAAACAGACTGCTGCAATGATTGTTTTATTTTATAATTCAAAGTTCTTACTTCTTGTGACAAAAGGAGCTACATATAAATTGAAATTCACATTATAATGTTTTTTACAACTCTTTATAGAAGGTACACAGAGTAAAATAGATTATTACTCAGGATAATCTATGAAGTGGCCTAATTGATAAAATTTATATTATATAACATTTTAGAATTGGTACTTATATGACAAAAAGCAAATGAAAGAAATGCTGAAGAGGCAGTCACAGAGGTTTCAAATTGGTAACAATCTTAGAAATAATGTAGTATATTTTCAAGGTTCAGAATTCTTATTACATAAAATACACTTCTCAAATAAAATCTTACAAATAGAATTTGTCAATCCACAAAAAATTGATCTTATGTGTAATGGAGGAATTAGTGGCTCATAGCCTATCTATTTTTTTCTGAAGAGCACTGGAACTCTAAGAAGCGTGTTATCAATTATCAAGGTTAGACAAATAGGAGAGGCCAAGCTGAACCTATTGAGAGCCTTGAGAACTCTGACCTAGAACCCTATTTAGAAATCACAGTGACCATGAAAGGACTTGTCTAATTGGCAGCCCTGCTTTTGGCCCCTGGAGTTCTGTAATGTATCTTTCTGAAATGCATCACTGTCGTGTCCATGATACCGAATGCCATCAAAAGTTACTAATTTCACCAAGAATTACCCCCAACCCATTAATTAGCACATTATTTTTGAGGTAGTCTGATATATTTTATAGCTCAGTTGCTAGTAAGTTACTGAAGATTTTTGTAATCCTAAACTTAAACTAACCCTTGTTTTCCTTTCAATTAACATAGTACCTTATCTAAACCTTTTCCATTGTGATTTTTTTTTTAGGCTACCATGTGTATTTTTTGTTGTTATTGTGCTTACTAAGAGCACTGTGTATTCAGGACTTCAGGTCTATCTGTGCATCAGGAAATCGTCTACCAGAGTGTTTTTCATAAATCAGGTACAAAGCCAACATTGGGTGACTGAATAAACTTTGATTTGGTTTGGATATTCTCTCTTACTTTTACTTTATAGTGTTTTTTTGGGAAATCTTTAAGTTGTCTATGCTAGTCATATGTCCACCAATTACAGTGAAATGAGCATGGCCTTAATACACGATCTTGTCTTACGACTTGACACAAGATGTCTGGTAGAGTCTGTTGATGACTATTACGAACATTGCATGCCCTCAGTAAGTATTTGCTGAATGAACATTTGTAATAGGTCTGCATCTCAAAGCTGAAGAACAATTTGTTCTTACCAATGATTTATAGACTTTTACTTGGACTAGCTCATGAAAGTATGTTGACATTGTGCTTTTTTCTTTGAACTACCTTGCTGCCTTGATGTTCTCCTCCCAATCTGTTCTCCACACTAATGGCAGATGAATCTTCCCAAAATACTACTTTGATCATTTTGCTTGTCTGCTCAGTGGCCTTCAATAACTCCCAAGTAACAGTAGCTCAAAGTCGTAGCTGCCTATTCTGGAACTAGAGGCTGTCTGCAGTCTGAATACAGCATGATATTTTCTGTTTTAGCTTTGAATACTTTACTTAATATTTAGTGTAGACTGGTTATTACCTTTACTGTAGTGTGAGACAGATCCACGTTTTAATTTGTCATTTTCTAAAGATGTGACCTTGGATAATTCATGTTCACTATAAGTCTCGGTGTCTTCATCTTGAAAACAGGAATAATGACCATATCCACTTTCTTTTCTTCCTTTAATAAGTATCCATTGAATGCAGACTCTATCCTAGGTACTTCTCTAGGTACTGGGATACATGAGTAAACACAATGACAGAATTATCATGGATCTTGTGTACAAGTTGGGAGGATAGACAATATAAAGAATGAATGAATAAATACCCTATAGATAATGATAGAAGGTGTAAGTGCTATACAAATGTAGGTAAGGAGTATGAAGAATGGGGAAGAGGTAGCAGTCAAGAGGAAGGTTGTAAATCAGACTTGAAACAGCTGAAGTGTCCTTCCTGCCTTGCTCTCCAGAAATCATAGAGCTACTAGAAGAATTCAGATTTTAGAGATACAACTGAGTCAAGCTTTCTGGCACTCCTGTACTGTCAGAATGTCCTGGGGAGTTGGAGTTATGTGCAAGGGAAAAAGTTGGCTTTGACAGTTTAATCTTCTTAAGTCTATGTAATTTAAGGTGTCTAGGTGAAGGAGAGTGAATATTATTTTTCTTATGTGATGAGTGAGAAACTTTTGGAATTCTTTATTAGTATATTATACAGTGTGGGGCAAAGGTAGGTTTACAATTGTGAGTACCCAAAACAGAGTTTATTGTTGTATTATCATTCTTAATTATTGTATTGTTTTTCATATAAACAGCTGTGAACTACTCTTGTGCCACTCTGTATACATATCATAATTTGATAGAATAAAAATATTTTATACCATACTCTGCTTTACATGACTCTCTTTGTTGTTTTCTTTATGTTTATGTATAAATACACAAATTAGGTAGATAAGAATTTGAGCAAAGTATTTATTCTGAATCTTAATTTAAGGCAATTTGCATCTTGATGTTATTGCTTTTTTCCTGAATAGAACTTTCTTGTGGAATGACTTGATGATAAGCTAAAACCCAAATTCTCACTATGCCTTTAAGTTCATGGACCACTCACTGGTGTTTAACACTGGATGCACAGCAGAGTTACCTGGATGGCTCGAAGACAAATGCTTCGGCTTGGACACGGTTCCCCTCCTTCTTCTGATGTAACTGATCTCCAGTAGGTCCTAGGCATTGGTGCTTTGTAAATTTCTCAGTTGGTGTATGTGCACCCTAGCCTGAGAAACCCGATTTTTGTGACCTCTTGTTCCAACCCCATCTCCTGACAGTCTTCCCATATTTTATTTTCTTTACACACAGGTCTTCTTTTCATTTCCCCAAATTGAAAGTTATGCTCATCTCAGGGCCTTTACACTTTCTGCTTTACTCAAAATACTTTGCCCAAGATTTGTTCATTTAATGTTTCAACAGATATTTATTGCTCACCTCCTTTCCCTACTTTGGATAAAACAACAACAACAACAACAAAAAAGGCCTTTTACCCCGGCTGCCTCTCTCTTATCATGAAACAATTCAATTAAGTATCAGATTCTGACATGCATTTCCTAACTATTTCAGCTAAAATGGCCACTTCTAAACTGTTTTCTGTCTCCTTTCCTTATTTTAATTTCACATTGTTTATCTTATTGTATCTGTTCTGGATTTGTTTGATCTATTTATGTATTATTTTGTTTCCTACCTCTGGAACATAGGTTCTATGAAGGTGAAAGTTTGTTTCATTGAACATTTCACCCTCACTGTCTAGAATAGTATTGGCTATATTCTGTAGTGTTGGAATATAGCAGGTACCCAGTAAAAATGAATTGGTTAACCAATCAGCTATATAATTGTAACTGAACTTGGGCTCTATAGTTCCTAAACTGAACTATATTTACTATGATGTTACTGAAGCATAAGCTTTAAGGTCCTGAATGATCATGAACCATTTTCAAGTCTTCTAATCTTTCTAAAAAGGTCCTCTAAAATTAATGTTTCAAGGCTCATAAAACCTGGATGTCTCCTATAATTAAACTAAATTTTTATAAGCCAATTAGGTATTAATTTATTAGAATAGTATTTTCATTACTTTAATTAAAATACATTAGTAAAGTAATTCTGATGTAAAGAATAGGCTATGGTGGAATCATATGAGTTGAGTGAATAAAACATTTGAAACCAATAATAAATGTTTGATGTAATAGCTCATTTTTAAAAAACAAGAGGAGTTCACTTTAACTTTTATTGTAAAAAATGGGTTTTTCTGTTAATCTGCTGCATTGAGCTGTTTAAAATAAGTTATATAGTAAATATATTTAATTGCATACTATTAAGTAATTAATTGCTGCATTGTAAAAATGGGGTTTTCTGTTAATCTGCTGTGTTAGCTATTTAAAATAAGCTACATAGTAAATATATTTAATTCCATGCTAGTGAGTAATGAATTGCTGCAGAGCAGTTGATGTTTGCATATTTTTTAGAACATATTTTTGGTAAAAAATAGATAACATGGAAATGTGTGAATTGGCAGTCTTCGATACTTGTTTTAAAGTGGTGTAAAATTAGGCTTAAAAATGTATTGATGTGAATGTATATTGAATATAAATTAGAACTTTAGTTTTAATAAAGTGGAGGGAATGGCAGCCTCCACTAAATTGATAAATCGTTTATCTTTAAGTTCTTTTTAACATTGCTTTTGTCAAGTGGAAGGTATACTTGTTTCTTTGTGAACAAGTGTTGTACTTGAGATAAAATCTTAGAGTAATAAGCAGTTATTCAAGGCCTTCCATGATTTGCTTTAAATATTTCTTTCCATCTGTCGTTTCTTCAGGGAAAGAGTGCTGCTGACTGTTCTTCAAAATAAGTGTGATTCTTTGCTGCCTTGTAGATTTGCTCATACTGTTTATATGCTGATACTTATTTTGCTACCCTAAGTGTGGTCCTTAAACCAGTAACCTTGCTTCATCTGGGAGCACTTAAAAAAATAAAGAATTTTAGGTCCCACCCACCCAAATCAACAGAATCAAAATCTGTACATTAACAAGATTCCCAGGTTATTCATATGCACATTCAAATTGTAACATTATTTGATTATTACATTCATACCCTACCTATTGAAATTTTCCCTGAATCTCCTAAAGAAATAAGATATCTCAAACCTGTGAATTGTTATATTTTTATAATAGTACCTTTAATTACTGTTACTGGTGTACAGACTTCCTACTTGAATATACTCTTCATGCCTACATCATCCCATAGCTGAATAGATTTCATTGATTTTCCAAAAATGCTGTCAGTTATATCCATGCTTCCCAGAACATTACAAATGGAATACTGAATTTAATGCAAACTAGATATCTCTGAGATAAGAACACAGGTTATTGTCCCTATACTTCCAAGTTATTGCTTAATCATTGGCATTGCTGCTCTTCAGAGTCAAACACCTTTTGTCTTCTCTCCATGAGAAAGTCAGTAGCGAGGAAACCAAATGTTTCCTACATTTACCCTTGTGCTGAGACCCAACAGAGATGTTTGACGCATTATCTGTACTTCCAGGGAAGCAGCCTCGGTATAAATTATTGCTTTGCCTTCTTGCTTTGTGTGATCTTTGGCAAGTATCTTGCTTTTGAAATATTATTTTTCCCATGTATTGGATAGGAATACTCCCAATACAGTAATATATTAATTTACTTCATAAGGTTATTATTAGGATTAAATTATATCTGTAGAAAAAATTACATTGAAATAAGAATATAATAAACACTCTGAAATGACTATTATTGACATTGTTATTACTTTATTTAATTTAGTTTTATTTTGTAGAGTAGGTAGTCAGTAGACATTTTTATTAGTTGTGAAATTAATAATTACTCTATTATTTTAAATGTAGATTACCTAAGTGTAACTACTTAAGAAAAGTTTATGCAAAATTTTAAAAAATTAATGGATGGAACTGGAAAGCATTATGCTAAGTGAAATAAGCCAGGCAGTGAAAGACAAACACCATATGATCTCACCTTTAACAGGAACCCCATCAACAAAACAAACAAACAAACAAGCAAAATATAACCAAAGACACTGAAATGGAGAATAGGCTGACAGTGACCAGAGGAGAGAGGGGAGAAGGGTGGAAATTTTGATGGACAAGGGGAAGGGTTTGCAGGAACAAGTGTAAAGGACACATGGACAAAAACAAGGAGGAGTGGAAACTGGAGGGAGGTGGGAAGGGCTGGGGTGGGTGGGCTGGATGGGAGTGAAAGGCAGAAAACTGTACTTGAACAGCAATTAAAATAAAAAAATAAAGAAATTACAAAAATAAATTGTTTAATTTATATTTATCTTAATGAATAATCCCTAATTAATGATTTTGAACTTTAAATGTCAGTATTTTCATAAATCTGGTCAGAAATTTAGCTAGCCACACTTACTTAAATAATATGCCAGGTTGCAGTGGGGCAGAGGATCAGAAATTAATGTGGCGGAAGGCTTCTTTGCTTTTGAACAGATCAATATCTGTAAGTGAACCAGAGGCACTTATAACTAAATATCCAGGAATGAATTAAAAATAGATTCACTGTTGTTTGATGGAGTTCGGGATCTGAGATTTATGGTCTCTGGCAGAGCTTAGTGACCTGAATATATATCCCTCTTCTACTAACCTGTCTTTCTGCAATGCTTGTGAATTACAAAAAGTATTGATATTCCTGGATACTTAAAAGGATATTGAAGACTCATGCTCTTTGGTCAGTAATAGTTTTGGTAACACTAATACAAAGCATAATCACTCTTTAGTAGAATCTTTGTACATAAAATCATATGTATAAATGTTTCATTTGTCCATATGATTATAGACATTCTTCAATCTCATTAAAGTTATAAGGGAGCTAAAAAAAACTGGGAGAGCAATTTCATAATCTACGATGAGGCTGATCTACTTGAGAAAAGACTAAAAAAGTTAAAGTTTTAAATCTGGTCAAAAGTCTATAAAAATCAAATGAAAGATAGGTCATATTCTCCCCAGATCCCAGATTATCATTTACTAATTCATCTGATAAAGACTTCTGAAGCTCTATTTTATGCAAGATATTATGCCTTGTCCTGGAATATGAGAGTGAGCCAGAGCATACAGCTAATAGAAATAGAATTGCATGTTGATTTACAATTGTGATAAATTCTCCCAGTCCAAAATGATAGGACAAGGTATAAATGGATGTCTTGATCTTAGCCGTGTCAGGGCCCTGGGGCAAGGAGGAGCCAGCGGATTTGAAAGGATGAGGGAATGCTGATATTGCTGGAGGACAGAGACCAAGGAAGCTAGTGGTGTGGTCGGATCATTCTAGGTTATACTGAGGTTTGCTTCTAATTCTAAAAGCAATGGGACACCACTGAAGGGTTTTCAATAGGGAAACTGTAGGTCGTAACTAACTGCTATGTGGACAAATAGATTAGAAAACCAGAAAAGTGAGTGGGAAGTTGTTGCAGTAGCTTGGAAGAAGACATAATGGTGGCTTGAACCAATTTAATGGCAGTGGAATAGATGGCTTTGAGAAAGTACATTTCAGAAGGAGTAGCTAAGGCATAGCTTAAGAGATGGTTGGGAATTGTTTGGGATGAGTGAGAAGTAGTTGTTCAGGTTGATTCCAGGTGTTCTGCTTGAGTTACTGTGTGCGTGATAGTGATCTCTGCTAAGAAAAGGAGCTTAGACTTGGATGATCTTGCATTTGAGGTGCCCTTGAGAGATTCACATATGAGTGTTGAGTAGGCAGTTGGATAGATGGATGTTTCTGAAGCCTAGAGAACTAAGAGGCAGCTTTAAAATTTGAAAATGACAATTTGTAAGGCAAATGAAAGGAGAGGGAGACATTTGAGAAACCTTTCTTGAATGGGAGTGGTAAATAGATGTAGGCGTCCAAAGCTTTCAGTTGCGTAGTGGTTTGCGAGCTCTGTTTCTCAGAGCCCCAAGGTATCACGAAGGTGCTCCAAGTGTGCTGTGTACTGAGAAGGTGTCTGGGCACAGGAAGCCAGGCCCCAAACCTCCATTTCTGAGAAAGGGGCCCTGCTTTTATCTGCTGTGTACATCACAATTTCAAATATATTTTACTTTTAAAAGAAATCATTTTTATTAAAAAAATTACATCCGTGGGTGAAAAGTCTCAAAAACATTAGAGAGTGGTGAGGGATCTCATTTCACATTCTAAACATGTGAGGATGAAGTCATGAAGGGCAATGACTCATACTCATCTCCCCAATTGTTTCTTTAGGGAATAAATATTGGATTAGAAGAACTGTTTTGTCTAATGCAAAATTATTTTTTACTCCTGTGATATTTTTGAAAGATAAACTTTAGAAACAATAGGATGTAGGTTGCTTCAGTTTATAGTTTCATATTGTCAGCTGAGATCAGCTCCACACTGAACCGGATTACCTCTTTTCAACATGGAGATTTTTTCCAGTTCCATGGAATACAGACCAGTGGTGCACATTCCATATTCCTTGTCTTACAAAGAACAGCCTGAGATGTGTTCTGTTTTGTTACTCTTTATGCGGTCTTAATTTATACTTTATCATGCCTTTTATTGTAACATCGTTTGCTGGACTAGTGAGTAGTCTTGGCCTTGCCATGCAGCACAAATAATTCCCACACATGGAATGCCCTTCCCCTACAGAAAGTGAAAAGGTACATTTTTCAGTTTTCCAATGTTCTCTCAAGCAGATACTCAACTCTAACAAATGTGTGCTGGGAGAAATTGATGTTTTTTTCCTCTTACATTTCATTACAATCCACAAGAACAACCACAGTTTTAACATTGATCATGTTAGGGCCAGTGAAACGTTAGAAATCAACGTGACAGGCTCAGAGAGAAGTTACACTGTGGAATTAAACTTTATGATTCATTTGCAAGGATGAAAACGTACTTGGCTCATCTGAGTAAGTAAATACTGCTAAATTTATGGAAATATTGATCTGTTTTCAGTGGCAGTGTTAAATGAATTTCAAAATGTGGAGGTTAGAAACGTATGCAAAACATTTTCCACTGTGATACAAATCCTGGGACATTTCACTTTACAAGTCTTTAAATAGGTTGCTGATAACTGCAAATTCTGTTGTAAATTGTAATCATCATCTATCACCAAGTGTGTATGAAGTGAGCATTCCTAAGAAAAATGGTGGCCAGGACAGATTAAATTCTGCATAACATCTGTCATTGTCGGCAGCTACTTCATTTTGTAGGTGAGAAGCTTAGTCATCTTTAGCAGGTAATCTAGAGCCTGTTCTAAGATCCACTCTCTATTTCCTTAAACAAGTGGCGTGAAGAAGCTGTAACTTCTTAATTGACTTTCATGTTGAATGATCTTAACAGAGCATCACGTTTCATTTCATTTTCTAAAGTGAGTTGTGGATTATCACATAAATGTAACTATATATATATATATCCCATATAACACTAGATTTTAATCTGCCTAGAGAAGGGAAAAAAGTATGTATTCTATAAAAATTATGGTATTTTTTATACCAGGGTGCTGGGAGTATTTAAGGTACTGGGTATATTTAAGATGTTGAGGATTTTTGTTAGGGTTTGCAGAGAAAAACCAGGAAAACTAAATTTACTTAAATTATTGAAAGGAAAACTATCTACTCGGAAATAATATAGGTCAAAATAAGATATAAAGTTAATTTTTCAGTAATATAAAAAACAATCTTGATATAGAGAGCAAAATTTGATATGAACAATGTGTACTGAAATTTACTATAGTTTCTTCACTTTTACTGATTTTTAAGAATAAATACAAATGTTCCTTTAATCTTTATCAATTTTTAGCTGGGATAGAATTTCCAAAGAAATCTGATGTAGGTTATTATAATAGCTCAGAAAAACATAATTATTTATAGCATTGAAATGTTATCTCCAAATTAAGTAATTTTAAACAAAAATGGTTTTTTGGTTTTTTTCTTTTAAAAAAGTTTGAGTAGTTTCCATCTAAAAGCTAAGTATTAATGATGATAATGCTGGTATTTATTTATAAATTCGGTAAGTATTAAAGACTATGACTTAGGTTATGCATTTAAAATGATTCAGTTTATTCTCCCTACCCTCTTTTTTTCATTAATATTTGAACAGTTTAAGATCAGTTGTTAAAGCTGGTCTGTGACCATACAATGGGTGCAGTGTTCAATAGTTGGTTTATGTTCATAGTAATGAAAGATTCAAGCTTTAAACATTCTCTCAAACTGATTTCCAAATAAAACAAATTAAATTAGATTTTATTTACATAGTAAAATAGCACAAAATTTGAGTTTAACTTATTGAGTTGTAACCCTTTATATACTGGGCATTCGATTTTGATACCGGTAACGTGCAGCAGTGTGTTCTAAATGAGATGAACATATTTCCTTCTGTGCCCTTTGCAGTGGGACATACAATTTCCAGAAAGGTGTTACCACTTAGGCTTCTTCCTTTTAGAGAAAATATTGTGCTTCTTCCTAAAGGAAAAGGAAGATAATGTGAGAATAAAACAGGTCAATTTTTAATGGTATCCCAGAACTGCAATAAATTTTATTGGTTAGCTTAAGGAAAGATTTACTATATTTGATTATAGTTCTCATCTTTAATTTTAAAGTTTTATTTTTTACAATAAAATGCTTCTTAGAGAAAATCTGCTCAATGCTATTTGTTTTTATTCATAGGAGCTACAGCCTTAAAAGTTTAATAAAATACCTCATGCTTATACTGCGTTATGACCAGGGATGAGTTCCAATAATACAATGTTTTTTCTTTGAGTTTCTGTGCTTAAGATTTATATGGAATTTGTAATGAAAAAAAACCCTATGTTTATGGAAATCTTACATTATTTTTGTACTAGACTGCTTAGATTATCAGCAGTAGTTAATATATAGAATCCAATCATTGTATGTACAGTCTTGTTCTAGAAACTTGGAAGATTTAGAGGCTAGTATAGTAAAGGCTAGTATACTAACTCCAGAAGACTTTGATATACTAAAGGCAGCCAGAGGGGGTAACAGTCAAGTATATCTGAAAAGTGAAATTTAGAGGAACAGATTTCTGTTGTCTTTGATGTTATTTAGATCTTATTATTTAGATGACATACATTTCAACTTTTTTATTTCCATGAGATATGTCATGGTCATTACTTAAGCCAAATGGTGAGTTACCCCTAATCAGTTTTTTCTTGAATCATCTTTATTGAAGTATAATTTGTAAATAATAATATTTACCAATTTTAAGTGTGCATTATGATGACTGTGTATACAGTTGTGTAATCATTAACACAGTCTTCTTCACTTACCCCAGCCCCTGGAAATCCCTGATCTGNTTGTCCTACTCCGTCGCCATCTTCCCCAATCTCCTCTAAATCTTATTATTTAGATGACATAAATTTCAACTTTTTTATTTCCATGAGATATGTCATGGTCATTACTTAAGCCAAATGGTGAGTTACCCCTAATCAGTTTTTTCTTGAATCATCTTTATTGAAGTATAATTTGTAAATAATAATATTTACCAATTTTAAGTGTGCATTATGATGACTGTGTATACAGTTGTGTAATCATTAACACAGTCTTCTTCACTTACCCCAGCCCCTGGAAATCCCTGATCTGGTTTTTATAACTATAGGTTATTGTGAAACATCACTAATGCTTCTGTTCACTTTTTCTTTCTCTTTGTTTCATTTTGAGTAGTATTGATCACTGTCAAGTTCACGGATCTTGTATTCTGCAGTATCAAGCCTGCTGGCAATTCTATACTGCTCACTATTCATTTGTATCATTTTATTTTAAACTCTGTATGGACTTCTGTAATAAATTTATACTTTTTAAATGACTGTTCAGGGTCAAATCCTGTCTCTGATTTTTGAACTTGAGGTCTTTCATTTGTAGTGTGGAAAAATAATTATATATACCTCATAGGATTAAATACAATTATCTAGGCAAACAGTAAACTCTCAATGAGTAATAGTTGTTATTTTTATTATTAGTTTTTATGACTTATTAGATTTCAATTCTTAGATAACTAAATATGCTCATTATATCTAGTTCTCACCTGAGATCATCACTTTCCTAAGAAAAGGATGCTTTACTTCCTGGTTAACTCCTTTTTCCTCAAAAAAATGTTCAAAATATGTTCAAAGGTTAATTTCTCTTGAAATCCTTCTTATAGCATCTTCCCCAGACTCTCCTCCTCACCCTGTACATACAATGGACCTTCTCTACTGGTAACTGAATTGTGTGAGGAATTCCTTTCCTGTTTACTTGGCATTCCTCTTTTATATCAATTTTTATATTAGCTTTAATTTGTTTATGAATTCCCTTTTTTTAGACAAGGAGCTCTGAAGAAATTGGGTTTTCACTTTACTTGTCATATTTTTAGCACCAAGCACAGTATTTACCATAATAATTACTTTTTATTTTAGCACTTTTAATGGACTACATTAGCTTCATGTGTTAATGGCCTTTCTTCTTACATGTCTCAGCAAACTATTAAATATGAAGAGTTTACCACAATAACTGCTTGACATCACATAAAAACATATCCTGACTGAATGTCTGCAGGTGACTTCCAGACCTGTTTGCCTGATGCATCCCCCTATTTCATTATTTATTTCCAAGCTCTTCCGGAATCTGGATTTGGTGATGGCTTTCAGTGCTGTGTTTTTATTGGAAATCTTTGGCTGTATTCAGTTTCCTTGGTGTAAGTTGTTATGTGATCTCAATACAGTAGTCCAGGCTAGAGCACTGTCGTACTTTTGTGGTGGTCTTAAAACTGGCCCTTGGCCAGACTTTTAAGCATTATCTACAAGTAAGGTGACATGGCTAGATAGCATTTTCAATGATGAGGTGCTGAAATACTGAACAGGACCCCCTGGGAGCTAGCTTTCTCCTGCTATTTGATTCTGGCAGTAAAAAGAGAACTGTATCTTCTTAACTTTACTCCTTTACAAATTATTACCTTCTATTTACTTTTAATAGTAAATAGTTGGCATCCAAATATCAAATGCTATATCCATTAACATGAAGGTTGGTTTATTCTGGAATGGTATCAATTTGATGTTGTAGTATTTTCTTTTGGATTTCTAAATCAGAGGAAAATTATGCCATATTCAAAAATGTATATTGCCTATTAAAACAAAGGGGAGATATGGTTACTATTCCAAATGAAATGTTTCAGTTTTGCTTAGATATAGTATATATTAATCAATAAGTACTAGGATTACAAAAATGTGTTTGATCATATAATAAATACCAACCTCATATAAATATGATAATTTGATAATCACGCATTTAAAAATCACTAATATGGAGGCATACTCTTGGCATTCCAGTTTGAATTATGGACATTCACAATTGTAAAGTTGCTTTAGAAACTGTTCTTAACCCCTTCAGTCCTAAAGCCTTTCATCTCATGTTTATTCTGATCACTTGTTGTGAGGGGGCTCCATCAATCATTGTCAGGCAGTAAAGATCAAGGAATAGATAACATTCAAAGAACTATAGGGGCTTATTCTGCGTCAGGGTCAGATAGATAGAGTGAAACAACTCATTTTATGCTTGGACCTTTGTCATTTAAATTGAGGGTATTCTTAGAAAAGCAGGTTTCACAGGATTTTATACATTCTTTCTTATGTCTGATTGCCCTGGAAACCTCTCTGTGCCAGCACAGGGCTGCACCCACCTCCATAATTGTTTTTTTAGGCTTAGATCGGGCGGGGGAAGTAAGGTAGCCAAGAGATTAGGAGACTTCTTACAGCTAGAATGAGGACTCAGGCTATAACAATAGCAATGGGTGAGGGTGCATCGCCTCTTTTCTATAGTCCCCTAAGTCCTTCCCTGATGGGCCCTCTCCCTACTATTCCTGTCTTAGGTTGTAGGGAGAGGTGATACATAAAACTGGGTTACTGCTTCTGAAACCAGGCAGGGCAGTTCCAAACAACTTGTGACTAGATTTTCTTGTCAGAGTGGAAAACTCAGTATTCTTTACTAGTATTTTAAAATGTAAAACACCCTCTAATTGCGGAAGTGTCTAAAAAAGAGCACAGCATGTCTGAGGAATTAAGGCCCTATTGGGTTTATCTACATGGAGGAAGGGGAAAATAATAAGAAATGACTATAGAAAGTTAGGAAAGAAGCAGCTAACACAGAGTCTTCTGGGGTCTGGTAAACCTTTGGGTTTCACCTGAAGTACTGTGGAAAGCCACTGAAGAATATTAACAATGGAGGAGAGGCATGAGAGGGAAATGATAATTAGATTCACATTGAAAAAAATTGCAGACATTGGTTGGCAGCTAGTTTGGGGAGAAATAAAAGAAGCATAAGGACCAATAACTAGTTAGTCTATTGTAGTAACTGAGGGGGAGACAAGAAGAGTGTTTGAACTTAGGAGGAGGAAATGGAGATGGCAGAAAATGTATGGAGTTGATATACATTAATACAGAGAATGAACAAATCTTCATAATATTAACAAATTGGACCTGAAAGATAAAGGAGTGGGAGAATCAGGATGAGATTCAGATCTCTGGCATAAGCAATGTATACATGCTCTGGTCATTTGAATAAAATTGGACAAGTCTGTGGTGAGAGGAATTGTTTGGAAGTAAAAGGGAAGAAGGGGCTTGTGAAACCAGAATTTGTGTTGGTTATTAGATTTGAGAGACACGTAATTCATGTGAGTGGAGTTAGTAGGGAGGGGGTTGAAAAATCAGTCTGGGTTTACAGAGGAAGACCTTTGGTGCCTCTAACTTGGCAACAAAACAAACACATGTCAGTAAAAGATACCTCTCTAGGCACTAAAGGAGATACATGTTATTAGACATACCCTGTGTGTTGAACAATCTCATACTTTAGTTGGAGAGATTAAATGTATGTACACTTGTTTAAATGGTCCAAAATCCTATTCTTGTGTTTATTGTAAGGAATTTGGTCATGTTATGTTATGCCAGAGCATGACACAGGGATTATATAGTGTAAGGCACCCTGGGAGGCATAATGCTACAAAAGTATGTGCTGATAGATAACCTCAAATGCATGGCCTTGTAGTCAATCATAAAAGTAGGATTTGACCCTTATTTTCCGGGGAATAATACTAAATAGAATGGAACTCACACTGAGTTTGGAGACAACTGACTTCAAGCCGATGGAAATACATGCCTTGCAAAACTGGAAGGTCAGCAGTTTGATTCCCCTTTAAGGCACATTCCTGGGTTGCAGGCCAGTCCCCTGTGTTTGAGAAGCAACTTATCGATGTTTCTGTCCCTCTCTTTCTCCCTTCCTTCCCCTCTCTCTAAAATAAGTAAATCAAATACTTTTAAAGAAATATATGCCTTGCAGAGAATGATGTTATAGAGTTATCATTTGTTTTTCTGATCAACTCTACTACATCTTTTGCAACAGAACTAAATGTAAAGGAGTGGTCAGATAAAAAGAGCTGGAATATTAAGGGCTCTATGACCCTTGATAGAGTTGGTATTAAGCTCCTTAAGAACATGGTGGGAAAGAACATGATGAAGTAGGAATTAAAAATATGGACAAGAAAGCATTGTCAGTGATGTCTAAGTTAGCTGACATCATGTGGGAAGCAAGGACATTAATGGCCCTTCTGAGTAACATGCATCCACTGTCACCCATGAGAAAAATTTAAAAAATTGATAGTGTGATGAGGATCCAAAGTCTTAATATTTAGTAAAGGCAACCTTTTGTAGAAAAAAAAAAAACAACCAAAACTTTGATTTACTTATTTATTTGTTAACTTTGTTTATACACTCAAGTGACTAGTGGAAATAACAAATATGACTTATGCATAAGTCAGGAAATATATTGAGTCAAAAAAGGAATAAAGTTTTTTAATCAATAGGTTGCTGCCAGAGGTGTTAGTAGAAAGGGATGATCTCCTTTCACTGTGAGGGTCATCATGTTGGATTTATATTGCACCTTAAAACATGGGGGAATGTATGTCAAATTTGGTTAATCCTGGCCATACCACAGGCTTACAATAACAAGTAAAGGTGTGCTTATGGAGTAACACTTAGATATTGTTGAAATAATATCTCAACAAGTAAAGGTGTGTTTATGGAGTAATACTTAGATATTGTTAAGATATTATTTCAACTAATGTATACAAAATAAATGGATCTTCTCCTAGTCACACTTTACAGGATATTTTTTGTGAATTAATGGATAATGATTCAAAATAAGGCAAAGTAATACTTTATTAAAACGTTGGATTTGGTTGGTGCTGTTGAAAATGGCATTATCTGATTTTTTTTGGCCTCAATACTCTAAATCAAAGTACAGTGCATGTCTGTATCATATATTTCAAGTTGTACATATAAGGGTAAGTCTCAAATCATATCCCTCTATTACTTCAAAAGATTATGTCCTTTAGGGCCAGAGAAAAAAAATAGAGAGTAGAGAGTGCTTAGTCTACCTGATTATTTACATGCTTTCCCCTAGGGCACCAATTATGAAACGTATGTAGCCCAATTGCAATAATAAAAGCTGCCAACCTGTTTAATTTCCCACCTTTGGGATAGTGTGTAAGGGAGCACAGAGGTAAAGTGAATAGCACTGCTTTCTTTCTGACTCTGACTGATTGGTACAACTTGGGTATTTATAAAGATGTGGAAAGGTTTTCTCAACAAGATAGATTGTGTGAGGAAAGGTACATGAGTGTGGCGAAGCCCAGGGTAATTTCAGGGAGAGAGTGACTATCAAAGAGAGCTGTTTCTTGAGCATATTCCACATCTATTCATACCACAAAATGCCACATCAGTAAAATGATGAGCATTCCGTTATCTACTCTCATATCTCTTAGCAATTTAGTTAGAAGTGTTATCTAGGGAAAGATATGGATTGATATAATTTTTTAAAATTTTATTTATTTATCTTTAGAGGGGAAGGAGAGAGGGAGAGAAACATCAACGTATGGTTGCCCTTTGTGCATACCCTGCTGGGAGTTGGCCTGCAGGGAACTGGCCTGCAACCCAGGGATCCTCTGGTTCGCAGGCCTGGGAATCGAACCGCGATCCTCTGGTTCGAAGGCCTGCGCTCAATCCACTGAGCTACACCAGCCAGGGCAGATTGATATAATTTTTAAGGTTTGTTGATATGATCTTAGAATATATGAAGCTTTGGACAAAAAAATCGAGAGATAAACTTGTTAGAAGACAATGGTATTAGTTTCAATATGAGAAGGATATTTACCTGCAGAGACAACACAAAATGAAAGGATCAGCAGTGTATTGAGTGGTGCTCATTGAAATGGAGCAACACATCAGAGCTTACTCTGTTTTGGTCTCGTGGTGGTGTGCTGTTGTTCACATAATTAGCATTTATCAAAGGCTTCCGATCAACAGTTTTATGTAGCACAAGTGTTACTTTTTATAGTCTATCTATAGGTTAGTGCTTCTGACTTTGTCCTGTTGTTCAGTTATAAAAAAATGTAAGGCACAGAGAGGTTAAATTACTTTGTCAAGATCATACTATTAGTAAATGGTGGGGCTGGGATTCTAAGGGAAGTTTCTATTGTTTAAGAAAACTGGAAGAGAAAAGGGTGCAAGAAAGGGGGGAAGTTGTCACAGAAGAGCTGCAGAGAAGATACATTCATCAATAGTGTGTTCTTTGTATCATGATTTGTATTTAGACTTTTCCACATCTAATTATATAGATGGCCAGTGGTAGAATTCTAAACCTCTGTAGCAAAAGACATGCTTGTAATAAATAAATGAATAACTAATGTGTAATTGTGGTTTCTCAGAATAAAGAGTTTTCACATTTAATGTAGAAATAAAAGTGAGTCACTGGAGGATGATAAATTTTAGAAATTCTTATTATGAGCAAATTAGGTTTACTTAATCACATTTTAAAAATGCGTTTCAGAGTCTGGTAAGGCATTCATTACATATAGCGGTGCTCTGTTACTTTGGAAAACAAAACAAAAGAGTTTGAGAATATGGAATGATAAATATCCCCGGGCCATATTAGAAACAAGTCTAAACGAATAATCTAATGTGCATGTTCCTAGCCATATAGCTTACAAAGTAGAACTAAAAGCTTTCCTTTTTAACTTTGAGCTAGTTCAAACTAATATTGTAGAAAATAGGGGTAGCTACTGTCTTCCATTTGATGAGTGGACTGAAACACAAAATTGGCTATTAGCCTGAAGCTTAAGCATTTTGCAGGAAGGAGAAAACAACTGCAGCTAGTAAATTGGCTTTCATTTGGGATGGGTGCCCAGGGTTCTGACCAAGCTTGCTTTGGTAGGTTTCAAATCTCTGGGATGTATGTTCCTTCAACTGACCTTTGGGAAACAGAGTAAAGAGAAGCAGGGAAGCTTTAAGCAAAACCATCTGCATAACTTCACTGAGCAAAACCTTTTCCAAGATACTCAACCAGAACAAATCAGCATATAAATATAGACATTGAAGCCTAACTGGGATAAGGACAGAATAATTCTTTTGTTGTGTTGGGAATAGTGTACAACTCGTTCCGATGAACCCTTGGCTAAGCTTGGATTGTGGTGGGATGGAGAACATGAGAAGAGGCTGACTCTTGGCCCAGTCAAAAGGCTGAGGGTGGAAGGGCCTGAGGGTAACCTGCATAGGAAGATAGAGTGAGGGACCAAGGGTGCAGAGGATCGATTCAAGTGACATAGATTCTAAGATGTGAGGAAGAAATGAGTAAGATACACAGGAAAAAGTCACCTTTGTCAAGGAAGAGCGTTGGACAGAAAATGTCCTCTCAGAGATGGGGCCTTCACTCCTCATAGAATGAACTACTGTAAAAGCACGGTTGGGTTGCACTACAAGAAAAGAATGAATTTGGTGTAGTCCATGCTCTTGAGGAGTTCATAGAGTAGTGGTGGATATAGACTTATCAACATATAACGATCACATAATGCATTAAACAGACACACTGTCTGTCATGCTGCGTGTAAGGGGATGGGATTGACCTACATTTGATTCTCATTTCTGTCATTCCTAGCCATGTTAGAGATATTATTTAGTTTTTAAACTTTCATTTTCATTTTCTTAAAAGGGGGTTATAATAATACTGATGTGATGGGGCTGTTGTCAGTGATTTGTGTGTTGAAGATCATCAAATATTTCTGGGATACTAGGGATAGGATTTGACTTAATACCAAAGATAGAAATACACATGTGACAAACTGACGGCTTCAGTAACAAGTTTCATATAATGAGAGAGTGCAATCACATAAATGAAATACTAATTTTTAAAACTTTCAGAGAAATAATATCTCATTATTTCATTCTGAAATTAGATAAGTGAGAGGATTCCCATTGCCATATTTTATATATATGTTTTTAATCCATGAGTTCTAAATATCTAAAGAAATATCAAACATGATGTTAACTTACACATTTGAATATCATGAAGTAAAAGTCAAAATAAAGTGATGATGAGTACTTCAGTGCATTTTAATATCTCATATGTGTCTGTATAATTAGTGTCCTAAGATAATATACATTTGTTTATTTGACCATTTTCTGAGGAAGAAGTTTAGGCACCAGCTGTGCTGTGATGAAAATAACAGTCTCAGGAGTGTTTAGTAATAGAATGCGTGTTGAAACCTGTGCTCATCTGTGGACGGGCATGTGGAACCAAAATCGAATAGGGCCATGTAATTTAATATTACATTTTTCATTTTATATATAATTCATTGAAAATTACATGTATGGACAAAGTTGAATTCAACCTGAACACTAAATGATCTAGCTGTATTACTTGTTTGTTGGCTTCTAGGGTAACAGAACTGTTTTCTGAGTAATAGTGGTAGGTAGGTGGTTCTGGAATAAGTGTATCCTTTCCTAGTAACTCTTCTAAGAAACACCTCACTTGTAATATTACTGTCTTGGATTATCATTTTAGTCTGAAATATATATATTTCATATATAAACATCTTACATATATTTCTTACTATACATATTTCATATATATAGTCTGTCTGGAAAAAGTCCAGCTACTGTTAGTATAATGAGAATGGTTTACCTGACATCAATGTAACCTGACAGCCAAGGAGAGTGGACTGGAATGCGGGTACATAAACAATGATGACTTCACTGTACTTGTCAGTGAAGGTGATAGATGCTGTTAAGGGAGCATGTGTACTGTGTGGCTGTCAAATTCAAAATTTAAAAAAGAGGGAAAAAATGAAAAAAATTCAAAATGAGCAAGTAGAGCAATGAATCTGCATTACATTTTGCATTAAGCTGGATCATTCTAATGGGGAAACTCTTCAGATGATTCAGAAGTCTGCAGCTATGGGCAACTGGTGATTGGCAACTTCGTCAACACAACACGCCTGCTCACGCCTGCATCACATCTCGTGCAGAGTTTTTGGTGAAACATCGAATCACCCTGGTGACTCAGCCTCCTACAGCCCAGATTTGGCACCTGGTGACTTCTGGCTTTTCCCAAAACTAAAATCACCTTTGAAAGGGAAAAGATTTCAGGCCATCGATGAGATTCAGGCAAATATGATGGGGCAGCTGATGGTGACTGGTAGAACTGTGTGAGGTCCCAAGGTGCCTCCTTTGAAGGGGACTGAAGCACCATTGTCCTAATTACAATGTTTCTTGTATCTTGTATCTTCTTCAATAACTGTCTCTACTTTTCATATTACATGTCTGATATCCTCTGGACAGATGTTGTATAAACACATTATCTGTGGAATAAAAGAGCGGAAACCTCACAGCAGCACTAAGAACGAAGATGTTGGTGTGCTCTAAGTGCTGACCCATCACCTGGACCTGTTAGGCAAATCGATTGTTTTTCTTTGACACCCAGGCCAGTAAACTAATTTTTATGACTTTTGGTTTTGCCTGTCTTGTATTTCTCCCTGATATTTAATTTTCTTCCATCATTTGAACATAACCTTACAAATTTCTACTTTATAAGAAAATGTACTATGAAGTCGGACATGATATTGTCTGAGAAGCATTTACTCAATTAGGAAAGATTTGTCTCAGCTTTTCTTTCTTTCTTAATTTCTTTTTATAAATTAATCTAGAGTTAATTTATTTCTTAGATATCTTTGAGAAATGGCTTTTTGATCTATAAGAGGACCATTATTGTTAAGATTGGTCTTACTGTCCATATTTTCATTCCTAATTTTTTTGTGTGTTTTGCTTACGATTGTATTCCTAGTATTGTGGGAAAAAACAGGGTTCTATGCAAAGCACTGTCACATAGTGATCTGATCGTCAGTTTCTAACTGGGCACGTCATCATGAGTATTGTGCTTCCAGCATGTAGCTTTTTTTTTATTTTTTAAGATTTTATTTATTTATCTTCAGAGGGGAAGGGAAGGAGAGAAATATCAATGTATGGTTGCCTTTCATGCATCCCCTGCTGGGAACTGGCCTGCAACCCAGGCATGTGCCCTGACTGGGAATCGAACCGCGATCGTGTGAGTCGCAGGCTCATGCTCAATCCACTGAGCTACACCAGCCAGGGCAGCACATAGCTTTTTGTAAAAGTTTTAATTTGCCTTAAGCAAGACCTGTCCATTGTTTCTGTACATGTAGGCCAACATAATTTTGAAATGATTCATTCAAGCTTTTCTTTACAAACTAATTTTGAGAAATTCAGAAAGTGTTACACGTATGACCTTTATATTTTATATTGTTACCAATTATGAAAATTTATAAACATACACTCCAAAATTTAGATAATTTAAAGTTGCTCTGTATAGCAACTCTAGATGTTTGCTATAAGTTAAATATCCAGTTTATGCTTAGTAGATGTGTAAAAATTAAAAATGGCTATAAGTTTGCTACACAAAAGATTAAATACTAAGTATATAATATATTGAATTGATCAATTATATTAGTAAAATTAACAAATGATTTATTTAAACATTCACTATAGTAGCCAGTATGATTTAATTCTAGTAACATATTAGAAGATATGCTACAAAAATGAGAACATTTTGTGATAATCATTTTTATTCTCTTGCTTTTCAAAACATGTGAGTAAGCCCACTGTGCATCCATGATTACATTTTAATTTCTTGGAATAAAAGAATGTTTTTATTATTTCATTCTTTCATGTATTTTGAATAAAGCATTTTAAGTATTATAAATTACCAAATCATCTAAGAAAGTTGAAATCTTTAGTGAACTGAGCCCATCTATTTGTCTTTTTTAAAATTTTTATTGTATATATATATTTTTTATATTTTATTTATTTATCTTTAGAGGGGAAGGGAAGGAGAGAGGAAGAGAAACATCAATGAATGGTTGCTTCTTGTGCATCCCCTGCTGGGAACTGGCCCCTGCCAGGAACTGGCCTGCAACCCAGGAATGTGCCCTGACTGGGAATCGAACCGCGATCGTCTGGTTCGCAGGCCCGCGCTCAATTTATTGCATATTTTTTATTAGCATTTATACCCTTCTCTCCCCCAGCAATCACCATGCTGTTATCCCTACCCTTGAGTCCTCTTTCCTTTTTGCTGAATCCTTCCACCCCCATCTATTTCTAAATATGGTAAAAAATATTGTCAAAGATACCCCTTAAGTCAGTATAAAAATTTTTGAATTATTTGCATATGCAGGTACTATTTATCAACTTCTAAGTAGGTTCATTATAAACATTTGCACATCTATAGTATCTTTTCCATTTTTAAGTTCATTTATTAAATATTTAATGATAAAAAACTGACATATTGATAACTTTTGCAAGTTATCAAATTGATAACTTGCAAAATGTGTGAATCAGCTCTTGATTTGCTTATGTAGTAAAAAATTTTTAAACAACTCAACACATTTTAATTAAAACAAATTTTATTTTATGTAAACACTAAACTCCATGTTGTGTCAGATATATAAATAAACACCAATTACACACTCAGTTTAGAACTAATGAAGGGTTATACATTACTAGGAATAGGACATTGCGGTAGCTCTCAAGGAGCTGAGAGGCAACTTAGAAATTAGTTATTTCATAACTGACATTTTCATTTTATTTTAATAGTGTTAAATACAAAGAGTTTTTATCTACCTTTTTCCCCATGTGATTATTTCTGTTACTAGTTTAATGTAGAGTATGCAAATAAAGTAGTGAATTCCTATGAAATACTAAACCATTCATTATGGACCTGACTTTGTAAGATGGAATAAGTGCAGTGTGTTGAAAAAGGAATTAGTTTCTGACATAACATGGAACTTCAGATAAATATGGGCCAGGCTTTCTTGCTGCATACTGTCAGTGATTTACCTCTCAGTGTGTTTTATTTGCAGCTAGTATCTCAGAGGTCCATAGATCAGTACTTAACTCTGATGGTATCAGTGCCACAGATATTGATCTGCTGTCTCTCAATTAGCTCTGATCACTGATAGTGAGGGTGGGGGTGGAGGTGGAGGTGGAGAACAAGTATTAAAACTTTTCCATTGGTGAGGAGAATACTTTTAATTTAGTTATCTTTCAAATAGGTGTCCTTGATTGCTAAGAGAATAAATCTTTACGCAATGCTAATAAGCAAAATACCAGGTGAATGGTGGCTCAATAATATTAGCATTTTACACTTTATTTTATTGCTTGTAGTCTCAGGAAAATATTTAATAATTAAGAGTATATTTAAAGTTAGAAAGATTTGAATTACAATTTAGTAATTTTTAATGCTCGTGGATTTAGAATTCCATCACGGGCAGGAAAGCTGATATTTTGTGCATATTTTATTTTTGTCGTTAGGTTTTTCTGCTTTTAATTTCTGTGAATACTTTATGTTTTTATTGTCTTTCTCAGTCATATAAAATAAAGTTCAGATTTAAATCATGATTTTATTGAAAATGATTTTAGAATATTGGCTGGCAACGTGGCTAAATTGAATTGATATTGATATCTAAGCAGTATTTATCTTATCTTTTAGGGGAATACGAGCAAGATATGCCTATATTGTTTTTCTGGCAATTTGAGTACCTATGTCATGATTTTTATATTTTTTTATTATTTTTTAAAATTTTATGTGTTTATACATTCATACATTTTTATTTATTTATTTATTTTTAGGGAGAGGGGACGGGAGGAGAAAGAGTGGGAGAGAAACATCAATATGTGGTTGCTTCTCATGTGTCCCCTACTGGGGATCTGGCCTGCAACCCAGGCATGTGCCCTGACTGGGAATCAAACTGCAATCCTTTGCTTCACAGGCTGGCACTCAATCCACTGAGCTACACTAGCCAGGGCGTCATGATTTTTATTTGTTGTGAATTTTACTTTCAGGGTTGTGCTTTAATTCTGTGTGATTCTTGGTATGTTGGAAACTTTCGCCTACTTGTAATTTTTTAAAGTCCCCTTTTAAATGCCATAGTACATAATCTGCAAGATCTGAGTGCTAATATCTTCTATTTATTATTAAGTTGTTTGCACTGTGATGGAATTTGTGGCCCCAAACCGCCTGTGGCACTGAAAAATAACCCTGGAATCTGCACTGGGCGGCTGGGACTCTCAACCTGGGTCGAAGGGGCATATCCAAGCATGGGTGGGTTTCTTATCCTCTTTCTTCTTCTTCTTCTTCTTCCTTATCTTTTCTGAATTTCTAATTTTATTTTAACTAAATGTAAAACTGGATACTAAATTCAGTTATTAGAAAATGGTTAAGATATTTTAAACTTGAGTATTTTTCCATATTAATTTTTCCCCAAATTTTATGAAATCTATATACAAATTATGTCTGATGAAAACCTAGCATGTGAATTGAAATGTGAGTGTAAACTATATACTGGATTTTTGAAACTTAGTATGAAAAAATATAAATTATCTTATTAATAATTTTATGTTGATTACATATTGAAATAATGCTTTTGATCTATTGTGTCAAGTAAATTACTAAAATTTATCTTACCAGGTTTTTGTTTTTTAAGGAGCTATTAAAAATTTTAAATTATGTATATGGTTCATAATATATGTCCATCAAACATGATGCTGTAGATCAGGGGAAATCATTACGTTTTTCTGTGGACAAGATTCAGAGCATTTCCCAAGAACCTGAAGTCCCAAAGAGGCTGAGAGTCACACCATTAATATGACTATACTATGTCCCCTCTAGTGCCTTCTGCAGGCTGCCCTTAAGAAAACCTTTTTCAGCCCTGGCTGGTGTAGCTCAATGGACTGAGCACGGGCCTGTGAATCAAAGGGTCGTGGTTCCATTCCCAGTCAGGGCACATGCCTGGTTTGCAGGCCAGGTCCCCAGTAGGGGACACACGAGAGGTAACCACACATTGATGTTTCTCTCCCACTCTTTCTCCTTCCCATCCCCTCTCTCTAAAAATAAATAAATAAATAAATTTTAAAAAAGAAAAAAAGCCCTGGCTGGTGGATTGAGCATGGGCCTGAGAACCACAGGATCGCGGTTCGATTCCCAGTCAGGGCACATTCCTGGGTTGCAGGCCAGTTCCCGGTTCCCGGTTCCCAGTTCCCAGCAGCAGATGCATGAGAGGCAACCATACATTGATATTTCTCTCCCTCTCTCCTTCCCTTCCCCTCTAAAGATAAATAAATTAAAAAAAAATCTTTTTCAGAGAGGTAAACTGATGCTTCACAATCAAGCACTTTACGAAGTCCCCTGTTACTCTCCTGAGAGTGAGGTTTTCAGCAGCTCCCTCTCTGTCATCGAGTCTGCTTGAAGCAGGCCTAGATGTGCTGGTGCCCAGCATCTTAGTTCCTGACCAGGAATCTCCCTCCTGACACCCCAAACAAGTCTTTATTTGGACAAAAATCCTGAAGGCAATGGAAATATTGCTTGGCTAATTAACAACTCAAAGTAACTAGTTAGAATAAAACCGTTCCCGGGCAGGGGGAGAGGTCATTGGAACAGCATGAACCATCAGGTTAGAAGAGAGGAAATGAAATGTTTCCTTTCAAATAATAAAGTACTACTCCTTTATCATTTTGTGAGTCAGTTGAATGGCAACTTTGCAAGTGGTACATCCCTACTAAAGCACCTGATGTGCCATTCTGTGTTTCTCTCTGAAAGTGGAACATGGTCACATTCTTAACTCTCTCGAATTGAATCTTGGTTCCCAGGCTTACTGAGCCCTTAATTCATAACTGAGGGAGGGGCATCAGAAGGGAGACGGCAGAGTTCAGGACAAGGCAGAATTAGGAGAGGTTGGAGGTTGGTAGAGACTTTAAAAGCATTGAGAACGATCCTGATTTAGCCATGAAGTTTGCTACATTTTGAAATTTCAAAGACTATTAGAAGATGCGCGTTCTGATCCTCAAAAGGGAGCGCAGGTTAAGACAAATTAGGGGCTCACTGCCCTAAATCCACACTGCTGAACACAAAAGTGGGTCACCCAATAAAACACCCGCCTGCACTGAGCAAGTCAAAGTTGTAGGCATTCTCCCACCACAACTTTGTGTGGTGGGAGGTAAGGCTGACTAACATGTGACTGTGTGACCATCTCCTGAGTTCCTTAATCAAAGTAGGTTTAGAATTCCAATCTGACATATGCAAGAAGCTTTCCTACCTACATTCAGCATGCCTACGCTATCATCCAAATTAGGTACCCTTGAAGAGTAAACACAGCATTTCAAACTTCGTGATATTTTAAGGCAGAAAAAGTTCTTAAGTCATTTTCTTGACAGTCACTTTTCATCCACAAGCAAGGAAACCATCAACTTTTTCACAAAATAGGTGGAATCAATACTAGCCAAAGGCCAGGTGATTTAAAATTTGGAGTCGGCACTTCACCACGAGTCTCAATAACTTCTTGACCCAGGTGAGCACGGAGTTGAGGATCAGGAACAAATTGCAAATTCATTTAACCTGTCCACAGCAGTCGCCACATTGAAATGTTTCTTTCACTTCCTCTGAGCCATATACTTCTGTAGCAGTAGCTGAAGTTTGAGATGAACTCTGGCTTTGGAAGTTTTGGATGGCACATTTTCAGCCACTTGTGTTTCAGGCACTGGGTGGCACAAATTCTGCACCTCTTCTCTTTGACCAGCCTCTGGGAAACAAAGTCCTTGGCATCTTTCGACAGCCCCTCAAAGGTCTCAGCATTGACATCCCAGCTACATCTCACAGTGAAATTCATGGTTTCGGTATCTGTTTCCCCTTGAAATGGGTACAGTACCTGTTCTTCTTGATGGAACAGCTTATAGACTATTTCAAAGAGGGGCACAAATAGAACAGGAAATTTTTATATATTTACTTTGATCTATTTGCTTTGTTATGTTCAGAAAAATTCCACTGCTATCAAGATTAGCTAGGTAAATTCTCTCAAAACTTTAGTGTGCATAACTGCCATCTGGAGAAATCCATGTTTAGCTATAGCTGCCAGAGATTCTGATTCAGTGGGTTCAGGAATAGATGCCCTGGGTTTTCACTTAGGACAAGCTCCCACTGGTTGCTCACACCGCCTGTCTAAGGTCCACGCTATGAGGACCACATCAGTGGGTAATGGTAAGCAACTTGAGATATCAGCCAAACATTGAAAACTTTGAGGATAATGAGTACATTTATTAATTAGGCACATAAAGCATCTTCCATGTGTTTGAATGTTAATAATTAATAGTGTTTAAGGATGGTAATTATACTGAACACCTTTTTTGTTTCATAAAAATGTCATATTAGAATAATCCTGTGAGATTCTTAGTTCTAGGAATTCACTGGGCCGGTTTACACCTCAAAATGGAAGCTGCTGCTATTAATGATCACCTACCTAAAAATATGTGAATTTATTTATTTATCTATTTTTTATTTAATTATTTTTCAAGTACAGCTTTCTGTCTACTACTCCCATCCCATCCCGCCCCCCATGCTCCCCTCTCCCTCCTATTTCTACCCTTCTCAGTTGTTGTCCATGTATTCTTTATATATGTTCCTCTAAATCCCTCCCCTATTTCCCCTGAAATTCCCTCCCCTTTCCCCTCTGGTCACTGTCCCCCTGTTCTCTATTTCAGTGTCTTTGGTTATATTTTGCTTGCTTGTTTGTTTTGTTGTTTAGCTTCCTGTTAAAGGTGAGATCATATGGTATTTGTCCTTCAACACCTGGCTTATTTCACTCAGCATAATGCTTTCCAGTTCCATCCATGATGTTGCAAAAGGTAGGAGCTCCTTCTTTCTTTCTGCAGCATAGAATTCCATTGTGTATATGTACCATAGTTTTCCAAGTGGGATTCATCCCAAGGATGCAAGGATGGTTCAATATCCACAAATCAGTAAATGTAATACACCACATAAACAAAAGCAAAGACAAAAACCACATGGTCATATCAATAGATGCGGGAAAAGCTTTTGATAAGGCACAACACCCATTTATAATAAAGGCACTCAGCAAAGTGGGAATAGAGGGAGCATTCCTCAATATAATAAAGGCCATATATGAAAGACCTACAGCCAACATCATACTCAATGGGCAAAAACTAAAAGCTTTCCACTAAGATCAGGAACAAGAAAAGGTTGTCCACTTTCACCACTTCTATTCAATATAGTATTGGAAGTTTTAGCCTCAGTGATTAGGCAAGAAAAGGAAATAAAAGGCATTCAAATTGGAAAGGAGGAAACAAAACTGTCATTGTTTGCAGATGATATGTGAATTTATTAATCATTTTCAATATAATATTTTTCAAATATTATATTGATGCATGCACTAAAAATTTGCTTAATGTACCTAGTAGTGTGTATTACCAATAAAATTTACATTTAAGTAGAACGATTAACATTAAAAGGTGACTTTTAAAATCCATTGTCTAATGAATTCACACTGGTTTTACTGGTTATACAAAGAAAAAAAGCTAACTTGTATACTGTACCAGTTTCTAGATAATTATTGTATTGATGGGCCACATCTTATAAATTTACCACTTGTGAATAAAGTCTCATAAAATGCTAGAAAATTGATTTCAGGTTCCAATAATGGTGGACCATCTTGTTGAAGATTAGCATTCCAAGAATAACCAGAACACCTAGATACTATTTTAAAAAGTAAAATTAAAATAAGTTTAAAATCACACCACAGGCCCTGGCTGGTGTAGCTCAGTGGATTGAGTGCCGGCCTGTGAAGCAAAGGATTGTGGTTCCATTCCCAGTCAGGGGACATGCCTGGGTTGTAGGCCAGGTCCCCAGTAGGGGACACATGAGAGGCAACCAAACATTGATGTTTCTCTCCCACTCTTTCTCCTTCCCACCCCCCCCCTCTAAAAATAAATAAATAAAATATTTTCAAAAATCACACCACAGCTAACGTGTTTGAAGGTCAAATACTAGTTACCGGGGTTGGGAGCATGTGAGGGGTCAAGGATCCTGGAAAGAAGTGAAGCAGAGCTGGGAGTCCAACACTCAGTGCCAATTTATTTTTCTGATAATTGCCTATTTGCAAGTGAGGACCTCCTCCTGAATGTTTCAGGGCCTCTGAGTATGATGGGATATTAACTGTGATTAAGCTCAATTATATGACAAAATCACCTACAAAGGATTTTGCAGGTGGTTTTGAGTTAATTATAAAGGAGATTATTTGGGATGAGTCAGACCTAATCTGGTAATTTCTTTAAAAAGTGACTGGTCCTTTCTAGTGAGAGATTCTCCTCTTGGCCTGAAATAGTAAGCTGCCATGTTGTGAGAGGGTCCTGCGGCTTCTAGAATTTGAGAGCAGCCCTGGCTGCTATGCTGTGCACAGCTATGCTGTGCCCAGATGTCTGGCCTTTGGAAACTGTGAGAATCCTCAGTGGGAAGATGAGAAGTTTGCCTTAGGTGATTTGTATAGATCCATTTATTTCTAAGTATCATATTCCCAAATTATGTTAGTTAATACTATATTCTGAATTTATTAAACTGACTTTATATGATGAGCTTTGTTTTTTGTTTCATTGAAAAGGATTTTATATACCTAGGGAAAAAGCCCTGTAAGAATATTCACCAAACTCTTAACATTTGATGTTATAGCGGTTTCTTTAGGTGTAGGATTATGAGGTTGTAGATGGGAGAGAGACAAAGGAACTCCGGCATTTTCTTTATACATGTGTATACTTTTGATTGTTTTTCTTTTTTCAAAAGGATCATTTACTCTTGACTCTTTTGCACCCCCTGATATCACCTTCGATCTAACAATACAACATACCAGGGCCAAATATAAGTTCCATTTTTGGAAGCCCATTAATAACTTTTGCCTCATCCAGATTTAATGCCAGTGGAGAATCCATTCTACGGTAATGAGCAAGTGTGCCTACTTCTTCCCCATATTCACTCCTTCCTTGGTGCTCCCCAGTTACATCCATGTGCAGCAAATTTTTGTCTCAGGATGTCCATACTTGGTTTATAATTTGCTTCATTATGCTTTATTAGAATGTCATTATAGTTTGTAGGGTCATTCAAAAGCTTTCTCTCTCAAGAATGTTCACACTCATCTAGGGACATGGGTTATCCATTATTTTGCAATGTAATGCCGTAATCTTTTCATAGCTGACCTCAGTGTATTACTACCTGTTTGAATGGTTTCTCCCTGTTGGGATAAATTTCTTGTTTTTTTTTTTCCTGAAACTTAAAAAGAAATCTTTCTGACAGTTCCCTATATCTACCTGACTCAAATATACCTATAGGAAAAATATAATGTATATACAAAATAGAAAAACAAAATAGAACAACCATATGCTATATACAGAAAAAATGTGTTCAATCTTTATAGATAAATATATATTTAACAGAGGAAACAAACCATTATGTTAGCACAAGAAATATAAAAAGGCAAATAATAGATACTATTTTTCCAAATCAGAGTTTAAAATGCTTTAATTCTTATGCTACTTTAAGATTTGCTGTTGTAAGCTCTGCCTGGGTAGCTCAGTTGGTTAGAGGGTCATTTCCATATACCAAGGTTGCAGGTTTGATTCCTGGTCCCTCAAAATGCATACAAGAATCAACTAATGAATGCATAATTAACTGGTACAATAAATCCATGTTTCTCTCTCACACTCTTCTTTTCTCTCTCAACAAGTAAGTAAAATGATTTGCTATTGTAACAATATATAAAATATTGCTATCAGAACAAATCTAATTTAACAGATTTAAGCAGTTTTAAGTTATGAGTATAGAGTATGAGAAAAAAAAGTAAAATTATTTTTTCCTGATTCTAGATAAGATATACGGCACAGCATCAGTGATGAATTTTTTTCCAATTTTTTATTTAATTATTTTTCAAGTACAGTTTTCTGTCTATTACTCCCATCCCACCCCCGTGCTCCCCCACTCCCTCCCATTTTCACCCTTCTCAGTTGTTGTCCATGTATCCTTTATATATGTTCCTCTAAATCCCTCCCCTATTTCCCCTGAAATTCCTTCCCCTTTCCCCTCTGGTCACTGTCCCCCTGTTCTCTATTTCAGTGTCTTTGGTTATATTTTGCTTGCTTGTTTGTTTTGTTGTTTAGCTTCCTGTTAAAGGTGAGATCATATGGTATTTGTCCTTCAACACCTGGCTTATTTCACTCAGCATAATGCTTTCTAGTTCCATCCATGATGTTGCAAAAGGCAAGAGCTCCTTCTTTCTTTCTGCAGCATAAAATTCCATTGTGTATATGTACCATAGTTTTTTGATCCATTCATTTACTGACAGGCACCTAGGTTGCTTCCAACTCTTGGCTATTGTAAATTGTGNAGTAATAGACAGAAAACTGTACTTGAAAATAATTAAATAAAAAAACTGGGAAAAAATAAAAATTAAAAAAAACTAAAAAAATAAAAATAAAAATAAAAAAATTTCTTTACTGAACCCGACTGTTTATTTTTGTGCACTACAAACTGAATAAATTACTAAAGAAATTGCTCAAATTAGAGTACCACCTATGTTCCTAATCAAAGGATTCCAAACCTGACTTGAACCGAGGTAATACCTCATTTTTTTTACACAGTCACTTCATCTGAGGAAGAAAGTAGTTAATCAACCAATATAACCAGCCAAACTAAAACCATTGTTTGAGAGTAGGCAGTTTTCACTTTGTAACCAGATATTTTGTCATCTAAGAGATGTGTTAAATGGAGTAATTTCTAAGGGAAGTTCTATTGATCCAACCCATTTTAGCCTTTGTTATGAGTAAAGGTGATATAAACCAGGAAAAAGATCCAGAAAATTGTGCACAAGTAAAGACGGCCTTTAATTGAGTGCCAACATAAAGTTATCTTTAAAAAGCTCCTACCACCAAGACTAAAGCCAGATAGTCAGGGATCATTGCCCCTGAAGAAATCAGGGATGCTGGTCAAAGGGCTTATATCCCTGAGGGACATAGGGTGGACTCTCTTAGTCATGGTAGCCAGGTTGGCCCAGTTTACATGACCATTGTCTCTAGACACCTCCACTCCTTTACACAAAGGTAGTTATGGAATGGATATTTTACAAGTGTGTAATATTCTTTATGTAACTTACTAAAATATTAGTCAACATTTCCTATTCAAGATCATAATATATTTTCTAATTCTAACTTCAGACTACTCATTTTATTTGCTTCATCATAAAATGAGTAGTTTGAGTTTAAAAACACAACTGTCTATAATAAAAGGACTTTTACTTTCTTTGCCACATTATCTCTATTTTACAGAAGCAAAAATGAAAACTGCTAGTTGCACTAAGCAAGAATATTTTAAGGATTAATGACAGGGGTCACAGAGCTCGCAAGGAACGGTACCAGGGAAGTATGACATCCACTGCTACAAAGCAAGGGAATCTCAGGCCCTTCAGAGATTCGTACAATCCTTTCAAATCCTTAAAAATTTGAATAATAGCTATAAGTAATACTGGCGTTTAGTAAATTTAATTTGATAATTATATAAAGGTGCAAATCTAACAATGAAGGAAACAAAAATTTATAATAGATTTAATTAAGTCATGTGATAAAATGAAAAGACAGCTTGCATGCTAACAATAATTTGGGAACGTGTTGGAGGTGGGAAATAATAAGAAAAAATAGTCCAGTGGAAGGAATCAAACAGGAAATAGACGTAGGAGCTGTGTTAAAACAAAGCAAAGAATTGAAAGGCATCACCAACAGTGATCTATACGTTTATGAGAGCAGGCACCAGTGATATTAATAGAAGCTTAGGGCACATGTTTGTCAAGACAGATATTAATCTCAACTGTTGGCCATGACAATACATGCCACTCTGCTTTGTTATCATGATGTAGCATTAGAAATGTGGTCTCTGGTGCCAGGCTCTCCAGATTCAAATCCCAGTGTAGCCACAGATATATCGCCTACTTTCCCTCTGCCTTCATAGCTTCATCTGTAAAATAAAAAAAAATTACAGTCCATTTCTAAAGGTTTCCACGTGGATTAAATGAATTATATGCTACTATATGTCAAATGCTTAAAACAGTGTCATATATGAATATGTGTGTATTATTGAACCTTTAGAAATAAGACACTGGTATTTGTGAACAATGTCATATTATTAGTCAATGAGTCAACCAAATAATCACAAGTATTTACTGAGCACTCACAACATGGAAATTTTGAGGAAAATGATGAGTGAGGAAAATATTTAATGAGAAAAATCTTAAATCTCAAATTTACAGAGATTTCAAGGTGGGCAAAGGACCGCCTATAAATCTGAAATTGGAATTTTGGCTAGCTAGTACTGCAGCTATAAACTGAAAAATTGCTAGTATTAAAGTATACAACAAAAATTAAAGAGACTACCCTAAACCCATATTTTGGTATTCAAGAACATGCTTTATAATGGTAAACTACTTCCCATTGACTCTAACACGACAAATGTTTAGCTATAATGATGACTCATGCACAGACCTATGCTGGCCTCCTGAGTAGTCCCTATAATCACTTTTTCCCTCTTAAAAAAAAAAAAGCTTTGAGTTTATGATGCCTTATTTAGGGTTCAGTTCCTGTTCATTGTGAACTTTGCCATTCCAGATTATAACTTGTCTACTTTAATTTGCATCAAAATAAACTTTTAGCATATATTTGTCAGCTTTCATGTAAACCATTGTTTTAGGGAAAAAATGTCTGCAATGAGTAAAATGAGGAGTCTGTAGTCTTGGACATCCTCTGAAGAATTACAAACAAAATAACCCTCCTCTTTCCTGATTTTCAGTTTGACGATGTGGTAAAATACATTCAACTGTCTACAGATCTTTAATAAAAACATATGCCATTTTAATACAGATTCCCAAATGTGTAAAATTAAAGCATTATAAGAGCCTTGAGAATGAAAATATTGATTTTCCTTGGAAATATATATTTAAGTAAATATAATAATAATTCACAATGCTTAGAACATACACGCTTTGGAACTGCACAAAGAATATTGATTTATATTCTTATTTAACCCTTGCAATAATGCTTGAGGGAGTTATTATCCTCATTTCTCAGACAAGGAAATTGAAGTTACAGGAAGTTAAGTAATTTGTTACGGTGATACTGTTAAAAAGAGGAGGAGCCAGGACATGAGCCTAGTTCCACTTAACTCTGAAGTCCCGTTTTAATTACTAAGAAACATTGACTGTTTAAAACATCTTCATAGACACATACTGGGTGACAGTATTATATAAAAATTAAGCATGTGGTCTCAGTCTGCCGGAGATAAAATTGTAACTCCACTACTTATTAGCTGTATGATGTTGGAAAAGTGCTTAGAATAGACATATTGGAATATGTCTAGCACATAGTAGATGCAGAATAAAGCTACTCTTTTGCTCAGAATATTTAGTGAGGAAATTATGACAAGAAGGGAGACTATAGGAAATCTTCAGAGATAGAGAGGCAGGTACTTAAACATCGTAGAACATTAAAAGCCATGGTACAGACTTTGGTCTTCATTCTGAGCGTAAAATCCTAGACAATTCTGACAAGAGAAGTGTTGTGATCTAACTTAGCATTTCATGTTTGCTTTGGATGCTTGTGGGGGAGGACCTGTGAGAGAGTAACAGTAAAGACAGGGAGACCAGTTAAGTATTCCTTGCAATAATCTAAGGAACAACTACCAGTGGTCTGGAACAGGGTGATAACACTGGAGAGAGTGGACAAAAATGTGGTTGGACTATAAAACAACAGGATTTATTGACTTACTAGACATAAAGAATGACAGAAGGAAAGGTACATTTTAACTGACTATAGTAACTAATAACATTAATTAATAATTAATGACTGATAATTGTATTTGCTATAGCTAAAATTACTTATACTCCTGGATCTTCTTTATACTAATGAATGTGCTAAGAAGTAAAAAAAATCACCAACTGAATCTTTTAGAAAAAGGATGTCAGAGAAGTCTTTTAATAAATTGGTACTCTGATTTCACAATCTAATTATTCTGTAAATACAAAAACTAGTGACTTGATAAGTTACTCACAGGGTGATAGGCAACCAGGACACATAGGGAGACCATCATGAGGTATGCCTATTAGAAAAGTTAACTGATCTATTGAACTATGGCAATTCAGAGGCTTTAATATTTAAGCATGAAATATTGTTGAATTTCTCCTCCACCCTAATTAAGTATTCTGAAAAGATACAATTGCTTTCTCATCCTTTTCATGTATTCAAAGTCCAGTGTAGGCCAGGCTAAAATTTCCATCTCATATTTGAGTCAAAGCGTTCACTTCACTTCTCACACTGCCGGCTGGCTCTCGGCAAGTGTGTGGATGTGTGTGCCACCGGCCACCAGCAGTCAACTTCACAATCTCAGAAAAAATCCCTGGTGGCCTGTATATTGCCAAGGCAGCTCAAGGCTATCTCCTTCAATGCATCTCTTAGCCTAGAGAGAAACTCCTACATTCTTACCACATCTCAGTTACTTTCCTCTCTGCATAGCCACTGTTCCCCAGCCAGTCCTGTTTCTCTTGTTCAGGTTTGCTTAGAGTAAACCAGCAAGTCCACCGACCAAGCAGATGTCTGAGGGGTGATGAGATGTTAGCCTTGCAGCTTTCTTCGATCTCTAGGGTGAAGATTCTTTCCACCTCTCCTTCTCCCCGGGCTTGGGGTTATGAGAATCACAGCACTCCAGGTGACCCAGATTACTTCTTGCCTCTTCCTCTATGATATCTTTTAGTTATATCTTTTAATAGCCTGGGGTGGAGTTGGGATGCCAAGTGTCGGATGGAGACATCAAATCGCCCAAACTGAGGGAGTGGGCGGGCCACTACTGTTGGCAGATCTCTCTGGAGCAGAGGACACATAAGAAGTCTCTGTCCTCAACTTTAGGTCCAAGTTAGCAGCTTAAGGCAACAAGAAAAATCCTACTCATATCCAAATACACACATTTAAAATGGTCTTATTTGAAACAAAGATATTCCAAAAGTGGGCCAGCAACTAACTGACTTAGAGCTGCTACAGAGGTGATTTGTTGAGAGCCATGCTGAAAACCTACCATCAATCCTTGTCTATTTTTCAATTAAGCTTATTGGGGGTGATATTGGTTAATAACATGTAAGTTTCAAGGTATAGTTTTTTTTATTTAGAAAGGTATGTTTTTTTAAAAAAAAAGATTTTATTTATTTATTAGAGGGGAAGGAGAGAGGGAGAGAAACATCAATGTATGGTTGCCTTTTGTGTGTCCCCTGCTGGGAGTTGGCCTGCAGGGAACCGGCCTACAATGACAGGGAATCGAACCGCGATCCTCTGGTTCACAGGCCCGTGCTCAATCCACTGAGCTACACCAGCCAGGGCCGGTATAGTTCTATAATATCAATCACATGCACTTATACATATACTATCACCTCACATAATTACTACATTTTCAGAATGTAAGATGCACTGCCCCCCACCCCCAGATTTGGGAGGAATAATGGTTGTTAATGCTGCTGTTCAGTTCTGTTTATATTTACATTGGTGAAATATTATGTTATTTATGTTATTAAATATTTTGCCACGTGTTTGCTTCAAATTTTTTTCCTATTTTCCTCTACTAAAACCTAGGTGCATCTTATGGTCCAAAAAATACAGTAGTGTTCAAGAATATGATAAAATGAACATACTTATTCCTTGAAAATGGGTATATGATGGTCCTGAGAAGAAAATCAAAACTAGACTTGAAAAGATTTGAAAACTGCTAAGCTCTTGACGCAACTTGTTGAGTAAAAACATGCTCACTAATGGTCAGAGTTTTAAAGGCGCCCTTCTGGTTCACAGGCAGACAGGATCAGAGCTGCAAGGAGCGCAATCAGTAGTGTATCTAAGATCTGATCCTAGTGAATTTTTCCCTTTCAACATCATAATGCATAGTTGGCTAAAAAGTGGCTTCTTGGGGGATTCCTTCTAACTGTTCTTTTATTCTGATTGGCCATTCTCACTATTTTTCCATTCTCCAGTTTTTCTTGTTTTGTCTGGACTCATCAGATTCTTATGCAAATGAACCATTCTTGGAAGTTGCTTCGAGACTTTGTTTAGGAAATACAGTTCCGAAATACCAAGACAGAAGTCAAGGTTACTTTCTCCATCTCCAGATAAGCTAACTGTATATTCATCCTGAGTAGGAAAGAAATCTTACTTAGATAAAGAAGAAATCTTTCTCTAATTTTACTCACTTTGACTATGTAGTTTCTGATAGCAATGCTTCCTGGAAACGGTGGACACTCCCAAGTTACTGTTGTTTAACATGACACATTAACTGGCAAACAAACATGTATTCCAGCTACTTTTTTCCTATAATGTGCATCTCCAGAAAAGTCTGATCATGTATCTAAAATAATTAGATTTTTTCAGTAATCAAACTCAATCAAATGAATTCTGTGTGAACTACTTTTATTCCCACAATGAGAACTCTGTGTCATATCCTCTGTAAATTTGCATATTTTTCCATAAACCTAAAACCAATCAATTTTGAAGAGTTATGATAATATAAAGAATCTGAGGCAATTACTTGTCTTTTAAACAGGGATTCTGAATGCATTTCACTGCTGGTATTCATGTAGTAAAGTAGTCAAAACTTCTTTAACCCTTTTCATGACATCTCAATTAAGCTGTAATGATTGAGGCTCAGGACATTTCTTAGGATTAATGACTAGCTGGGAAAGTGGATGGCCTGAGATGAAGCCAAGGGCCATTAATTCCCCCTGGTCATTAATCCCCCAGGAAATGCCTTCAGCCTGGTTTGATATTAGTATTACAGGCTGCGAATATACTGTCGGATTTCCTGATTGGTATTAAAATAATTTATTAAGATGTTACATTTTAATTCCTGCCCTGTATAACCAGCATTTCCAAATTCCAATTCCTGGTTTTCCATCCTAAGCTATTGATTGCAGTGACATAGTACAAATGGTTTCATTGGTCTCTTTGCACATTTTCTTTGAAATAGTCAAAATATGCTAATATGAGTGCTAATACAGATGTCCAAAATGGCCTTTTTTGTGTGTGATGTTATCTGCTATGAAAATCTTGGCCATAACAGTGAGGAGTATTTTCTTCACAGGCGTGTGTGGTATGCTCTGGTTTGTACCATCTACATTTATAAGAGGTGTTGAATTCTACCCCTAATTTTGCCTAAGGCATAGAAATCTGCCCTCAGACTCCAAACAGAATATCCATAGTTTAGGCTTTTGTTGGAAAAATAATCAAAACTTTGTCACAGAAATAATATTTATCTAGTTGTCTAAAACATGTATGCTTACCCTTTCCTCTGAACACTCAACTTCATCTTTAAATAATGAATCACTAAAGTTTGGAATACAATTGCTTTCACTGAACTGCACTTTGGTATTATATCTGTGTTAAATTTCAGAAAGTTTATTTTTTAGGCTATCTAATGGAACTTAATGTTTTTACTACAAGCATGTTGCTAGATATTGCTTATTACATCACAGTGCCCTCCTCATGAGGGCCAGGGAAGAAATTTGTTTGAGACTTCGTATCAGAAATAACTGGGATTGCCCTGGCTGGTGTGGCTCAGTGAATTGAGTGCCAATCTGCACAAACCAAAGGGTCGCTTGTTCGATCCCCAGTCAGGGCATGTGCCTGGGTTGCAGCCCAAGTCAGCAGTAAGGGACGCAGGAGAGGCAACCACACATTGATATTTCTCTTCCTCTCTTTCTCTCTTCCTTCCCCCCTCTCTAAAAATAAACAAAATCATTTTAAAAAATTAAGAAAGAAAAAACTGGGATTAACCTACAAAACTAGCATATTTTTGCCTGTTGGATGCTATGAAACTTGCCACCGGTATTATTTCTCTTCTTTGGCTGCTAGAAAGCATAAAATCAAATTTGAAAACCACCTCAGGTAAAATTCTTAGAGCCGATATTTTGAGTATAATCTTTACCTTTGACAGTTTTCCTCTCCCTTAAGCTTAATTTCTTTTTCTCCATGATTCACCAAGTTCAGAATATGTATCTTTGTCAAGTACTGCTGATTCTGTTTGGAATGAGATGAGATATAATTAAATAGTCAATTAATTAACTATTAGCTGCATTGAAAAACACACTTTCCCTTCTCCCCAGTCCAGTGCTCATCTCTATTCATTCCTCATTTCTGGCCATACCTTCCTGTAATATGGCTTTGCTTTGCCCACCTGCTTCAGAATACCTGACAGGACAAACCCAGTGGGAATCATGAGTCCCGCAGTACTCGAGCCAGAAGCCCCAGGGCTCTTTCCCAGTGTAGCAGCCAAGCCGGTCATTTAAGTATTCTTTCCCACCCAAAACTACAGTTAACCACAGGAAGGTAGTTTTTGTGGCAAATTGTTGCTTCTAGTTTTTCAAATAAACCTCTGTGAACTAAAGATCTCTATCTCAGAATTTCTACTTTAGATTATATATTCCTACCAACTGTAGTCTATCCGATAATATATAAAATGTCAAGTTGCTTAATTTTACTATCACTAAAACATCAATGTAATGTGACTCCTGATGAGAAAAAAGTAGCAAAAATAAATTAGGTAAGAGACTGTTAGGACCCCTCCCCTCCACCCCCAACACAATGACCAGTTCAGGAGCAATATGCAGAATCAGGCTTGGCCAAAGAGCATCACCATGCAAAGGATAAAAAGGAGTATCTGTCTATCTGTTTATTTATTATTCTCTATCTGTATATAATGATTACCCTGAAATTCTTGAGTCGATGGAATGGCAACAATGCAGGAACTAGATCCTGGGCTTATTGATTTGAGCTGTGAAATGACAACACAAGGTCTGTATTCTGTCCTCAAATCAATGCCGCGTGTGTGTTCTTGAAGCACATGGTATATGCTGTGTCTGTCTGGCAGAAACATTTGTGCTTAAAATACAGCCTGACAGTTCCCTGCCATCTTGCAAAACAGTGTGGCTTATTTAGAACAAATCTGTTATGACTGACCACAGAAAGATGCACGTGTGTTTCGGAGCCTCTCCCTATGAATAGGCAAAAGGACCATCTGGGCACGTGGCATTTACACATCTTTGAGCAGAGTTAGCATTCTGCCTCCGACTGAAATCCATCTCTCAGGGACTCTGTGGGTTTGTGATGCTTCCTGTAAAATGAAGGAGGAAAACAAATGAACTTCAGTAAAACAGAAGTCTCTCTTTTTTCATCTGTCATAGCCACAGTTTGATAGTATCTGTATTTCATTTTCACTTTGGAATATCACAAGAGGGAGAAATGGCAGGAAACAAGTTGCTTCCACATGGTTGTGAAAGGGAGTTGTTATATTTGATGGCTCTCTGTGGCACGTCTTTGTGAAATTTTTAAAAAAAGAAAAGAAAGAAAGACAAGAAAGCCTAGGTACCATCATGGTGGTGGAGAAACAAAAGGTAATGTCCTTATCTATTTCCTAAGAAGGATTATTACTCAAATAATAGAGTAATCATAATGGCAGTCCTTTTTTGTCCATTTTTATAAAAATCAACATGGTTTATAATTCAGGCAAATACTTCTATTGGCATGTTTATCTTAGAATATTCATTTTACTGGACAATGTAGAATATTCAGAGAAAACATAAATTAAGATAGACTTAATTTTTGGTAATCAAAAGTTTTTAACTCCAAAATCTTTTTAATATTCAAGAACTAAAAGCACTTTGTGTGATCCTGGAGTGACATGACTTTTGTGAAAAGAAATTCACCTGAATTTACATGGCCAAACAAGTTACTGACCATGACTGAAAATGATCTTTTTCTTCACTCAGAACATACTTATTTCTTCTTTGTAAAATGACTTTCACAGTACATGGCTTATTATTTTCACTCTTCTTAATGGAAACATATCTTCTATCTTGGAATAGTGAATTAATTTACAAGTATCACTAACAAGGTGATCAACAGGAAGTAACATTTTGGCTGAAGGAGGGGTGTGACTGTAAAGCACTGAGGCTGATCTCAAATGTTCTTTCAACTCTAAAGTGTGACTTGCTCTTCCCTCTCTAAGATTATCGTACGCCACTTGTTAATTGAGAGGGCAGCTCTGAAAGAGGAATGTCAAAACGTTTTACAGCAACGACAACATTGTTAAATTTCATGAAGCGCTTCCTGAGGGTGCCATTTTGAAAGATAATCAGATGTCACACACGATTGTGGAGAAAAATTGTCAGGCCCATCACTTTCTAGACACATATTTACTTAAGCTTCAGTTGTTTTCCTCTTATCAAGTGAAATACTGAATGGGCTTAAGTGTAGCCAAATCATACATCCTTTAATTCAAAACAATCTCTGCTTACTTTCCCTCTTCCTCTTTAGTTTGGTAGTGCCTGCCATGATCTAAGTCAGGCTTTGGCAATTTGGGGAAGGAGCAGATAGGAAACGTTTATGGCTTTGTGAAACAAAATACAAAATAAAGCCTATAATGCTAGTAATACTTATACAAAAGAGAAAAAAAACCCTGGCCTGCCCTGCCTTGTTTGCCTGGGTGGATACTCCAGATACCGGAGAAGCTTTGTGATGAGTTGCTGGCTAAAGAAGACTTTCTCAGGAGGATAGCGGACTAGACCAATGAGAAGGGATCTCAGTGGGCAATGGGGTAGGTGACTGCCATGGTCTGTTTCACTGTCTGCCCCAGTGACATGTAGGTAAAGGGTGGGCATCTCAACTTGGGCAGCAGCCCAGGGGTAAGGCCACTCACTCGAATGAGATTCTGACATTTGATACCCCCAAGTTGCAAACTGCTGAGTTCCCAATGTACAGCTGGCAACTGGCATGGACCTTGGAGAGTGGCAAGGTGTGACTTGGAAGGCAGTTACTAGATGTGGGTAGGGGAGGGGGATGGAACTTCTTTTCCCCATAATTCCCACTTGCCCTTGGCCTCCAAGGCTCGAGTGCTAGCTCTTTGGAGCACTGCCCACAGACATACACAAAAGGGCAGCAGGCCCCATTTGGCCCATTCATGATTTAGATGATCTACAATCCTCGTTTCTAAATTCCAGGAAGAAGACATCTCTCTGAAGAACAGTCTTTCCTGAGACAAATAAATGCAAGAGATCTTGCATCCAGAGGAACTTGTTTCATTTCAGTTATTTTACTCAATAACTTATTTTAGGTATATCCTGAATAATTATTTTAGTAATTTTTCGTATTCTTCCTCAGTTCAGCAGAGAAATAAAAAGGTCCCAATTTTCTTTATGAGTGACAAGTTCCAGGAAGATTCTCAGATGGCTCTGCATTCCTTTCCTAGCAGCTAAAGATTATTCTAGTGTAAAGAAGGGGTCAGCACACCAGAACCTGTGGGGACAGAATCAGTCACGCCTCTTCATTTTTTATGACCCACAGCTAAAAAAGAGTTCTACATTTTTAAATGGTTGGGAAAATTCCAAAGAAAAATACTATTTTGTGACACATGAAAATTTATGAAATTCAAATTTTAGTGTCCATAAATAAAGTTTTATTGGAACATAGCCATGCCCATCATTTGCATATTATCTATGGCTGTTTCTCACTAAACGGCAGAGTTGAGTAGTTGCGACAGAGACCGTATGGCCTGCAAAGCCTAAAATATTTACTATCTGGTCCTATACAGAAAAAAAAGCTCTGGTTGAAAGTATGTCTCTAAAATAAGACTGTCTGTGTTCAAATCCCTCCTCACCATTTTTAGTATTGTATCCTCTTGCACAATTTACTTAATCTCTCCTTGCATCAACTCTTTCATCTGTGTAACAAAAATAATAGCACCTACTTCATAGAGTGATGTGCAGATAAATGTATTCATCTATGTGAGTGACTTAGACCAGAGGCTGGCTCATAGTAAGCATTCAATAACATTACCTATTTTTATGGTGTTTTCCTGAAATAGGATTTTATTTGTATAAATACTCATAATAATGAAACAAATATAGTTTTTCCAAATAAGAAACAATCAGATGGCAAAAAATATTTGAATTTTTCACGTGGAGTACTTTGCTATTTTGTACATGCATAAGAAATAATTGGCACTCTATGTTGTGCACAGGGGCCTGGAAGACATCATGACCCTGTCTATAAGCTATCAGTTTATTGAGGGAACTAAGTTCAAGCACATGAAACAGAAGTACCTTAAAAAGATTACTTTCTGCCTGGCTGGTGTAGCTCAGTGGATTGAGCGCAGGCCTGTGAACCAGAGGATCGCAGTTCGATTCCCTGTCAGGGCACGTGCTTGGGTTGCAGGCCAGTTCCTGGCAGGGGACACATGATACATTGTGTGTCCCTGGCAGAGGCAACCATACATTGATATTTCTCTCCCTCTCTCCTTCCCTTCCCCTCTAAAGATAAATAAATGAAATCTTTTAAAAAGATGACTTAAAAAAAGATTACTTTCTCTACCAAAAATTTTTGAAGCATACATTTTTCCCATTGTAATGGCAACTCTGTATGCTCAATTATACTGAAAGATTTTACTGGGCCAATTAATAAACAAAATCAACTATAGAAAGCAGCTGCACTTCTATACAGTAACAACAAACTATCCGAAAGATAAACTTTGAAAGAAATCCCATTTACAGTAGCATATTTAAAAATAAATTTGACTGAAGATTTGTAAGACCTATATTCTAAAACCTATAAGACTTTGATGAAAGAGATTGAAAGACACAAACAAATGGAAAGATATCCTGTGTTCTTGAATTGGGAAAATCAATATTCTAAAAGTGTCCATACTACTGGAAGCCTCAGACAGATTCAGTGCAATCCCTATCAAAATTACAACAGTATTTTTCACAGAAGTAAATAAAAACTCTCCTAAAATGTGTACAGAATCACAAAAGACTCCAAAAATTCAAAGCAGTTCTGAGATGAAAAGAAGAGCAAAGCTGGAGGCACCACACTTACCAAGTAGAAGCTACATTACAAAGTGATAGTAACTGAAGTAGGCTGGTACTGGCCAAAAAACCAGCCCATAGATCAGTGGAGCCAATGCAATACTGACGAAGGAGCCCAAAAAAACACATAACGGAGAAAAGACAATCTCTTCAATAAACGGTGCTGGGAAAATTGGACAGCTAGGTAAAAGAATGAAACTAGATCTATATCTTACATCATTTGTAAAAATTAAATGTATCAAATACTTAAATATAAGATCTAAATCCATAAAGCTCTTGGAAGAAAAAGATCCTTGATATTGCTTTTGATAATGATTTCTTATATAAGGTATGGAAAGCAAGGCAACAAAACCTAAAATAAACAAGTAAGATTACATCAAACTGAAGAGCTTCTGCACAAAAAAGGAACCCTTTAATAAACTGAAAAGGCAACCTATAGAATGGAAGAAAACATTTTCAAACCATATATTTAATAAGTGATTAATATCCAAAATATATGAAGAGCTCATATAATTCAACAGTAAAGAAGAAAATAATTCAATTTAAAAATAGACAATTGACCTAAGTTAATATTTTTCCAAAGAAGGAATACAAATGACCCATAGATATATGAAAAGGTGCTCAATATCACTAATTATCAGGGAAATGCAGATCAAAACCACAATGAAATATATCCCATACCTGCTAGAATGGCTATCAACAAGAAAACAAGAGATTAGTGTGGAGACAGGGAATGTAAATTGTTTCAGCTACTATGGAAAACACTATGACAGTTCCTTAAATAATTAAAAATTGAACTATCATATGACCTAGCAATCCCACTTCTGGGTGTATATCCAAAGGAATTGAAATCAGCATGTCAAAGATATAACTATGTAGTATTTTTCATATATAAACTCAAGTAAGGAAGCAACCTAATGAGTGAATGGATAAAGAAAATGTGATGTATATGTATGCAGTGGAATATTATTCAGCCATTTAAAGAAAGGTAGGCCCTGGCTGGCGTAGCTCAGTGGATTGAGCGCGGGCCTGCGAACCAGACGATTGAGGTTCGATTCCCAGTCAGGGCACATGCCTGGGTTGCAAACCGGTTCCTTGCAGGCTAACTACCAGCAGGGGATGCACAAAAGGCAACCATACATTGATGTTTCTCTCCCTCTCTCCTTCCCCTCTAAAAATAAATAAATAAATAAAATCTAAAAAAAAAAGAAAGAAAGAAAGGCAATCCTGCTATTTGCAGCAACATGGATGAACCTGGAAGACATTGCACTAAGTAAATGTCAGACAAAAACCAAAAAAAGAAATGCTGATTTCATAGGCAGATAGAATGGTGGATACCTGAGTTTTGGGAAAGAGGAAAATGAGGTGATATAGGTCAAAAACTACAATTTTTCAATTATAAGAAAGTTATAAGAAGGGTAAGGATCTATAATAATTATAGCATTGTGACTATAGTTAATAATATGATACTGTATACTTGCCAGTTACTGAGTGCAGATCCTAAGCATTCTTACCATGCACACAAACACACACAAAGTTAACTTTGTGAGGTGATGGAAGTGTTAGCTATCTCGATCTTGGTAGTCATTTCACAATCTATCTACCTTTCTATGGATAAATTGATAAAGTTATTGATCTATTGTTAGCTATAGCAACACATAGTAAACTTTAAATATATTCATATATAATTATATTTGTAATCATTTCTTAATACATGTAAAAATATTTTTTATCAAAAAATTAGAAAACATACAACTATTCATACTATTTTAATATAGTAGTGTACCACCCAGTATACTGAATTATACTCATTGTACTGAACTACATCAAAAGACTATTTACTGAGCCTAACAAAGGTGTGAGCCAAAAATCATCTTCTAGAAACTGCTCTTCTTTCCCTTATCAACATACTTGCTGCCTATAATCTAATGTTCATTAGTCCCACCCATAGGGCAAAATAATAGCTGAAGAATTAATTGTAAATTAGCTCTTTTTTTTCCTTCTGATAGCAAGGATTATAAATAGATTTGAAATTTTTCAAGATGTTATAAATGGAAAATATTGTCAGTATATAAATTGTAAAGCTCCTAGTCAAGTCTTATTTTGAACTTGAAGTTGATAACTAGATTTTTTTCTAGTAAGAGAAACATAACCATTCATTAATTCAACAACTATTTATTGAACAACACATAGCCAATACTCCCATGGAAAATGCACTCTTGTGGTTCTGGGATGGTACTAAATAATTCTGAGTGGTATCTCTCAACGTTTCTTTCAGTCTATTCTGTCAGCAACTGCAGACTAATCTTCCCAAAACCTTATTTTTGTCAATACATTTTCCTGTCCAAAAATCTTTGTTTTCACTGGTCAGTAGATCAAGTGCCAACTCCTTACCATGACATGACATGCAGAGCTTTTCATTACCTCACTAGAGACTACCTTCAGTTTTCCTTGTTACCGTACTGCCACACTTTCTCTCTCAAGCTCCGTTTCAGACACACTCACCTACTTTGCATCCTATAATCATATTTTTGCTTCTCCGCTCTGTCATGTAAAAAGTCCTCAGACATATGAACAATAAAATGTCAATAAATACATATCAACAACTGAATTTGAAAACAAACAAGCAGAACAGAACCAGAGTCATAGACATAGACAACATTTTGAAAGCTGCCAGATGGGAGGGGGTAGAGAGGTTGGGTGGCAAAGACGAAGGGATTAAGAAGTACAAGTTGGTAGTTATAGAACAGTCATAGTCATGTAATTTACAGCACAGGGAACATGTGGTGCCAGGTGGGTATGAGATTTATCAGGATGATCACTTAGTAAGTTACATAATGTCTAATCACTGAACTGTACTGCTGAGACTAATATAATATTGTATGTAAGCTGTAATGGAAAAACAAAAATCATATAAAAAAAGACTACCTTACTGACCACATCACCACCTGGCCATCACGAAGCAGTGGTGTCTGGGCAGAGAGTGGAGTTGAGGGAGCCAGGTGTCCCACAGCCTGGCCGGGGGAAAATGGCAACCACCTACCCTCCAGAAAGTTTTCCAGGAGTTGGCTGCTTGTGGGCATAGGGCCAGCTTGGCTGTCTAGACCATGAATGCGTTGGGTATCCTTGGCAACCTGAGCCACTTCCTGGCCATGATCTTGCTGTTGAAGAAGATCTGGAGGTCCAAGTGCTATACACAGACCTCTGGAAGAGACAGATTCTTTCGCTTTCCTCTTTACCAGGTACCTACACCTGTTCACCAACTTCATCTTTATCTACAACCCAGTCATGAAATAAGTTTTCTTTTCTGTGCCTATGTCACAGTATATGTGATCAATGGGGAATTTCAGAAAACATTTGATAGTGAGAATTACACATTGCAACTAGAGTTTCTTCTGGTCTCAGTAATTGGCCTCTCTTTCCTTGAGAACTATAATTTCACTCCCCTGGAAATCTGGTGGACTTTCTCTATCTACCTGTAATCAATGGCCATTGTGCCCCAGATCTCCCTGATCAGAAAGACTGGAGAAGATGAGATTATTACTATTTAGCACCTGTTCTTTCTCAGGCTGTACTGGGCACTCTACATAGCTAAACAGATCAGGGAGCACCAGACTGAGAATCTCTGTGACTAAATGACAATAGTGTCTGGAGTGGTACAAACTATCTTCTACTGTGACTTCTTCTACTTACCTGTGACCAAAGTCCTTAAAGAAAGGAAAGTAAGCCATCCAGTGCCAGTTTGAGGGCCTTCAGAGCACAAGGGCATGAAGCAAAGTATTTGAAATGTTCTACTGAGCGACTTATGCATGACTGAGCCCAAATGTTGAAAGTAAAGCCAGAAAAATATTTAGTGTGGATGAATTTCAGCAAAGGACTGATCATTCTATCTAGAGGACCTCATCAATAACACCTCCTTTATAGATGTAGCAACAAACCTGGGTCAATCACACAAACATGGTGCCGATACAATGTCAACAGAAACATCAAGGCTCGTTAGGCACCTATTCACAAGCGGGTCAAATAAACCCCTGCTTTCCCTCCCTCTCTCTCTCAGAAAAAGATCACTTTATAAGGGGATGAAAACTGGCTGGTAACCATGGAAAAGTTTGTTTTAATTTTCTATTATATGAAAAAGCATAAATGCGACTTCAATCTTTTTTATTTAAACTTTATTGTAGTTTTGCATTACCATTTTGTCCTCTTATACTTCCCTCCCCCTAGCAGTCACCACACTGTTGCCCATGTCCGTGAGTCCTTTTTCCTTTTTTGTTCAATCCCTCCACTCCCTTACCTCCTCCACCCCACTATCTATGTCATCCTGCTCTCCATCTATGAGTCTGTCCCCATTTTCCTCATTAGTTCAGTTTGTTCATTAGATGCTACTATGAGTGAAATCATATGGTATTTGTCTTTCTCTGACTGGCTTATTTCATGTAGCATAATGCTCTCTAGGTCCATCCAACTGTCACTAAGAGCAAAACTTCCTTCTGTGCTATGGCCGAGCAGTATTTGTGTAAATGTCTCATAGTTGTTTTAGCCACTTATCTACTGGTGGACACTTGGGCTGCTTCCATATTTTGATGATTATAAATAACAGTGCAATGAACATAGGGGTGCTTATATTCTTTCAAATTAGTGGTTTTGGTTCCTTTGCATATATTCCCATAAATGGGATCACTGGGTCAAAAAAACAGATCCGTTTTTAAATTTTTGAGTAATCTCCATACTGCTTTCATTAGTGGCTGTGCCAGTCTGTATTCCCACCAACATTGCTGAAGGGTTCCCCTCTCTCCACATCCTCACCAGCACTTGTTTGTTGATTTACTGATGATGGCCATTCTGACAGATGTGAGATGGTATCTTGTTGTGGTTTTAATTTGCATTTCTCTGATGATTAGTGATTATGAGTATCTTTTCATATGTCTATTGGCCATCTATATGTCCTCTCTGAAGAAGAGTTTATTCAGGTCCTTTGCCCATTTTTTAATTGTGTTGTTTATTTGTTTTTAGTGTTGAGTTTTGTAAGTTCTTTATAGATTTTGGATATTAAGCCTTTATCACATGTATTAGCAAATATGTTCTCCCATTCTGTGGGTTGTCTTTTTATTTTGGTGATGATTTCCTTTGCTGTGCAAAAATCAAACCAAATACATCAGTGTATCAAAAAATCATACAACATAATCAAGTGGGATTTATTCTGAGAATGCAAGGTTGGTACAACATTTGCAAATCAATAAATGTGATTCACCACATAAACAAAGTGAAGCATAAAAACCAAATGGCTGTATCAATAGTTGCCAAAAAATCATTTGATAAAATCCAGTATTCATTTATGATAGAAACTCTCAGCAAAGTGGGATTAGAAAGAATATATCTAAACATAAAATGAGGCCATATATGACAAACTCATGTCCACATCATACTCAGAAGACAAAAACTATAAGCACTCCTCTTAAGATCAGGAACAAAATAGGGATGTCCACTTTCACCTCTCTTATTCAACATAGTACTGAAAGTCCTAGCCACAGTGATCAGACAAGAAGAAGAAATAAAAGGCATCCAAATTGGAAAGAAAGTAGTAAAACTGTCATTATTTACAAATGACATTAGACTATACATAGAGAACCCCAAAGATTTCACCAAGAAACTATTAGAACTGATAAATGAATTCAGCAAAGTAGCAGGATACAAACATTAATGTCAAGAAATCAATTTCATTTTTATATGCCAATAACAAACTAACACAAAGGGAAATTAAGAAAACAATACCATTCATAATTGCTACAAAAAGGATAAAATACCTAGGAATAAACATAATCAAGAATATTAAAGACCTGTACTCAGAAAATTATAAGATACTAAAAAAAGAAATTGAAGGAGATACAAATAAGTGGAAGCACATAGTGTGCTCATGGATAGGAATAACTAACTTCATTAAAATGTCCATACTACCAAAAGCAATCTATAGATTCAGTGCAATTCCTATCAAGATTCCAGTGACATACTTCCAGCCAAGATGGAGGCATAGGTGGAAATACTGTACCTCCTCGCACAACCAAAATTAAGGAAAACAAAGATTCAGAAACAAAAGCACAACTAGACAGACAGAAAATTGAACTGTACCAAAGTCCGACAACAATAAACCATTCATCCAGACCAGTAAGAAAGGTGGAGGTGGTAGCCAGAGGAGAGGGGTCACGGCAGGAAAAAGTGGTGCCTGCAAGACTGACCCAGCCTCACAGGGGAATTTGTTGGAGAGACCCACAGGGTCCTAGAACATACACAAGCACCTCCCCCACCCGGGAACCAGTACCAGAAGAGCCTAATTTGCTTGTGGGAAGAGGCAGAGGGGACCAAAATCCAAGAGAGAGTGAAACAAATGCCATAGCTCCCTCTCTAACCCTGCCCCCAGTCACAACCCAGTGACTGGGTTGACCTGCCCCACTGAAAACCTAAGCTTTCACCCCTCATATGTAACAGGAATGAACAGACCAACACATTACGGCTCAAGCAGAAGAACAGCTCAAATTCCCAGAGCCAATACTTCTAAGCAGCAAAGAAATAGCCAACCTATCAGATGCACAGTTCAAACTACTGGTGATCAGGATCCTCACAGAACTGATTGGTTTTAGTCACAAATTAGATGAAAAAATGAAGGCTACACTAAGTGAAATGAAGCAAAATGCACAGGGAACCAATAGCAATAGAAAGGAAACTGGGACTCAAATAAATGGAGTGGACCAGAAAGAAGAAAGAAACAACCAGTCAGAAAAGAATGAAGAAATAAGAATTCAACAAAAATGAGGAGAGGGTTAGGACCTCCAGGACATCTTTAAACATTCCAACATCTGAATTATAGGGGTACCAGAAGGGGAATAGAAAGAGCAACAAGTGGAAAACTTATTTGAACAAATAATAAAGGAGAACTTCCCCAATCTGGCAAAGGAAATAGACTTCCAGGAAGTCCAGAAAGCTCAGAGTCCCAAAGAAGTTGGACCCAAGAAGGAACACACCAAGGCACATCATTACATTACCCAAGATTAAAATGAAGGGGAGAATTCTAGAAGCAGCAAGAGCTAAGGGGATAGTCACCTACAAAGGAGTTCCCATCAGACTGTCAGCTGATTTCTCAAGAGAGACCTTACAGGCAAGAAGGGGCTGGAAAGAAGTATTTCAAGTCATGCAATCCAAAGACCTACATCCTAGATTGATCTATCCAGCAAAGCTTTCATTTAGAATGGAAGAGCAGATAAAGTGCTTCTCAGATAAGGTCAAGTTCAAGGAGTTCATCATCACCAAGCCCTTATTATATGAAATGTGAAAGGGACTTATCTAAAAAAAGAAGATAAAAAATATGAACAATATGAACAGTGATAAGACAGCAAACTCACAGTTATTAATAACCACACCTAAAACAAGAGCAAACTCAGTGGACAGCTAGATCAGGAGTGGAACCATAAAAATGGAGATCACAGCGGAGGGGGAGGAGGAGGGGGGAGAAGCTACAGAGAATAAGTAACATAGATGGTAGGTAGAAAATAGATAGTGGGGAGGGCAAGAATAGTATGGGAAATGTTTTAGAAGCTAAAGAACTTGTGATACGTGGACATGACCTAAAGGGGAGGAATGGGGGGGAGGGGTGTGCAGGGTCAAGGGAATGAAGGGGGGAAAATGGGACAACTGGAATGGCATAATCAATAAAATATATTTTTAAAAAGATTCCAGTGACATATTTCACAGAACTAGAACAAATATTTCAAAAATATAGATGGAATCACAAAGGCCCTGCATAGCAATAGTGATCCTGAGAAAGAAGAACAAAGTTTGAATCATGCTACCTAATATCAATCTATACTATAAGGCCAAAGTAATCAAAACAGCCTGGTACTGGCATAAAAACAGATGCACAGATTAATGGAACAGAACAGAGAGCCCAGAAATAAATCCACACCTTCATAGTCAATTAATATTGCACAGACAAAGCAAGCATGTACAATAGGCTATAGGTAGTCTATTTAATAAATGGTATTGGGAAAATTGGACATACACATGCAGAAGAATAAAACTGGACCACCTTCTTATACCACATACAAGAATAAATTCAAACTGGGTCAAAGACTTAAATGTTAAACCTGAAACTATAAGAATTTTAGAAGAAAACAGGCAGCAAAATCTCAGACCTTGCTTGTAAATATTTTATCAGATATATATCCCCAGTAAGGGGAACAAGAGAAAAAAATCAGTCTTTCTCTTAGAGTTTTTTTTTCACTTCTCCAGAGTGATGCCCGACTTTTTAATTGTGATACCAAGAGGCTGAATCTTAACCAAGTGCTTCACAGTGACTTCCAGAACTGTTTCTGTCTCACCTAAACTGTCTTTTATATTGGAAGCATTTTCTTCCCTTTCTTATTAATATTTATGGTTATGATAGGCTATTCATCTTTAAATTTCAAACTTTGATTGTATTACACTTATTTAAATGTATTGAATGCCTTCAACATTCAAAGTTAGACAGACTAGAAGCTTCACGAGGACAAGGACTGTGATTATGTGTCCGCCTTGTCAAGTGCTGTGTCTTCAGAAGGGATTCATAAATGCTTGATTAGATCAACAAATCCTGTCTTCTCTCTAAAAGTTTTCAACACTCCTCAATTAATTTCTATTCAATCAAATATTATTTAATGCCTAATATGCATAGGCAGGTACTATGCTGATCTATAACAATGCAAAGAAAAAAACAAACATTGAAAAATCACTTTAACACTATATTTTTATAAAGCTAATGGTATAAACATTTCCTTTCTCCCATGTTTCAATAAAATTGTATTTGCACTTTCATATAATTGTGGCTATGCACAATTTCAACAGCTGTTTGCATTATTCTACCTGCAAAATTCAAGTATTTGGCAGGTAGAATAATGCAAGTAGTATACTCTCTCAAGTATCAGAGACCAGTCTCTTCCACCTTTAAATTACCTGTAGTTTGTATGCAGTACTTTGTATGTAGTCAATGCTAACCAAATGTTTGTTTAGCTAAACTAAACAATTTAGGCTACAAAAATCATTAACACACACACAGCCCTTACATCATAAATATATATTGCCAAACTTCACACTTAATAGTCACATATCAAAACTACAGCTTATGTTTGTCATTTATGTTTTTCATTTTTTTTGTTGTTGTTACTGTTACTTTATACAAATAGTGACAATCATGCCTTCAAAGCCCAAGATTCTATGGCCAGGTTAGACTGTTCAGTAGGTGGACCATTGCCCACAGTACACAACATAAAAGTCTCCATTTTGCAGCCCCGAGCTGAAATTTATTAGAATCTAATTCCAGACAGGAGTGTTCCCATCTCACTCTTCACAATTTTGGTTACAGCTTGTCTTTTTCCTAATTCATTCACCAAGTGATGATTTATAGAACAGACCTTAACTCAGTCATATTGATCTGCCTCTTGTGGTTATTATGATGGAGTCAAATTTTACTGCATTTTCAAGATTAAAATACTTTGTAGCCCTATCAAGTTTCCTACTAATACTTTCAATGGTTTTGATTCAGTGCAATTTCCTTTTTTTAACAGCAATCATCTTACATGTTTAAAAGAGAAATAGAATACCTTGGGATCAACATTTTAAGCAAATGAAGGCCTTTATTAGAAACAAAAACAATTGTGTCAGTCCAAGTTGATGCATGGGTTACACTTCCAGATGTGATGATAATTCATTTTTTTAAAAAAACGATTTTATATTAGCATGTCCTGGCATTTACAAGGAGGTGAGATGGTAGTTACAAATTTGCATATATACAAAAAATTAATACAAAGCTAAGCTTCTTTCACTATTATTTTATTTTAACAAACTATATTAAACTTTTAGTTTGGGGAAAACATCTCCACAAATCATCAGTCTCTGAATCCGGTCCCCAAGCTCCTCACCCTCTCTAACAGACTTTTCCCACACTTCACTAAAGTAATGGACGTTGTTAGAGGGAATCTTTCTCATTTTCCAGCTGCTTCATGTGAAAACATGTCTATATACCTCTTTGGTCTCAGAAACGTGTCCTTCTGCCTTGCAAAGCTTATGTCCTCTACCTGTGCTCTGAATCACATTCCCTCCTGTACAGTTTCTTCCCCTTCAATTTCCCATCTCTGCCTCATCTTCAAGCTCTTCTTGTCCAAGGAAAGTCCCTCCTTTTGCTTACAAATTCACACAACAAATTCTCTTTTATGCTTTGTTGTCCCTCATAGACAGGTTCTGTTTTCTAATTTGTTTTCCCTACTAGATTTTAAAACTAACTGATCTGACTGCCCTCATTTTTATACCTATTACTTACCCTCTTATTCCTATATATTCTCACCTAGCATGTGTTATGCTCCTGAAATCACACTCTTAAAGATTCATTGTCTTGGTGATCTCTTCATGTTCTAGTTCAAATAATTTATCAGATTTTGTAATGCTCTGGCTTTCTGGAATTTCTCATAAATATAATTACAACCAATATCTCCTGCTTCCTGAAATATTATCCTATCCTGATTATAATTTTCTACCCTTTCATTTGCTTATCTTATTAAAATTTACTAGAAGCAAAGTATCTTCAACTTTTTGCTGTGTACTCTGATTTTCTTGCTATGGTTTTCAACTATTCTGTCTTTCATTATTAAAAAAACTGATCATTGTGTCTCTCTCTTTCTCTTACCTCCAGGTCCAGGTCATTGCTTTATGGCATTTCTAAATATCTTCTTTGGCCTTGAAAGAATGGGGAATAAAGGAGCCTTGCTGTTTTTGCCTCAGAAAGAAGAAATTTATTTTTTCAGAGGGAAGAGCAAATGGAGCAGGATCTCCCCAAGAAGAAGTTGAAGCCCCTCAAAACAAACCAGGGTGGCTAGGTTCAATCTCTAGTTCCAAGTGGCAGTCCTCAAATCCACCAGGAAGAGAAAGTATGACAGGTGAAAGGCCATCTCTGAATGTATTTACGTTGTGGGCAGCAGGGCTCAAAAGCCACATCACATAACAGGAAAAGCAAAAGAAGTAATGTTGAGGATACAGACTCTCTCAAATTAAGAGCCTAGTTGCACCCTAGTTTTTCAGCCCCAGGTAAACTCAGCATTCTTTCATACTCACATTGAAGGCAGAGGCTGGGAACCCTTCATAGTAACTGAGGTTTGAGTTTTTTGCCAACCCGATAGGTAAGAAATCAGAGCAGATTAAGCTTCATTTAGAGTTATAGATATGTTGAATTTTAGGACAACATTAATACTCCAAGTTTTTATTACCTGCTTTGACCTCTCTCCTGAATTTCAGTCCTGATTGTAGAATGTACATTTTTTCTCATATGCTACATTATGACATCTAAATCAATTTATTTTACAGTAGGGTTATATCTTAGGTTTTAAGTAAAACTACAAAGATCATGTCTATAATGATGCCTTTCTCTCAGATTATTTTCATTAAGATAAATTCCCAGAAGTGATCAGTGTCAGGTGACAGGTGAGAACTCAGTGAAGCTCACTGCAACAGATTGTTTATTGCATATGGAAAACTAAAATGAGTGTAAAAGAAGACTTTGGGATAAAAATCTATGTTACTCTTTGTCTGGTTTTACATTTATACTCTCTCAAAAACATCAGCTGTTGACAGTCTATTGTGATGAAGGAGCTGGGGGAGGGAGATTTCCTGTGTGTTGGGGGACGTTGAACAGCATCTCTGGTCTCCACCTACTAGATACCACTGCAACCCAACGCAGGCCAGGCTGCTTGCTGCTGTGAAAAGCAATACTCAAGAAGCAGTTGCTGATGTAAAGTGGTTTATTCAGATCCTGGCCATCTGGAAGATGGGGGACTCATGTCTCCAAGCCCATCTCCACACCTCAGTGGAGGCAGTGGTTTTTATAAGGAGGAAGAGGGGAATTGAACAAAGAGATCAAAGAAGGGGGCTGGAAAGCTCTCTATGCACAGACGAGCACAGTCCAATTCGATAAGGCAAGTGATGGTCCGGTGTGCATCATCCTGGTTCAGTCAGCTGGCTCCATGACTCAAGGTCGGCAAATCTCCCGGAGCTGGGTTGCCGGAAGCTGGGAGTCTGCGTGTTCTGAAGGGAGTTTCCAGGATTATCCTTTTTCCCCTTTCAACAGCTAGACTTTATTTTATTTCAGCCATCTCCATAGACTCTTTGTAACATATCCTGGGCATTTCGCCACTTTGTTCTTACAGCCTGTTTCATAGTGTTGGACTGTTGGCCCTATATTGAATAATTCCCGGTTGCCACATTATATAGTAGATCCACTTTGTAAACACTAAAAACAAGGTATGTTTTATAATAGTTTTCTACCTCACGTATCCTCTGTGTGATAGATTTTCTTAAACTTTCTTAAACTAACCTATTTTGTTGGTGTTGTTCAATTACAGTTGTGCCACACTTTTCCCTGTTGCTCTCCCCTTCCCCGCCTTAGAATTCTTATACAAACATGCTGTTTATCCACAAGCCACGTGCGAGTCAGAGTCAGCACTTAAAGGAACAATGTCAAAAGAGTGGTGGGGTGGGTTACAATCCCCACTGTTACACCAGGAACAAACAAACTCTTTCCAAACTCTAAAATGTCTGCAGATAGGCCAAATGTCCTTTGGGGGACAAGCCAGTTTCTCTAAGTCGTAATCAGTACCCTTTCTTCTTCCTTCAATGGGCATGTGAAAATCACCATCATTATTGTTAAAAGAAGAGAATCACCTAGGAAGAAGTCAGCCCATAAATGTAACAGCTTAAATGCTAACCAGCTTTGTAGAGTTTGTTTGTGATGAGTAACTATTTTCAGATTGCATTTCAGCCATTTATATTAAAATGCTATATCAGTGCAAAATAACAGAGTTGCTGTAGGCTGCCACCCAGCTGCTCATTTCCCTGTCAAAAGCTGTTTCTCCTCAGAGGTAATCTGGGAAGAGGCAACTTGCCACCTTAAAGAATATTGGCGGGTGTCAAACGGAAAGACACTTCACACACACACACACACACACACACACGAATGCATTATTTCTGAGGAAAACAATGCATATTGGTGTAAAGGTCAGTGTAAATTTACTGGACCAAACCATAGAAGATTAAAATTTAAAGGTTTTTTAAAAGTAATTTTAAATTTGAAAAAATAAATCTTATTGAAATTTTAGCAACAATAGTGGTTTAATTCCAAGGAAGGGCAGTACTGTCAACAAACTTTTGAACACGGGTGTTCATGTACAGGGACCTGATTTTACTCATCTGTGAATCCCTAGTACCTATAACAAAGCAGTGACTAGAAGTATTCAATATATACTTACCATGTTGAATGTCATCTGGTCATTCCTAAATTGATGACCTGCAAGATTTTCCATTTGAACACTTACTTCTGTGGCTCTACCTGCCTGCTGGGCAACTTGCTACCCCTCTGCCCTTTTAATTTCAATGTGAACTCATATATTTCTCCCAACACAGGTCTTTCTTCGGACCTCTGCAGTACTATGGCAAGTCTGTTTACCCAACGGACCAGAAATAAAATTTCAATCGACTTTGATTTTTCACAGTAGTTACTCTACCTAGTTTATATCTCCTCCAAAACCTCTACCAGATCTGTCTCTACCATAACACCATCCTAATCACATGTCTTCCAGGGGAAGTTCATGGACCTGGCTGCTCATCATGGGACAGTGAGACTCTGAGCAGGTCTCTTGGTGACTTTGTCCCTCCGTTTTTCTTCTGAAAAGTAAAGGGCCTACACTGGATCCCTGTTTCACAAACAGCAAGTCACAGCCTGTTAGAAAATCTTAAATATAATATGTTCCCATTAGCAATTTCTAACCTTTGAAAAGAATAGAGCAATAAATGTCAAATGTCATCATAAATACTAAGGCTAAATATGGTTCTGTTCAGCTTTTGTTTTATTTTGTATGTATGTGTGTGTGTAGATAAAACACATTTTCTTACTATGACTTATTCAGAAAAAAAAAAAGGTTGAAAGCCAGTGCATTAGATGATCTGAAAGCCCTTCCATTTACAAATTACATGATTTTTATTCCGGGCCTTTACCATTTCATGCATAGATTACTTCAATAGCCTTTTAACTATTTTACCTGCTTAGAGTCTCTTCCCCTTCCAATCCATCACATGCACTGCCACTGAGATGCTCTTGAGTAGCTTTTTCCAAGTGTAATTCTCAGGCTTAAAAACCCTTAAATTACTTCCGTTTGGAAGAAAGTCCTCATACTTATCTTAAAATAAAGAGTTCTCTCTCATCTGGGTCCATTCTGCCTTTATAACCTAATCCTCCTCTGACCTGTATGGACACTGGTTTCCATCAAATGTTATAATCTTCCAAACATCCTTTCCAGACTACTGCCCCAAAACTTGGACCATCAATTTTTCCAGCTTGGAATACTTTTTCCCTTACTCCATGTATCCTAAGTTTATTGTTCCAGATACGTGCATCTATTCGAGTTTTTAAAAGGCTTGGTAATATATAATCAAGATTAGTTTGATGAAGTTTAAATCACTTAAATAGAACAGAAACAATAAATGTCTTTCTAGTTGTTAGGCTTTCACTAAGTCTCTAGGTAATGTTTTAAACTCTTCTTCATATACGTTCTAGGAAATCGCCTTATGTATGATAAGCATTAAATATTAATAAATATTTATTAACAGCGACTTTATTAACTTTAATGATGAATTAGTATCTGCTTGTGTTGGGAAAGAGCCAATGTTGTTTATTTTAACTCATTCAACTTAATAATAAGATGAAAAGTTTTAAAAAAGCTTTCAAATCAAAATTACTTGTTGAAATAATTTATAAATCCATTAAACTAGGAAAAGCCTTGCAGGTAGAATCCTGAGAATTGGGGCCCATTTTTGCTACTCCCTGACAGTTCTTTAAAAATGGGAGACAGAAAAAGTTAGTGAAAACAAGCAGAAAATCAAAAAAACAACTTTCCTGATACTATCACTGGCTTACTGTTCATCAGAAGTTTTATTATTTGTTATTCTGATTTCCTTTTATTTCTACAGGTTCAAGCTATTCATTAGACCTCTTTGTCTCTTCTTTAATGTGCCTGAATGGACAGTAGGTTTCTGTGATATGTTAGCAGTAAGCTTTCTACTCTTAAGGACAAATGAGATGGTAATGGAGGAGACATCAATGGTGATAATTTGGGGGGTCCTGGAGCAGTCCCTCTGTAAGCATCATGAATAACTCTTCCCCACATGGGTCAGAGAAAGTTCAAAACTGAAATGGAGAGTCCTGATAGAAACCAAGACAGTGCTTCATGTCATGGATAGAGCCTGGTGGAATGACTTTCTCACAGCCTCAATTCGGTTTGGCATGGGAGTAAGACCACTTTAATTTTTCCCGTTTTCCATGGAACTATGATCCACTTCCTCCTTTTATAAAAGAAGAAAAAAGACTATGGCATTATCCACACACAGGAAGATCTTAGAGGACTTTTTTAACTTTTGAACCTCATGGTTGTAAAGTCCGTTATCATCTGATTGCATAAAAATAACATAAATGTTATAGGCCATAAAGCTTTGAAGTACAGTTGTAAATTATATAAGCATATTTGTACATATATGTATTCATGTTGAAGTGGATTCACATGATGAAAAATATACTTTGCTTCATTGCTGCAGCGAGTTTCCTTTCTAAAATATGTTCTGGGGACATCGGCAGTGTCTCCTCTCTTTGCAAATGACTAATGCGAGAAGGTAACTTTGGAAATTACATTGCAATGTAATCATCCATATTGTGTATTGTGGATAAAATTGATTAGAATAATATTGAAACTCCCCCCAAGGGACTCTACAATTATAAGTCAAGTCCCAAATGAAAAAGGTTTTTTCAAAAGTTGGCAGATGTCTTAATGAAAATGAAGCATTACAGTAATATATTAGGGCAATATGTTCATTATTGACAAGCAAATCACTAAACTATATAAATTACTGGATTAGACAGGCAGAATTACTTTTCTTTCAGTGAATGGTTAATCAAATATTACTGTTAAATGCTCATTTGTTTAAGTTTTTGATATGCATATTAACAGGCAAATGGTTGCCCTTTACTTAGAGCTTCAAGTTGCCTTCAATACTGAAAATCCAAATATTTAAATTTACCTCTATTAAGAACCAAATTCCACCACAAAATCAAAGTCTACCTACCATTCACAGTCCACAGTAGAATATGTAAAAATACCAAGATTTTGTATTTCCCCTTAATACACATGTTTACTTGGCATTTCTGTTTCCTTTTTTTTTCCTGTTTTTGTTTTTAAGCAGCCTATCATGGGGAAAAAAACAGCATTGGAATAAATCCTTGAGGAACAGAGAGAGCTATTTAACAAGTTAGGTAATTACATATCACCATTTCACATGCTGGGGGGTTGTAAATGATTTAGAAGTTTGCTTCTGCATTTGCTTCCAAGGATTTGACCAAGCACAGAAGCTCCACATTTATCAGCAGCTAGGGCCAATTTATTCTAATAGGTATTTATTCCAAGAACAGGAATCTTTCTATTTCATATTGCACATGAATATTAAATAAACTACCTGCTGGCAACTACACAATATTTTAGTCTCTAATTTTAAAAGTACACTGTATTTTAATACCTATTTTTAAACAGATATCAATTTTTATGGAGCAGTACATGAGTTGTTGATGGATAAATCACCCAAGCATGGTTAAAGAGAGCCTAATCTCCAGCTGGTACCAGATCCATTTAATTGTATCTTCTGACCTCACCTCACCTGAGCCTGCATTAAAATCATAATACAGTTCAAGTGTAAAAATGATATACTGTTTGTTCGCCCTGTTTATAAAGGGGCAAACATACAGTTAAATTCACATGTTTAAAATTAGTGTAGTCATTTGAAAAGGTTGAGTTAGATCAAACTGCCCCTCAGCGTTCTCTCTGCCCTTTTTTATTCAAATGACTAGGCCTCCATCACCAGATGAGAGAGGCTGTTAAGAAAGTTGTAGCAGCTTTTCCTGGATACCCAGAAGATCAAACAAAGCTTTCAAGCATCATTTAATAATGGAACAGTCCATTTTTTAATGTGTTCAGCAGGCAATCAGACAGAAACTTTGGGGTGTTTGAAGTCCCTACAAACGCAGTCAATATTTCAAAACAGCCTGATCAGCAGCCCTTGAGTTTATCTCCCTTTTCATTAGGATAAAATGTTGTTTTTAGGTTCTGTGGCACTTTTATTTTTATAAATTACAGTCCCTAGGTTTCTTTCTCTTTCAAAAGCCAGGGTGTTTGTGTTTTAAAGTGCTGCTCCAGCCAAACCTATATTGATCTTAACAATGTTTCCAAAAGCTGAATTAAGAAAATTAAAAACGGCATTGCTTTCGAATTCTGATTCAAAAAAACAATTAGCTAATACTCATCACAAATAACATTTATGGAGATCGTTCCGTGCGCCACACAGACCTGATACTGATAGCACACGGAATGCACTAGAATGTGTATTCCCCCTCTCCCAAGTGGGGCCCTCGTCTGTTTTATTCACCACTAAACATCTAGGGCCTAACACGGTGCCTCGGAGAAACAGATGCCCAGTGAGTAAGTATAGAATCCACGAACCAATCAATCCCTTGGTCTCTACCCTGACCCTGTGCAGCAGGGCATATATTTATCCTCATTTTACAAAAGAGGGCACAAAAGTTCAGAGAACTTAAGTAAATTGCCCAGGATTACATCATTTTAGTGTCAAAGCCAGAATCTGAAGCTACGTCCATCTGATTCTGGAGTCCGTGCTATGGGCTGTAGTAACAGTTCAGTCACAGCGGTTCTCAAACTCGCGTGCACATCAGCACTCCTGATGGGCTGGTCAGACCCAGCTCACTGCCTCTCATGCCCCGTAGTTTCTTTTCTAGGAAGTCTGAAGTGGTTGGTTTTCTAACGGTTCCCAGGTCAGGCTGATATTATTGATATCGGCCCCACAATTTGAGAAACACTGGCCCTGTGATCCAAACTGAGTCTTCCCAGTACAATAAGTAAAAGAAAATAAAAGTGTGTTCAGATCTACGTCTATCTGTGCTAGTTATAATCTTTGGTTTTAAAATAAGCTCTTTTGATTTCTATACTTTACAGCGCAGATCATTTCCCACATCCATATCTGCTCACCCACAGTTCACCACAGTGTGTATAACTGGTTCTGCACAATCTACGCACTGACCATTTTCATTGACCTGATGGATGCAAGTCTCTCTCCTACACTAATTTTTACCCTTTTCCAGGGAGTTTGTGCCAAAACTAGTATATCTCTCTGAACTTATATACCATCAAATTGACTTCAGAATGATAAAAACCCAATATGCAGAGAAAGGAAGTTCAAGGTCAGAATATTACAGTTACCCTGTTACTCTGTCAAAAAAAAAAAAACTGAACGCAATACTATATTTAACTCTCGTGGAAACATTTGCTGAATGGTGAACTTACGAGAGTTGGAAGTCTGAATTGTTTTAGTTGTATTTTTCTTTCTTTAAACTTTTAATTGATTTTAGAAAGAAGGGGAGTGAGGGAGAGAAACATCAAAATGAGAGAGAAATATGGATCGGTTGCCTCTTTTACACACCCCCACTGGGGATTGAACCTGCAACCCGTGACCTTTTGGTTTATGGGACGAGGCTCTAACCAACTGAGCCACACCAGCCAGGGTGGAAGGCTGAAATTAATGTCATGGAAGGATCTGTGGAAGTATTTACTAGTTGTGGAATTGTGGTAGGATTTTTATCTTTTGTGTCAAGCGTAGCCAGGTACCTGGTAGGAACAAAATAAACCTATTCATCACCCTGGCCGATGTGACTCAGAGGATGAGCACCACTGGCCTGCAAACCAGAGGATTGCTGGTTTGATTCCCAGTCCAGGGCACATGCCTGGGTTGCAGGCCAGGTCCCCAGTGTGAGGCTCACAAGAGGCAACCACACATTGATGTTTCTTTATCATTCTGTCTCCCTCCCTTCCCCTCTCTCTAAAAATAAATAAATAAAATATTTTTAAATCTATTCCTTACCATGTATTTTTCTTAGACCCTTAAGGTAAAATCAGGGTTAATTGTTCATTTATTTGTCACTGATTTATTCCCTGATGCCAATTGTCCTCAGAACACACCATAGCCCTCACTCCTCTCTCCTGGATGCCTGGAAGCCCATGCAAATGGATCTGCCATCTCAGGACTGGCCCTCCCAGTCTCTCAAAGTAAACCTGCCAATTATTTTCTAAGGCACAGCTCTGGAGATAGTATCCACTTGATCAATACCTATCTGTTATACCATAACATTTTGGGATAAGATTTATTCTCGTAAACTTTATCCTGTAAGACCCCTTACAATTTTCCTGCTTCCTGCAGGTCTCATCTCCCAGCCTTTTTTCTGACATGTATTCATCCAGCCAGCCTTGCTTAAACTCTTGCTGATTCCCCAGTGCACCATCTGTTTAGGTATCTGTGTCTTTTTTTCTTCTACCTGGAATACCCTTTCCACAGCCCACATACCTACAAATATTCAGGTCCCGGTACACACCTTTTGTCTACTTAATTACTACTCTTTCTTCAAAACATATTCTGAGTGCCACTTCCTCTGTGTCCAATTGTTTCTCTAATTTAAAAGTCTTGCCTCTTGCTTCAACAGCACCCTTGAATATTTTTCCCGTAGGACCTAGTGCTCTGTACTCGTACAGGCAATTTACTTGTCCGGCTCCTCTTCTGGACTGTATACTCCGTCAGACAAGTGCTAGATCTTCATATGGAACTGCAAATTCCCAGCGCTGGTAGAGTGTTGAGCTTCTTATTAAGATTCAAAACTTATTTTGTGAATAAATGAAAGCAAAAAGAAAGAGAGAAAAAAGAAAGAGAAGGAAGAAAAGAAGTCAGGAAGGAAGGGATAAAGAAGGAGGGAAAGAGAAACAGATTGAGATGGAGACAAAGAAAGACACAGAGAGAGAAAAAGTGATTAAGAATCTCTAAGTAGTTGTCAGGTAGCCCATGAATTTATACTTTGGCAAAACCAAATGATGCAGAGGAAAGAATGCCAGATATGGAAGACGTCCTCAAGCAACTCAGTAACCCTCTGATAACTCATCTGTAAAATAATAAGTTCCTCAAGGTACTGTTCAGTATAAAATCCTTTGATTGGTCACTTTGGATAGAAAAAAATTAAATGAAATATGCCTTAAAGTGCAGATTTGTTTTTGCTAACCTGCGATATTTAAAGTATTAAGAAGGCCTCAACCCTAGTAAAAATTCACCTCCTATTCTTTGTATTTCATCAGATTTTTATATAATAATCTACATTCTAAGTAATTATGAGTCTAAATAATCTAGTAGTATCAGTTTATTTCCGGTTTACATGAGGTATCACCTTCTTAAAATAATGATGGGCAAAGTGTTAAGAAGAGTCTCCAAGCTTTAAGTCTGAGCCAATTACTGGTTTTTAACTTTTAACCAATGATCCTTTTTCAAACAAAATTTCTTAAAGCAAATATAGAAAACGTTTAAATATTTAATCTATAAAAGTGACTGAAGTGGCATGGTCTTGTTTGATTGAACCGGCAGTGGAGTGGGGCGGGGCTGGAGCACGGCTATTACCACCCTCTCGGTGCTATCCTGCAGGCCCCTCTACTGGGGGCGCTGAGTACTCCTTGGAGCTCAACTTGAACACCATTGTCTCTAACCCAATACTGTGAAAAAAAAAAAGGAAAACGCGATCCAGTGATTTGTACAACATCTTGGCAAATTAGTGCTGTTGCTGGGATCAGAACACAAGCCCTCTGTTCTTCACACCAGTATCGGTACCATGGCATCCCTGTGTATTTTTAGGGCTAATTTGGGTTTAGTGAAACATTACAGGATTTTTTTAACCCGTAAAAGAACCCCTTTCACTTCTTTCTGTTTTCTAACTAAGCATCACTCCACAAATAATCATATAGTTAGGCTCTTCACACAGGTGACTTATGGTTCTTACGGATTTAGGACCCATATAGAAGGTTTTTATTTTCAAGGGATTGTATAAGTGATTAGTCACCAAAAATTCTTACACTATATGCTAGAAATGACTCCAGCTATGTCACATTCGTGGCCATGAGCAAGGCCTTATAATAGGATTTCCGGAATACCAGAAGCAGAACTGTAAGTGAAGCAAGGGTTCTCTGTTAAAAGGTCACTTTTTATCTACTGCTTTTAAATAAATAGCGCATAGAAACTACAGGTGGTAAATAATTCCCTATCAAGGTAAAGAGGAAGTTTTGTGCCTTTTTTAAAACTGCTTATGTTTTTCCAAAAACATTTCAACCTTATCTTTTTTTAAAAACATCATCTTTTGAGGCCAACTTTATTGTGTTTTCAGACTTGTGACTTTTCCCTCTCATTGTTTAGGTAAACCAACTGTGGGAGTAATTATCTCCTATAAAGAGATCTTATTTTCTATACATGTCCATAATACTAGAAAGAGATGATTGAATCACAGATATTCAGGGTGAATTGTAGAGATTTTGAGCAAATGCTCACAATTCTGTAGTAAATGCTTATATTTGTTATTTCATATTTGTCAAGCTCAAGAAATAGCAATGACTCTTGGGAGTTTGTAAAGGTGTTTGGCATGAAAGGATCAGGTCATGCTTGCCCTATTTTGTGGAAGCTACCAGTCCTTATAAATATGTGCTAATAAAAACAAGAGATAGCATTTAAGTGTTCATGATCTGCCAGACAGATCCTGTGTAGTTTCACACCTTTAACTCATTTAATCTTCAACAAACTCTACAAGTTAAGTACTATTACATCCCAATTTGAAGAAAGAGGAATCTGAAACAGTGGGTTCATATAACATCAGCAGGATTACATACTAATGAAGTATCTGATCCTCAGTGGTCTATGCCAATGTTCTTAAACATTCTGTTACACAACATCTAATGCTGACATTGGGTAGAATCCTTTTGGAAGGATAGTAGGTTGATTTTTAAAAAAAAAGCTGTCAAATTTCCAGTCAAGAGGGAGGCATAGGCAGGCACACTTCACCTCCTTGCACAACCATAGGAAGAATTACAACCAGATCTCAAAACTGATAACCCCCAGAACCATCAGAAAATTGACCTGTATGGAGGTCCAATAACCAAGGATTTAAAAGAGATACTTTCATCCAGACAGGTAGGAGGGGAAGAGTCACTGAGATGGGTGGAGAGATGGTGTGGTGCAGAAAGGCAGAGTCAGCAACAGTGGAACAGATGGGAGGGATGCCTTTGGGAGTGAGTTGTCCCGGCTCTGGGCCAGACCACACAGCCCAGGGTACCAGCACTGGGAAGGTAGATTCCCATTACCTCTGTCTGTAAAAACCAGTGGGGGTTAGGGTGGTAGAAAAGAAAACTGCCTGATTTTCACCACTTAAAGGGCCAGCACAGTTTTAGAATGTATGAAAACCCACCCATTCTGGGATCCAACAGTAGATAGAGTAGGGCAGCAGCTGGAAGGGTGCCAGTTGCACACAGGAAGGAAATGAAGTGACTGGAAATGGGATGAGCTCTTGGTGAACTGCCAGAAGCCAGGCATTAGCACTGTCTCCTCTTGGAGGTCTCCCTACACAGACACAAAGTGGGGAAGCAGGTTGCCCTACCCTGGCTATTACCTAAGACTCCACTCCACACAATTTACAGGTGCCTTTTCTACATAGGCCATACTACTAAAAGCACCTCTACCTAATACACAGAAACAAACACAGGGAGGCTGTTACACTGAGAAGACAAAGAAAAGTGGCCCAAATGAAACAACAGAACAAAACCTCAGAAAAAGAACAAAGCAAAATGGAGATAGCCAACCTATCAGATGCAGAGTTCAAAACACTGGTTATCAGGATGCTCAGAGAACTCCTTGAGTATGGCAAAAAAATAAAGGAAGAAATAAAAATGATGCTAAGTGAAATAAAGAATAAGCCACAAGGAACCAACTGAGAAGGGAAGGAAGCTGGGATTGAAACCAGTGATTTGGAACATATGGAAGAGATAAATATTCAACAGAACAAAAAGAACAAACAACAATTCAAAAAAATGAGAATAGACTGAGGAACCTCTGGGATATCTCCAAATGTACCAACATCCAAATCATAGGGATGTCAGAAGGAGAAGAGAGAGAGAAAGAGGTTCAAAATTTATTTGAAAAAATAATGAAAGAAATACTTTTTTAATTTGGCAAAGTAAATAGACATACAATTCCAGGGAGCTCAGAGAGTCCCAAACAAGTTGGAGACAAAGAGGACCACACCAAGACACATCATAATTAAATTACCAAAGGTTAGCCCTGGCTGGTATAGCTCAGTGGATTGAGCTCGGGCTTGCGAACAAAAAGATCATGGTTCAATTCCCAATCAGGGCACATGCCTGGGTTGCAGGCCAGTTCCCAGCAGGGGGCATACAAGAGGCAACCATACACTGACATTTCTCTCCTTCTCTCTTTCCCTTACCCTCTAAAGATAAATAAACAAAATCTTAAAAAGAAAAGAAATCAAAACAAAACACCAAAGGTTAAAGATAGAGAATCTTAAAAGCATGAAGAGAAAAACAGAGAGTTATCTACAAAAGAGTTCCCATAAGACTATCAGCTGATTTCTCAAAAGAAACCTTACAGGCAAGAAGGAACTGGCAATAAATATTCAAAGTGATGAAAAGCAAGGACCTACAACCTAGATTATTCTATCCAGCAAAGCTATTACTTAGAATGGAAAAGCAAATGATGTCTCAGAAAAAAAAAAGAATGGAAAGACAGATAAAGTGCTTCCCAGACCAGGCAAAGCTAAAGGAGTTCATCACCATCAAACCATTATTACATGAAATGTTAAAGTGACTTACTTAAGAAAAGGAAGAAGAAAACCATGAACATTAAAAAGGCAACAAATTTACAGCTATGAACAACTGAATCAAAAAAAAAAAACAACCAACCAACCAAACTAACAAACAAAAACAACCTAAGCATTCAACTAGAACAAGAACAGAATCATAGATATGGAGATTATTTGAAGGGTTATCAGTTGGGATGGGGAAGCAGAAGAATGGGAAAATCGTGCAGGGATTAAGAAGCATAATTGATAGAAACAAAATAGAGTTGGGGGAGTTAAGAATAGCATAGTAAATTGAGAAGCCAAAGAATTTAAATGCACGGCCCATGGACATGAACTAAAGCTGGGGGAGAAGATTGCTGGAGGGAAGAGGGGTACAGGGTGGAAGAAAGCAAAGGGGAGGGATTTGGACAACTGTAATAGCATAATCAATAAAGTATACTTTAAAAAACTCTGAGAGAAACTTTATTTCCCCAAACAACACTCTTATCTGAATGACTTACAAACTTTACATTACAATAATTGTGGGGCTCTAATGACCCAACCATCCATAAACCCACCATTGAAATATATGTTTAGAGCAATCTTTCTAGCCTTTTCTCTCCCCTTGAACTTTTAAAACTGATTTGGTCTTGGCATAGTGAAATATGGCTTGTCATATTTTCCCTATTGTAAGATCTAAGAACACAAGGATAGTGTCTTATTTATAACTCTAATCTCTTCTTTATCAGAGACCATGTCTTACTGACATCAGAAATGCTATTCTGTCTCCTTATTTCCCACTAATTTTTCTATAGAATCAAGGAACACTACATTCCCTGGCCAGGTGTATGCTAATAAATATTTAACAACCTGCTCTCTGGAGGAATTTGTTTAAGCCCCGCTTTGAAGCATTTGCCAATTCCCACAGTGTACCTACTATTGCCATACCAATTTCAAGCAACTTACTTACATTACATCACTGAATAGAGTTAGAAAGAGATTCTAACAACAGGGTCTTACCAGCTGTCAGCCGTCGGCCAGTGAAGACTCCAATACATCACTGCTTTGCCCATGAAAAAATATTTAAGTCCCACTGAAGATGGTGGAAAGAGCTAAATAATAGAAGGTATGAGTACATCTTGATGTTAGGGTTTTTGCATCAAACCATCCTCTGGTCCCATGAACCTTCACAAACTCAGTGAGCTACTGGTTCCCACTGTTGCCTTTTCAAAACATCTGTGAATACCATTCATCAAGGCATTAACCCCTTTTTCTACTTGTTCAGCTTACCTAGTCAACTGTTAATTCTTCAAGAGCAGAAATTATTTTACCACTATTTTCTGCTCTTGAAGAGTTTACTGGTCCAAAGAAAGTATACAAAATTATTGAAGAAAAGAATGATTATGAAAAATATTATTTTAGCACTAGACATTGTACCTATTTCTTTATTAGCAAGTAGAGGTCATGAATATCAACCTGGATTTTGACCATAATGTGGAATTTGCCTGCCTTGTTGATTTATGGTTAATCCATAGCATTACCCTTTAACATAGGTATTTGTAAGTGGTGATTAAGTTCTGTGGACTTATGATTAAGGAGCAATTAATTCTCTATACTTAACACTAATGAAATTTCATGTGAAATGAAAAGTAGCTACAGAATTAACATTTGCATCTACTTAGGAACTTGTCTCCATTATGTAAAAAATAGAAATAGTGTATGTCCACTCCATCCTATGCAAAGGTTTGTGAATAAAGTAGAAAGAGCTAGGTAAAGAAAGACATGCGGGCATACAGACAAATAAGCAGAGAAGACTAATTTAAATTATTATAGATGTATTTACAGAGCTAGGTTATCAGTTTGATTGCAGATATACTGGATAATAGAATAAAAGTTGAATTTTTATACAGCAATTTTCACATAAGCAATATTATTAAAATGAAGACATGAAGGTTGTAAAGGAGCACATATATAGTCCATGAATAAATGCATTAGGCAGCAGGGTTGGTGAATGTTTCAGCAGGTTTGGACTAGGTTTTGTAAAAAAGGAAAAAGCACTCAAATTTTGTGAAGTTTTAAAATATCTTCTGGCTGGATGAATTGTTCAGAGTAGGAAAGTTTACCCATCTTTTTATTGCTAGTAGTGTTCTCAAAAACTAAAAGCAGACCTTTGTCACATTACTGTTCTAGAAAAAGTAAGAGAGAGTGACAAATGTAGAGGTGGAAACGGAAGGAGAAGAAAACAGCAGAGGAAGAGACAGTGCTAAGAATCCAATAAAGTTGTGTGTGACCACTGGTCAGAGTCCCAAACTTCCCATGGTGTTTTGCCCATTTAAGGAAAAAAATTAACTCCGTATGGTATTTTTTTTTACAGTTAGCCCATTTCCTCCTTGACATGTGCAATTTTATAAATGCCATTATATATATTTTTAAAAATATACTGACCTTTACTATAGATAAAATGACAATGTATTGTCATAATTTTCTCAAGGAATAAACCGATATGCTAGTTAAGCAGAGTTAGATCTTGCAGGTAAGTTACAGCACATTCAGGCAGAAAATTCTGATAAGCAACTGTTTATGTTTTATTAAAAAATAAAATGGGATGGAACATCAAATTTTAACACTTCAGAAAAAAATGATCCCTCCAATGATGAAAATTTAGGCAAAAGGGGATATATTGAACATCAACTTTGGGGCAATATTCTCTAATGGTTGCTGTTAAAAAGAGCGGGTGGCAGCCTCAAATGTCAGACACTGAGATGCAGCGAGCACTCCTGAAACCAAACTCAGAAGCGAGCATGCAATTGCTTCTCGGACTTGCACTACTACCTCTGTGGGGGGTGCGTGCCTGTGTACACGGGTGCATTTCACTAATTCTGTTATCTGTGCTATTGGTTAAGTGCAGAGATGCGGACCATGCACATATTTGTCTTTGATTTTAGTATTTATTTCCAGATAATATTGCCTCTGCTCTGTTATTTAGAATTCTTGAATATCACTCTATTTTAGCAAGTTTTCTAGATATTAACCATTTGTGGCCCTGAGCACTAAATTACTTTTCTTAAAAAGTTTGTTTAGGCTTCCCAATAATATCTTAAAATCTTTGTCTTTAGCAGAGTAGAGGTAATTGAGTTTTTCTTTGATCCTCTTCTTCAAGATCACCGATGGCATTTACCGTTTGATTCTGTCATACAAGAAGGCCTTCTAGGCCCACTTGGTGTATTGGGTCCTGCGACTCTACACTGAAGAGTCTCACAATGCTATGTATTTGCAGTTGTTTACTGACAATTTGGTTGCTGTAAATTAAGTCTGCCAGAAGTGGACTTAACTGCAGCATCATTATATGTTCTCTTCTATTAAAACCTGAAACTGAGTCATCATATTTATCAAAATGGTGCATATAAAAATGCAAAGTAGAAGCTCTTTAGTGTAAAAATCTAATACTATCTCTTTGCGCCTGTCTTTGGATTCACTTTTAGTTTATTGGTTATGGTTAAAATAAATGGGGCATTTGTAATACCTACATTTGAAAAACCAAAGTGTTCAATGTTATAGGAAATCATGGAACCCTAAACAATATAAAATAAAAATAAAGTCCTACATGAAATTATGACTTTAAAAGGTGCTCAGCATTCAATGGGTATGATACTGGTCTCTTCTTGTCAACTGATGTGATGAGCATCCATGGAAACAATTCAAAGACTGCTTCTCTTTCTCTCTCTCTCTCTCTCTCTCTCTCCCTGTTTTCAGCCACTCACACACACACATATCTTCTTGACCTTCTCTGATAAGGAAAAATATTCTTTCTACATTTTTTAAATAGTGGTTTTCCTTGATAGCCTGAGCAAGATTCCTTCTGCATTTCAGCCCACATGTATAATATGAAACAACAGAGGTAAAATCACAACAGATATTTTGAGTAAACTGATGTTGCTGACCCTTTTACCACTTTCTCCTTCAGCTACAGTTTCACAACAGAAAAAGATGAAAATTCTCTAAGCACAAAATTTCTTTGGGGCCATGGATATTTGAATACAATTGTAAATATTTTGGATTCATTTCTTTGGTAGAAATCCAACTTATATCACAAATGTTAATGCAAATTTATTTAAAGATAGAGTGACTCCTTTGAGAGTGAGAAGGGGAACAATTATTATGTTGTTTTGTTTTGGTTTTAATTGTTGTTCAAGTACAGTTGTCTCCATTTTCCCCCTACCACTTCCCTCACCCCAGCTTTCCCCACCTCCCACCCTTGATCCCACCTCCTTTTGGTTTTTTCCATGTGTCCTTCATAGGTATTCCTGAAAATCTCTTCCTGTTTTTTCTTCCATTATCCCCTCCAAATTCCCCTCTAGTTACTGTTTGTTTTTTATTTCCATGGTTCTGGTTGTATTTTGCTTGCTTTTTCTGTTGATTAGGTTCCATTTATAGGTGAGAACATATGGTATTTGTCTTTCACTGCCTTGCTTATTTCACTTAGCATAATGCTTTCCAGATCCATCCATGCTGTTGCAAAGGGTAGGAGCTCCTTCTTTCTTTCTGCTGCATAGTATTTTATCATGTAAATATACCATAGTTTTTTTATCCATTCATTTACTTATGGGCACTTAGGTTACTACCAGCACCTGGCTGTTGTGAACTGTGCTGCTATGAACATTGGAGTGCATAGGTTCTTTTGAATTGGTGTTTCAGGGTCCTTAGGGTGTAATACAAGCAGTGGAATTGCTGGGTCAAAAGGAAGTTGCATTTTTAGTTTTCTGAGGAAATTCCATACTGTTTTCCACAGTGGCTGCACCAGTCTGCAATCCCACCAACAGTGCACTAGGGTTCCCTTTTCTCCATAACCTCTCCAACACTTGTTTGTTGATTTGTTTATGATGGCCATTCTCACCAGTGTGAAGTGATATCTCATTGTGGTTTTAATTTGCATCCCTCTGATGGCTAGTGATGCTGAACATCTTTTCATATGTCTCTGGGCCCTCTGTTTGTCCTTGGAGAAGTGTCTGTTCACGTCTGAAAAGGGGAACAATCAATTATTAATATTGGTGAAGTGGAACACAGTACAACTTGGAGGTCCCCTGGGCAGACTAGAAGTGTCACCCTACTCAAGTGACACGTGATTCTGTGAGTAAAGGTACACACCTTCACCATCCTGAAGACATGTTTGTTAAGACTGCAGATTTTCATAATGAAAGAATGGCAGAGATGTCCAGAAGAATCAACAGTGAACATGTAAAATTTAATATGTAACCATTTATCATTATTTGATACATTTTAAAAAGTATTTTATTTATTCATCTTAGATATATGATACCCTGTCTGGTTAGGTTATAAAATGTTAGCCTTAAAAAGAAAAGTTACCTATTTCAATACATTCTCAAAGAAGTGGTCCTCAAAAAAAAATTTTAGCCCTGACCAGTTGCTTCAGCATCATCCCATAAACTGCAAGTTCACCGGTTCAATTCCTGGTGAAAGCACATGCCTGGGCTGCAGGTTCAGTCCCTAACTGGGGCATGTACAGAAGACAACCAACTGATGTTTCTCTCTCACGTCCATGTTTTTCTTCCTTTCTTTCTCTCTCTCTTCCCCTCTCTCTCTAAAAAAAGAGGAAAAAAATGAAAGAAAAACATTTCTATCCCCAATGGTGAACATACACAGGTGGAGAAAAAGTAGGTTAACAGTTGTAGGTATGGAAAATAATACAGTAATTAATAAATAATAATACAAGAATAAACTCTGTGTTTTGCATACTCACAACTGTAAACCTACTTTTGCCCAGCCCTATAGACAAATTCTTTTGTTCTTTGTCCTTATAGTTTCCACCTCAGAGAGGTACTAAAGTTTGTATAACAGATGACCATTAGATAAGTACTCTTAATTAACAAATATGGCTCTAGGCAATGTTTAAGGAGTCCTTATTAGAAATTAGAATGATATTATGTTGCTCTTAAAAATCTGGCTGGGAAGAGTAGAAGCTTCAAAATACATGAATCAGGCTGATTCTCAGCCTAGAGAAAGATTCTACAGTCAGGCTGGGATTCCCTGGGGAAGAGAGCAGTTACTGATTGGTGATATCCTCTCCAGAAGTAGGATGGAGAATGTGCTGTGAGGTCATGGGCCACATATTTGCTGATCTTGGTCTGTTAGATAAAGGCTTAACCCTATAACTTAACCCTATAGCTTAGCCCTATAACCCAGAGGCTCTGAAGCTGGGTTGGCCTGCAGAGTTGTCTCATGTTGAGTTGAGGAGACTGGTCTATGTGCCTTTGTCTTACCCCATTGTTGGGTATGAGTCGCCCTTTGAAAGGCTCTGTAACCTTGGATGACCTAGGGATGAGTGCAGATTTTGGACAAGGATTCAGCTATGAATTTCAGCGGTCCAAACTCCTGGAAGCTGAGAAAATGAGTGCCTGGGTCCAGAAGCAGGGATACAGATGACCCACCATTCCTTAACTTGGAAAGCTGCTTTGATGTCCCTTGTCTTTCCTTCCTAAAGAACTCTAATTATTCTTACAACAAAGGCCCAGTGCCACTTGTTATTTCTTTCTTGGTTTGACCACTCCAGGCTACAGAGTTTCCACCCCTTGAATTCCTTTATTGTATCATAATAGCTCAGGGCGTAGCTGCTCCCCAACACAGCACAGGAAGATTAAAGGTTGGGACACAATGCCACCCACTTAGGCAATATTTACTTTTGCATGAATTGATATGCATGAGAGTTTTATTTTGGGTGAAAAAAAAATAAGGAAGGTACCTGGCACCTGGAACCCAGAAATATGTAAAAAGCATGAACCATAAAAGCAATGACACTGAATTTGTTTTCATGTGATCCCAGAAACCCCCTTACCTTTACAGCAGTTGTAACCAGAAATTTAAGGTGATCTTTTCAAGTGAGTTTTTAGGATACTTAGGATTCGAGGAGTGCCACTTTTAGGGCTGAAATGACACTGGTTACACAAATGAGGGAGCGTATGTTCTTGCCAACTATTCTGCAAACCACTGCATCCCTTGTTCTCCAAGAAAATGTAACATAGCTTCCAAAGTCAAAGTCATCTCAGGAATGGCTCTGGCAGCCACTGAAGAGGTGAGAATATTTTTCTAGAGTCTTACAGGTATCAATGAGGAACTGGAGTAGAAAACATGAATGGACAATTCATAAGCACGTTTGAACAACTCTCTTGGGACTTTCATGTGTGGGAGGGATGGTTCAGATTATACCCTGATTTATGGGGTGGGTGAGTTAATAAAATTTACCCATAGATTATAGTATGAGCTAATATGAAAACTGTAGGGAACTTTATTCACGTCTATATCTTCTCTTACTATCTAAGTTATAATATCCCTGCAGGTCAGGACTGTGTCTTTCCTTTATAAATATGTGATAATTAATTCATAGATTGACGGCTGTGGGTCTCATAGGGTCCCTAAGGATGTTATTTTTATTTATTCAATTCTTACATGTAGAACTGGGTTGAGTAAATAATAATAAAGAATAATAAAGAAGTGTTTCCTCAATAGTCACCATCCAGTGATTAGTGTCCTACTCTATCCACCCTTTTTTTCTTTTCATTTCTTGTCCTTGTGCCTTTGTTTGTCTTGTCTCAGCTTCCCGTTTTCACTTCAACCATCCCTGGAGTTATCTCACTGTAGTACAGCCCCATTCCCCCATCAAAACCTACAGGCATATAAGATAACTGAGTTCCCAGATGCTGATGACATTAACGCAGTGTAATGGTTTTTAATAGGTTTGAACCACAGACAAGAAAGTGAGTTAAACAGAGGCCCTAACAAGCCTACACTACTTTTCATCTTCTTCCTTATGCTCTCAGATTTGGGGGGGGGGGGTTGTCTTCATGTAGTGGAAATAAAACTGAAAGCTGATAAAGCATTAGTTGGTGTAGTCACAAATATTTTTAAGCAGTAAATATGAGGGTCAGATTAACCAACTAGTCTATAAGGATTTCATGGGATTACCCATGGGATTGTAGGTTGGTTGGTTATTTCACTGTATTTTTTTGCTCTCTTTTCCAAACATAGAAAATTCTCACTATACAAAGTCTGCTCAATGCTAAATTTCAAAAATGACCTCCAACATACATACTTTGTTCAAGATGTGGGAACCATTTCCTGAATTTTAACTGGGCCAAAGAGACATATGTGTATGCATATCCATGATATTCTCATAAATACATAATATGTTACATATATAAATGTTTTATACTCTTTTCATAATGAACAATATGTAGACAAACACAGAGACTAAGACAAGTGCAAACATAAATAGGCGAGGATTCTAAGTCATATCTCTGGAGAAAAAATGGATAGTGCTTTAAGGTGTCAGTACTTCGCTTGATAACAGGGACTCTGTGCTGAGAACTTTTTCTGTATACTTGAAGGAGGGTTTTGGCTGCATATGCCAGATCGTAACATCATCTTTTCCAATTTTTTTTGGTGAAGGTAGAAGGTAAGAAATGCAAAAGAGGGTAAGAAAACTTTCTTTCTTTTTAAAATTAACAGCATTGTCTTGCACAAGATGTAACTACCCTGTGTAACTGCTAAGTGGCAGTAAGCATTATGAAATCATCTTCTGGAGGCATGTCCTATTCCCTGATGCCCCCAAAGCATCTTGAGAGTTGGTTATCATCTGGCCGAATGCCTTATTTTACTTTCTTTGCAGAAAGTCTTCTTTCTGCAAAGCTTTCGATCAGGCATTTCCTTCGTATTACTATTTACAAAAATTGAGAAGGTCAAAGTGCAAGTGGTAGTTGCTTTTGGCACTTTAAAAAATGGTTTTCTTTTTGTATCTATCCTTTTCTCTAAAACCTTCTTCTGTTGAGGTTTTATCAATTGTGTTTTGTACTGTAGATCAGCACATTCAGGGCCTCCCTGCCAGTGAAGTTCCTTCCCTTCTACTATTAGAAAATCTAAGGCCCAGTGAAGCAGCTCAGGGTAAATACACCTTTCATGTCATAATCCTGACAGAAGGCAGAGATGTGAGCAGAAAACAAAATTCTTTTTCTGTGTTTATGGTGTAGTCATAGGGTATTTGACATTTGGGGACTCATTCATAAAGCTGGGTCAAGACATTTAAAGAAAAATTTTAAAGAAGAAAAATCTTTAATATTATTTTCCTCTTTTTAAGATCATTATGAAATGAGAAAGACTACATAAGCACTCCATCTTTACAAAGCATATGCACCATTCTATTTAGATTTCTTTTTTAAAATATTTTATTTATTTATTTATCTTTAGAGGGGAAGGAGAGAGGAAGAGAAACATCAATGTATGGTTGCCTTTCGTGCATCCCCTGCTGGGAGGTGGCCTGCAGGGAACTAGCCTGCAACCCAGGCATGTGCCCTGACTGGAAATTGAACCGTGATCCTCTGGTTCACAGGCCTGTGTTCAATCCACTGAGCTACGCCAGCCAGGGCCTATTTAGATTTCTTATTGCCATCCTGCTGATACTTCCATGTGCCAGACCACTGCCTCGTTTCTCCCTTCAGTGTTTCTTAATGACTTGACTTCTCCTCCAGCCTTTGTTATTAATCCAGGGCTTGGGTTGGACCTATCTCTGCTTACGTTTCTTTCTTCAGTAGTTCGCTTGAGCTGTTTGCTCCTATCCATTATACCTACTTCATAGAAAACCAAGAGGGAGGCGGTCTGAGTTAAATTTCAGTGAGAGCTGTCTCCTAATTTCATCCAGAAAAACCATCACTACATTGAGCCTTTATCTGTATGGACAATGAGAATTTTTATTAATGAATTAAGACTCCATCGTTCTCTTGTCTACATTTAATAGCAAACAATAGTGTCTGCTGTAATAAGAGCATGTAATTGTACCTTGAAGTTTTATTCCATAAGCATCAAATATCATAGTAAAAATAAGTCATATTTCTGAAAACTGACCCAAGTTTTTAGAGTTAATGAAGAGGGGAGAAATCCTGAAGGTATTCAAAATCCATCAATCTTTGGGCAAAAATGTATTTCAGTTTGTATTTACTAACCTGCCAAAGTGACTCATGTTTCCCAGTAGCAATAAGAAAGAAAATAGTAATACTTTCATTCCTATAGCCCTTTTATCCCAAGATCATAAATATGCTGCAACCATTAATTAATTAAGTGTTGCAGCCTTACCAGTGAAGTAGGTGAGTTTCCTGTTTCCAACTGAGGCCAGCTCTCAGAGAAAGGCTGAGTCTTTCCTAATGCAGCTAATTAGGCAGTGCTACACCACTAGGGAAAATTTCTGATCCCAGCTGGAGACCAACTTGTGCCCTAAAGAAATGGGACTTGATAGCCCTTCAAGTTTTCTTTCTAAACTCTGTCCCTGCTGTTGATATTCTTAATCATATCAATATCTAGTTCTTTTTGGTCTATTACAGAGCTGTTGGTCCACAGGGCATCCAGGGTCTAAAAGAAATCACAGATGAAAAGCACACTGTGTTAAAACAAACAAACAAACAGATTCTTCTCCTCCATTTTTTAGCGTGAACCTCTGTCTGCAGCAAGGACACATATGTAATTGGTCTGAAAATGACTTCAGAGCTGGGAAAGGAGTTGACCCTGGGGTTTTATTAAAGGTGGTTAAAGAGTAAGGAAGGGGTGGGGGGGTCCCACATTCACTGGTTGGGTCTGACGTGGTTTGAACTTCCCACCAGTGGCCAAATAGAAACCATGAGGGCTTTTTCACCAGCTTGCCTGGATGTGAGGCAGGAGAGAAAGAGGGAGAAATGGTGCTTGAAACCTGTCAGCAACATCAAAAATTCAGTCATTATTTATTACAATCAACCTTCTGTATAAATATCCCAGATCATACAAAGATGCTGTGTGCATAACACTCTATGAAAGAATTACATGTTAAAGAAACAGTTTGGGAAATAGAACAGAAATAAGTAATTCAAAATACCTAAGACTGTAGAGTGGGATGTTATAAACACAGGGTATAGCAGCTGGAGGGTCTGTGGTAACAGGAAATAAAAAACTGCCTCTCCTGATAAACAGTAATGAAATGTGTTAAGGCTCCTGTAGAGATTCCTTGTGTTCCTGGACTTCTTATTTGACTTTTATCCTAAGAATATATCTGCTATTTAAAGTATCACCGTATTACTCTTATCATATCTGTAGGAGTTCAAGGATTGTTTCTGGTGATTTAATAATCATGGAAGTGGAGGCAAATAAAAGATTTAACCTAAAGTCACTGTAGCATCAAGATTTCTGATTTAGCATTAATAACCCCTTCTCATTCTTACTTGCCATAATTTCAAAAAACATACATCCATAATTTTTCTTTCCCTCCCAGATTTCTAAAAACCATGATGTCTGATTTCTATTTGGACTTGCCATTGCATTTACTGTGTAGTTTAGTCATGCCACCTCGAAAGATTACATTTATATGAAAGAAAACTTTTAAGAAAACGTTAATGAGTTGAAGGTTCCCAATCTGTCACAAACAAGACAAATTGGTCAATATTTTCATTTGTTTCGTTGTTTTCTCCTGCTATAACAGTTCTGATGCTGCCCCTAAGTGTAAGTTAGACAAAATTATGTAGCACCTAATATTTCCCTCCAGGTTGAATGAATCCACTCTTGCTACCCCTTTGTTGGTTTACCCATTGCTGCAAAACAGTATTTCCTGTTGAGTGCCTGCATTCCTCCTTGGTCTTCCTTCATTGCACACTGCTATCCAGAAATGATCTGATCCCTGCTAAATGTAAAAAGTTTCATCACTACATAAGGAAGATAATTTGATTTATTCTCTTAGTCATTCAACAAAAGTTTGTATCCCATAGTATATTTTGGGCTCTGGCAAAGCTAGACAATCTAATTCCTGACCTGGTGAAGTACAGTGTAACCCTACACTTAGTGAACATTCATTCTTCATGTAATGTAGATAGAGTTTTCATGGCCTCCCAAATGTCTCACAGCTAGTGTGTGGAAGAGCCAGTATGCAAATATGTGCCCCTACGATTTTAAATCCCAAACGCTTCACCATATCCTCATGTGGGAGCAAGGAGATGTTCCTTAGTTTAAATTCATTCCATTCCTTGGGGAGCTATTAATTTTACAAATGGAATTGAATATTGGACAGCAGGTCTTGCCTAAATCAAAACTGTTCCATACCACATAGCCTGTCTCTCTTCCATCCCTACTTAGAAGGCTTGGGGAAATTAATTTATTTTCCTGAATGTTTATGTAACCTTTTTATTATATTTCTTTAGGCTCCAAAATGCCCGAGTAGAGGTTTGCCTATTGCTAAAGGCCGGGAACACAGGAATTGGCTCCAAGCATAGTTATAAAATAAATACAATTTGGGTTTTTTTCTCCCAACAAGAGAAATAGCCATGAGAAATCCAGTTTCCTAAACAAGATGTGCTGGGATTTATTTTTTCCAATCATGATTAACTGTGGCACCAAACTAGAATTATTGTTTTGAACATCTAAAATATTTTAAAGCCCAAAATAAGTGTGTAAAAGCACATTTAAAGCAAGCAGATCTCATTATTCTTATGATTCAACACAGGATTCATTCCAAGGCTGACCACTTGCAGATTATCTTAATATGTATGTTCACTCAGTTATTGGAATGTGAAATACCCTGTCACCTGTACAGTAGCTGGTTTATCTGGCATATGCTATGTAACACCATTGAAAAACAAGCCACTTGACTTTGTGTTTGAAAACGTTAGAGAAGAACTACACTCCATAATGTTTATTCTGCAAAACAGCATCTTTGCAAAAAGGACCAACTCAGAATAAACGCATTTTCTTTCTTTATGTTGTCAAGGAAATGGGCCAGTGTTAGATCTGTTTTTGTTGGTGTTAAACCAATTCCAGAATGAGTTTTAAAAGTGGATGGCTGCAGAAGTGTATTTTCATTTGTTACACTCTGCTGAAACGGCATTGGCATAATGTGTTTTGACTGTTTCAAAGGTTCTCAGGACTTGAATGTCTGGTCATTGTTATGTCTTAAACTCTCAACAACCTGTCAGAAAAGGGTGGGATGTGTAGTCAAAATATAAAACAAATGAAACATTTCAGAGTAAGACAGTCTTGGGCTGTTTGGTTGTTTTAAACAATCTATATTGTGCCTTTAAATCTTGATACCTCACATGGGAGGAAAGAGTTTAAGTGAACAGAAAATGATGCGACATAAATTACTTCCACAAAAATAAAAATCACTAAAGAGGGGAAACATGTTTGAGACTGAAACTTACCATTTTGTTTGAGGCAAGGATGTATCTCTACTTTTGAAACAGTTTACCCCTAGTCTACATTCTCTTTGATATTTCTAGTGAAATTTTCCGCCATTCAATTACAGAAGAAATCTATCAAGTTTTTAAATAATAGGAAATCTAAAACCATTTTCTCAACTAGATAGGAGCCAACAGCAGATATTGCATTTTTATTTATTTTATTTGCTAATTTATTTATTTATAACAAATTGTGAGTGGGTACAATTTATAAGTCCTACCAACTATTAAATTTACCTTATGATTTTTTAAAAGATTTGGCTGTGTATCAAAAAAACCTCGTGTTTTCCTGTGGATAATAATTTATGTTCATTTCCTCTATGGTTAAATATCACCTAACTCCATGTCTTTTAATAGGAAGGTTTAGCCTCAGTATTTTTCTAACCATTCAGCATTTATAAGAAAAATATTCACTTTTACAAATGCTGGAAGGAATGAAGCCAAAGCCTTAAATTGTTAATATTGACCAAAAATGTACACAGCCGCAGCATATGCCCCTTGCCATTCACAAAACATATGCTAATTGGAAGTAAATATCATCCATCCATGACTAGACTTGCAAACTCAGAAGCGTTTTATAAATATCAAAATGTGCCTTTTCCTTAATGTACAGCAGAAAGAAGAAAAAGCACCAGTGGCTTTGTGAATGCATTAATCAATACCCTATTATTTATTTGACTAAATAGCACTTACATTTTTAGTGTTGTCATTGAGTCAATGACAATATACATAGGTAAGGAATGAAGAAAGAATCTTAGATAAAATTTCTCAATGGCTGTCATGCCCATTAAGGAAAACACGTACTTAAATGATAAAAAAATTATCCATTATAATTATTTATTGATCCTCAAGTTTACTTAGTTGGTTTGTCAAATAAAAATGATGTTTCTGAATATTCATAATTGTTTACTGATTTGCAGAAGCTTGAAGAAATCAAATGACCAAAACTAATTGTTCTGAATTGCTGCTATCTTACTATATATACAGTGGGGCAACTCATGGACCAAGCTGAATGTCATCAGGACTATATGTAAGAATAGGATGACTTTTTGGTCTAATGGTACTCTCCTTCAGTGCTTCTTTCCTCACATCTGGTCGCCAAAGAGTCATTCCGTCACCAGGCAGCCTGCTAATGAGATCCCCCATTTAATTAATACCATAAGAATTTTAATTCTGACTGAATCAATTTAACGTGATGTGATTTTGTCAGCTCTATTCCCCAAGTAAAAAGTGAGCCTGATGCTTATTACATACATCATTTCACGGGCCCTGCATTCCCTGCTGACTTAAACAAATTCTAATTAAGACTAATTAAAGCATCATTTATGAAAGCGCTTGTGATAGCTATGCAAACATTCTGGGTGGGTATGCTTTGCATAATAATTATCCTAGTTAATATTAAGGCTAGGTCCTTGGCAATTAGGTCTTTGAAACAGAGAGTTATTCTGAATTTAGTCCTTTTCAGTGTGAGCAATTAATTTTTAAAAAGTACTAAATTTATATAGTGGCTTCATTAAGAAAATAAATTTAGAAGTAGTAGTAGTCTTTGCATTTATTAAACTAAGCATAATTCTTAACACAGGTGACAGTTCTTTTTTAAAAAAAGATATGATTCTTTGATCTGGTAAATGTATTATAACCATCTCCCCCAAAAATAACTTTATAAGTTGCATTCAGATGTTTTACTAAAGCTTATTCCGTCTAAAGCATATTGTTTAAATACTTAGTTGTCTATAAGGATTACTTCTGAAATGGTATTTTATTTTTAAAGTTGCATTTTAAAATAATATTAAAAATCGGATGCAGGCTCAAAGTATCATTAAAGCAGATTAAATCCTTCAGTTTTATAATGGCTTGATGCACCTAAAATGAAAGAGAATGCTTCCTTACACCTGCTGAGTTTAGTGAGATTAAAAATTCCTACAGCATTCATAGTTGGCTTTCTCTTTGTTTTTAAAGTCTCTATTATACTGTCAGCATTCCCTGTGCTGCAGAATTGAAACATACTAGAAAGCTGTAGGAACTGCTAGCCTTTCAAACTTTTACATACTTTTTCTAGGACTTTATGGCAGGGTCAAGTGAAGTTGGAGTTTTTAAGAGGTGAACAGAAACAAGGAAAATGTGACTCCTTCATTAAATGAGTAAAAGTGATTGATAATAGACATACCCAAAAAAGGACTGAAAAGCTCCTTTCTCTTTCATGTTTACAGATACAGTAACCAAAAAAATTAGGATAGGAAACTCAAAAGTAGCAAATTATTAAAATAGGATGGTACACTAAAAATATAGAGTCTTGCCCTGGCTGTTGTAGCTCAGTGGATTGAGCACGAGCCTGCGAACCAGACGATCGCGGTTGGATTCCCAGTCAGGGCACATGCCTGGGTTTCAGGCCAGTTCCCAGCGGGGGACGCATGAGAGGCAACCATACATTGATATTTCTCTCCCTCTCTCCTTCCCTTCCCCTCTAAAGATAAATAAATAAAATCTTAAAAAATATATAGAGTCTCCTGGCTTTTATCCAGCACTGTTGAAAAACAGAAGTTTCAGATGGAATCTCATCTTTTAATATGTGTTTGTTAAGAGTCACTGAAATTGAGAAAGCATGTAAAGAAACAGGGGATCTCTCTAAATTTCTATCAGGCACATAGCCACAAATTAAAAAGCCTCTAATTAAACCTTCAGGAGAGCAATACAATGCCATGAAGAGCAACTGGTAGCAGACAGAATTGAACCATCTCCAATGATTTTGTGGAACAAACTTGGTATACAGAGTAATGTGTATAAGTCTAGTGCACTTGATCACAGTACACAAAATTGCCTTTGATAATGTGACCTGACTCCACAACTCTCAGGGCAGTGCTGAATTGCCATGGCAGGCCGTGCCCAAGCAGTGGGTAATTTAACTACTTTAACCTCTTTATCAATGTGCTGGGAGTAGAAGAGTAGGTGGGCTGATTTACTTTACAAAAAAAAAAATGAGAGGGGTATTTTAACACCTTGAGAAAGTGTCCAAACTGTGTCTAATAAAATAAAGCTCTTTGGAAATATTTCTATAGCCTAAGCTAGGGAAAAACTATACGAGACAGAGATATTAAAGAGTTTCAAGGAGTTGTAGTTAATAAGAGTTTGATCATGGTCTATCCTCAGTTTAGCAGATTTTCCTAAATCCACTTGATCCTATATATATAAATCCTATATAGATAGAACTGTATTATACATAGGCAACCCTTCCTTCAAATAAAGGTCCTATAGCTACAGAGAGATGGGGAAATGACCAGTGGGACAAGGTTATTTAAGCTAAATGATTTGATTCAATTTAATAAAGAATTATTGAGTATCTTTTCAAGGCCAGACTCTTTAGGAGGATTAAGGGGAGATATAATCAGGGTTTTCTGTTTTAGTAATTCAATTTTATTTTTGTAAAGGAGACTCTGAGAGTCAGATGAACAATTAAATGACAAACCCCAGAGGTTTCTTCTGAAAACACGGGCAGAATGTTTGGGAAACTTCTCTCCAAGTGCGGTGAAAGAAATAGCTTCCGGACACAAAAAAGATTATGGGGGGGACAGAGAATCAAAGTCTGGGCAGAGCTGAGGACAGTTCTTGCCCAAGCTGAACAACTGATGGACATTTAGGAAGTGGGTACAGGTCAAAATGGTTTTTTTATTTTTTAATCCTCAATCAAGGACATGTTTATTGATTTTAGAGAGATAGGAAGGGTAAGAGAGAGAAAGAGAGAAACGTCCATCAGTTGCCTCCCATACACACCCTGAACCAGGATCGGACCCTTGACGTTTTGTTGTACTGGATGACGCTCCAGCCAAATTAGCCACTTGGCCAGGGCAGGGGTCAAACTTTTTAAGCATCCTTACACAGAAAGTGGTGACTAGCCAGCTGATTGCTACAATAACTTACAAGATAAAAAATAAAAATAAAACCCTCACAGGGATTTAGGTGAGAAAAAATACAATAAATAAAGACCTGAAAAAGAACTTAAAAACCATTTGCTGACCTTCTTGACAAGTAAATTTTAAATGAGGCTGGGTAAGCAGTGGCCTTTCTGCCAATGAATATCCTTTTGAGGCAGTTGTCTGTGGCATCACATCATCCTATGGGGTCAACTTTTCTGTCCCTACCCTCTCATTCATTCATTCATTCCTCTTTCTTTTGTTCTTTCTTTTTCTCATTCAAGAGAATGCTCTCTTAATGAGGGCTGTTCTGTGCTGAAGCAGGTAACCAAAAACTTACCATCTAAACCAGTGGTTCTTGCATTTAGGCATGCATTTCAATCACCTGAAGGGCTTTTGAAAACACTGATGGCTCCCCCAGCCACAGAATTTCTGATTCAGTGGGTAGACCCCACAACCCTGGGGGCGGAGCCTGAGAGTTTACCTTTCTCAGAGCTTCTCAGGTATTGCTGAGGCTGCTGATGCTAAACCACAGTTTTGAGAACCACTGCTCTGTCCAAAGTCTGGGTATTGAAACCATAAATGTGACCACTAGTCTGAACAATTGCAATCTTTACATTAAATATTACTAATATTCAGCCAGTAGGCATCTCTATGGCCATACTAGTTTTTTCCAGATGGTGTTCATTTTCATTGTTTCATACTCAGGCCCAATTAAATGATTTAGTCATCACCCCTGAACATTATTCATGAAATTTCCATATATTTTAAATTCTATACCAAAATTATTCTTTCTGAAAAGAAAATTACAAAGATTTTAGGCTTAATCTAAATATTTTATTTTATAGTTGGGAATGAGTTGAACTTTCAATCACAATATGTATAATCAGCAACTAGTAACAGCTACTTAAAAATATTCAAAATGATCACGGAAAAAAATTTGTATGACACTCTAAATCCTGATTGTTAGAAATACTAGATGTTTCTCCAGTAACATTTGAATAAACAGTTCAGTTATTATAAACATCAACACCTTTATTAATCTTGTGGGCAAAAAAATAAGGGGCTCATTTTACATTTAGGATATAAAAATGTATATTAAGGATGCTCTTAAAACATTGGTGGTTTTACCAATGAAGGCTGTAAAATCTTCTGGCTTTAACAGACTTTGAAGTAGCATCACTTCTTTCTGCTTTGCTAAATACTGTCTTGCTTGGAGGCAGGTAAAAAAAAACTACTTGAGGTTAGAGATTCCTCTATAATCCTTTAAGTATAGATACATTTTAATTACCACAAATAAGTTATTAGGATCTGAGGCTGATTTTTAGTATATTTCATTACTAGATATGGTATTTCGAGCACATTTAAGGTTTATAAAATGTTAAAATGAATTAGAAATGGTAATTAAACTGCTTAGGAAAAGGAGAAATGCCATCCCCATTTTAATGGTAGGCAACTTGTCTCCATCCACTTCACCTTAAGAAGGAATAGAGCCCTGGCTGCTGTAGCTCAATAGACTGAGCGTGGGCCTGCAAATCAAAGGGCCGCAGTTCAGTTTCCAGTCAGTGCACATCCCTGGGTTGCAGGCCAGTTCCCAGCAGGGGATGCACGAAGGGCAACCATACATTGATATTTCTCTTCCTCTCTCCTTCCCTTCCCCTCTAAAGATAAATAAATAAAATCTTTTTAAAAAGGAATAAGCCCTAGCTGGTGTAGCTCAGTGGATTGAGTGCGGGCCTGCAAACCAAAAAAAAAAAGGAATAGAAAATACTTACTCCTATACCAATTCACATAGTTGAGCCAATTCACTATATAGAAGAGGAAACTAAAGCTCAGAGAGATTAAGCGTCTTACCTGAGACCATACAGCACTGGGTCGAGATTAAATTTTCCCAAAACAAGGCAGTGATTTTTCTAGTGCTATTCCACTGCCTCCCTACTAAACGGCTGAGAAGAATGGATTAAAAACTGGCCATCAAGGCTAATGTTCCTAGAGTGGTAATTTTGTCTTTCTTAGTGCTTTCTGACTTTTCTTGGTAATTGCCTGCAGGAAGATGAGTTGCGTTTCATCCTTCATTTGAAATGCTCACTTTGGACAAAGCTACTGTGTACAAATATGAGTGTTGTCGAGTAGTACTGACTTGTTGGTAGATTGAAAGTGAACCAGCTAATGGGCCTGTGTTCTACCCAGTTCTACCATCCCAGTTCTACCATCCTAGAAAGCAGGGATGCATTGGCAGAAATAGCCTGACTCGAAGACTGCGTTGTGCTCCATGGAAGCCTCTAAGAAACTGAGTGACAAGAGATTGGGGAGTTTTCGTTTGTTTTCTTTTCTAGCACACAAGGTTTGTATGGATTTAATTTGATCAAGTGAAAAGCCTATAAAGAGAAAGGAGTGGAATGAGATTTCAGGAGCTATATTCTCCAGTGACTAATAACTGGCAGTGGCAACCCGGGCCTACGTGGAAGTGAGCAAGTTGGGCAGGGATTTAACTCACACCCCAAAGGGAAGGTCTGTATATGGATTGTTTGTTCAAATAACAGTGTAGCCCAGGAGTTTAATACAAGGTATTCAAGTAAAATAAAAAGTAAACTCCACTCAGCAAGGCAGCAAGATCAAGAAGGAATTTGACTTGTTGATGGACACTTTAGGAGCTGGTGGGAAGAAATCTGGGTTGTCTTTCTTTCCTAACAGAAAGGGTCGACGCTGGATTTAGCAAAAATCATTCACAATGCTTGTGAGCTCTTCCTGGCTTTTCAGGCCAGCCAGGGGAAAGAGTAATGAACTCCAATTCACGCCCGTTAACTTTGCTGTTAAAAAAGGTGGAGCAAGGCAGAATTGGAAGGCAAGAAGGAGAACTTTCTAAATGAGGTTTAGGGATTATCTTTGAATTTCATTTAATGATTCTCTACCTAACCCTCAGTATAATGGAAGAGTGAAAGTTAATTCTATTCACTTCAAGAATATGGGAAATTCAGTCTCTACCTGCCACTTGTATCTTCACATAGGGCATGTAAATAAATAGTGCAGCTGGAAATTAAATTGTTTGGTTAGTAAATATTCAACAGGCTGAACCAAAAATTAAAATATAAATATGCATTGTATAAACAGAAATTTAGAAATCCATGTTAATTGTATCTAGTTAATTTTTAACAGCTTCTTGGTATATTAGCTTTCTAGGTTGTACTCTGTTCCTTTCCGTATGACTCTATTGACAGGCAGCTGGTGCAGTAATAAAACTGCTATTCCCAGACCTGCCAAGGGCTCAGAGAGAGATGAGTACAAGACAGCTATCTACCCACTCACCATTTAACGTGTACCGTTTCCTACTGAACATGCAGATGGCATGGCGGTCCCAGATTTCATTTGAGTTAATCTAATCCCTCCACTGCTCCCACTAGAAAGGAGGGCATTAGCAGCCATATGTCAACCAGATTTGTCAGATTATTCATTACAATTAATTGCTGTTCTCACTTAAGGACTTTAAGGCTGTGAATTGCTCTGAATTCTATTGCAAACACAAAATTATGAGTAAAAGACTTTAGCCCTGTCATTCAAATTTCACCCTGACCTTTATCAGCTTTTGGCTTTTCCATGGGTGCTGGGCTGAAAGCTTTCTAATTGGTGTTCCATTTCTTCCTCACTACAGGTAAGCTGTCGGCCTAGGCAATAAGTATGACCAGAAAGACAAGAGGAAAAACTCTTAGGTCCCAGCAGACAGTATTTAACTGCCAACTAATAATACATTAGGAGGGTAATGAAACGAGCTAGATGTCATAATGACCCAGTACACTAATTAAGCCTCTAAATACTGCAGGTTTTTAAGACATTTTCTGTCTTAGAAAGGCTTATTTTTGGAACCAAATTTCTTTTTACATTGTTTCATTATTCAAATTCTTTTGTAAGTTATTATGGATGATCATTAGAAATTAACCAAATTAATACCCACACCTTCACGTGGTGGGGAAGTCAGGTTCCAGCACACCGGACTCTTTCAATGCTGTCATTTTAATATAGTTTCCAACCAAGAAAATTTTGAGGCTTCTCAACTCTACAAAAGTTGTTATTGAATTTATTTTATCTATTGCTACCTGATACAATGATTCAAAGTTAGAAGCAGCTCACTGTGCATGTTCCTGTGATTTTCTAGGTCCTAGTGAATCTGTCTGGTTGTGGATAAGTCCTCTCTCTTCTCTATAAACTCAACTAACGTGATGTTAAAATAGAATCAGTATTTTTTTTATTAGATGATCATCAGCAGAACCTTGGTTGCCAAGAAGTGCCTGTCATTGAGATTAAGCCACAGCAGGGCTGCTTTGATTAATACTCTGTTTGTGACTAAAGATCAGTGATTTTTGTCAGATATTACACAAACCTTGATGGGAAGGTTTTATTAAGGGTCTTCTCAGCAGAAGTTGACAGTTGAAATTTCTGGTAGGATTTTCTTATTTGCATTTAAAGTTCTTGTTTGTAGAATAACAAGGTAATATCTCAGGTGGGGATAAAATGAAAAAGGGGAAATTAATATCTTTGCCTGATTGTTGTTGAAGTACTATAAAAAAAAACAAAAGAAATTCTTACCACTCCATTGCTAGAACCGTCATGGAATGTATGGATGATAGCATAAGGTTGGCAATATTTTCAAAAACTAGAATGATGATTTAATGTTTCCCTAAAGCAAAATTGTTTATAAAATAATGAAACAACAATTATGGTAGTTAAATCATGCCTGCATTGAAGCACACTGCTTATTACTCTTTTTATTGAACATGGAGATTTTCAGATGACAAGGCAGGTCAACCAAAGAGACCAGGACATAGTCATTGGCTTATAAAAGACATAATTAATACATTTCCCCTCTAAGTGTAGAAAAAAGTATTCTTGTTCACTTAGACCTTTCTTTTAATGAAACACTTCTTTATTTAGTTTTTTTAAAACCCTGAATATGATTTAAAGAAGCTTACTAAGATGATTACTATGTTATAATTGAATTTATCCTTTTAATTTAAAAATCAAAGACACTATAAAAAATATAAAACATTTGATTTATTCAATTGGCCAAAAAAATTGTTTTTTTCCATAAAATGGCTCTAGTAGCACTTAGTTGTCTTTAACTTCACTTGAAACACTTTTGTTAGATTGTATTGTGACGGCTGTCACATCAGCGTGTATTTTTAAAAAACTGATGAAAATTGATAAATTGTTGTGTAACCATTTTAATATTGAAGTTGGAAGTACTATTCCAACTTCAATATTAAAAAATAGTACTCTTAGCCCTGGCTGGTGTAGCCCAGTGGATTGAGTGCGGGCCTGCGAACCAGACGATTGAGGTTCGATTCCCAGTCAGGGCACATGCCTGGGTTGCAGGCCGGTTCCCAACAGGGGCCTCATGAGAGGCAACCATACATTGATATTTCTCTCCTTCTCTCCTGCCTTTCCCCTCAAAAGATAAATAAATAAAATCTTTTAAAAAATAGTACTATTAGTACTATTTAGTGCTAATAGCATTTTAGTATTATATGCTTTATTATTTCAAGAAAGGTAAAAAATGCAACGGAAATGCAAAAAAAAATTGTGCCGTGTATGCAGAAGGTGCTATGACTGATCAAATGTGTCAAAAGTGGTTTGCAAAGTTTTCTGCTAGAGATTTTGTGCTCCTTAATTGGGTAGACCAGTTGAAATTGATAGTGATCAAAACAAGACATTAATTGAGAACAATCAATGTTATACCATGTGGGAGACAACCAACATACTCAAAATATCCAAATCAACAAAGTTGTTGGTGAAAATGAAAAATGCATCTTTTATTTTATGGAAAAAAACCTAAACAGACTTTTTGGTCATCACAATATGTAAAGATGTATAAGTTCATATCTTTCATCAATATGTATAAGAGAAAAATACCTGTTCCTACAAATGAATACTCTAGACAAAATTATTACCAATTTTTAAAATGATGGAAAATTACTTTTTCTAACTCTAAAGACACCTGGGAGGCTGAGCTCTAGGAGATTGTTAGGGTTTAAGGGCTGATGATTGGCAGGAGAGTCAACAAGTAGAGCCTTGTATCAACCCCTTAGTTTAAACCTCATTAATGCCCTCAGATATGTGAAAGAACTAAGCTTGTTACACAAGTACACAAGGTGGAAAATGTAAATCTAAGGACAAAGTTCTGGGGAATTTTTTATTTAAGGGGCAAGAAGAGAAAGTCAAGTCCTTGAGAAAGCAGTCAGAATGCTCAGATACAACCAAGAAGTTTCATTTCATAGGAGAAAAAAGGGAGAGCACTTCAAAGGGAGAAATGAATGGCAGCAAGGTCAAGATGCTCTAAAGGGATTGGGAAAGAATGTTAAGGGTTTAGGCTTCGTGCCTGCCTCTCCATTTGTCCACTCCCTGCCTTTGAAGCTGCTCCTGGGACAACCGCAACACTCGACCCCAAAACTTCACTGAAAAAATGAATGTTTTAAAGGAGAGAGAGAATAAAGCAACATAACCCTGCCCTGAGATCTGCCAGTTAAGAAACCTTGGATTTTAAACCTAGAAGGATCTTTAGAGTACAACCTTTAGTACAAGCTTCTCATTTTATAGGCATGTGTGTGTGTAAGACTACCACCAGATTTTGTGGCTTTGTCAGAGTCCCCAAATCTCAGGACCCTAGAACATACCTTAGTGCTTGACTAGTCAGCATCTTTACTGACAGCAACCTTAGCTAATTATTGGGGAAAGGTGAGAACCAAGGAGCTTTCACAGAGTTTATGAGAAGAAATTCTGAGCCATTCTGTTTTTAGGCCTATTGTCTGAAACTATGACCTTCCTTTTCCTTGAAGTGGGTTTATCCTTAGCAAAAATTTACCGTAATTAGTTTTATTTTTATTTGTTTTATGATTCACAGGTAAAATAGGTACCAAATTATATATATACATATATATAATTATATAATTATTAAACTCATATTAACATTCTTTCCACATACCTTAGTCAGAGGAGGCTTTACTCTGAAGCTAATGAAGATTTAGCACCCCCCACATGGACCACTTCCAAAGATCTGACAGAGGCCTAGGAATTGTGTATTTATAATTCTGTGTATATATTTAAGAGGTCCTTCCAAATTATATGCAATTCCCCAAACCAGGACCAAGTCTTACTCTTGCTATACCTAGTGAGATTTCAAAATCTTTAATATTTAAAGCAAAATTGAAAATGCAAAAGGAATCACAGTTTAAAAGAAATCTACCTTTGGGAGAGTACCCTGTAACAAAAGGCCTCTGTATATAGCCCTAAGCCACCACACTGAACTGAAAAAAAGATATTTCTATTCGTATGACAGGGTCCAAGTTTTGTTTTAGCACAACTTTGGTCAAATACAATTTTGTGAAGTAGGACTTTTCTAGCCGAAGAAAGGCAAGAAGAACTTGTTCACTTACCACCCTTTTGAGCCCAACCACTGAAGCACCGCTAGAAAACAAGATGGCTTCTCTCCTCACAGCACAATTTGGAAACCACTAACCTAGATTTCTGGTCAAGATGGAGGCATAGGTAAACAACTCACCTCCTCACACAACCGCAGCAAAACTTACCACTAAGTTACAAAACAATTATCACCCAGAATTGTCAGAAAATCAAGTTGTGTGGAAATCCCACAACAAAGGAATTAAAGAAGTGATATTCGTCTAGACGGGTAGGAGGAGCAGAGACGCAGAAATGTGGAAGGGCAGTCCCACACCCATGTGTGGTGGATAAAAATTGGGAAGGATACTCCAGAGTAGAAGGATGCCAGCCCCACACCAGAACACCCATTTCAGGGTTCCAGTGCCAGGAAAGTAAGTTCCCATAACTTCTGGCTGTAAAAACCAGTGAGATTGGGGTGGTAAAATAAATTGCAGGATTCTCAGGTGTCTATTCTTAAAGGGCCCACAATGATCTTAGGACTTACGTAGACTCACTTTCTCTGGGCTCAAGCACTGGGGGGAAAGCTAGAAAGGTACCAGGAGCATACATAGAGAAACTGAAGTGTCTGGCATCAGGGTGAGTGACAGTGAATAGCTCCCTCCCAGACCAAACTCCAGACCAGGCAACAGCCATTGTCCCTTTTCTGAGCCTTCCACCACACAGAGCCACAGAGCAGTGACACCATGTCTGAAACTCCATCAACCTGGTTCACATGGGTTGCCCCATTCTGGAGGTTACCTAAAGCTCCACTCCATCCAGCTTACAGATGTCCTTTTCTACAATAGGTCATGTTACTAAGAAAGGGACTAAAAACAGCTCTACTTAACACATAGAAATAAACACAGGGAGGATAATTAAAGGAAGAGATAAAGAAATATGGCCCAAATGAAAGAACAGAACTCCAGAAAAAGAACTAAACAAAATGGAGATAAGCAGTCTATCAGATGCAGAGTTCAAAACACTGGTTATTAGGATGTTCATGGAACACACTGGGTACTTCAACAGCATAAAAAAGACCCAGGCAGAAATGAAGTTTACACTAAGTGAAATAAAGAAAAATTTACAGTGGATCAACAATAGAGTGGATGAAACTGAGAATCAAATCAATGATTTAGAACAAAATGAATTTAAAAAATTTAGTCAGAACAAGAAGAAAAAACAATAAAAAAATAAGAACAGGTTAAGGAACCTTTGGGACAACTGCAAATTACCAACATTCAACTTATAGGGGTGTCAGAAGGAGAAGAGAATAAAACAAAACATTAAAAATTTATTTGAAAAAATAATGAAAGAAAACTTTCCTATTTGGGGGAAGGAAATAGAGATACAAATCCAGGAAACACAAAGTCCCAAACTAGATGGACACAAAGAGGATTACACCAAAACACATCATAAGTAAAATGCCAAAGGTTAAATACAGAGAATTTTTAAGTATATTTTATTGATTATGCTATTACAGTTGCCCCATTTTTTCTCCCCTTTATCCCCCTCTGCCCTGCACTCTCCCTTCCACCAGCATTCCCCTCCCCCTAGATTCTTGTCTATGAGTCAAACATAGACACTTTGTTTTCTCCATTTCTTACACTATTCTTAATCTCCCCGCTGTCTATTTTGTAGCTACCATTTATGCTTCTTATTCTCTGTACCTTTTCTTACATTATTCCCCCTCCTTCTCCCCACTGATAACCCTCCATGTGGTCTCCATTTCTGTTAATCTCTTTCTGTTCTAGTTGTTTGCTTAGCTCATTTTCGTTTTTTGTTTTTTTTTAGATTTGGTTGTTAGTTGTGAGTTTGTTGTCATTATACTGTTCATTTTTTTATCTTCTTTTCCTTAGATAAGTCCTTTTAACATTTTATAATAAGGGCTTGTTAATGATGAACTCCTTTAACTTGACCTTATCTGGGAAGCACTTTATCTGCCCTCCCATTCCAAATGACAGCTTTGGTGGATAGAGTAATCTTGGATGTAGGTCCTTGCCCTTCATGACTTTGAATACTTCTTTCCAGCCCCATGTTGCCTGCAAGGTTTCTTTTGAGAAATGAGCTGATAGTCTTATGGGCACTCCTTTGTAGGTAACTATCTCCTTTTCCTCTTGATGCTTTTAAGATTCTTCTTCTTTTTAATCTTGGGTAATATAATTATGATGTGCCTTAGTATGTGCTTTTTGGGTCCAACTTCTTTGGGATTCTCTGAGCTTCCTGGACTTTCTGGAAGTCTATTTCTTTTGCCAGATTGGGGAAGTTCTCCATTACTTTTTCAAATAAGTTTTCAAATTTTTGCTCTTTCTCTTCTCCTTCTGACACCCCTATGATTCAGATGTTGGAATGTTTAAAGTTGTCCTAAAGGTTCCTAAACCTCTCCTCATTTTTTTGAATTCTTGTTTCTTCATTCTGTTTCAGTTGAGTGCTTACTTCTTCCTTCTATTCCAAATCATTGATTCGCGCCCCAGTTTTCTTCCCTTCACTGTTAGTTCCATGCATATTTTTTTTTATTTTACTTTGCATAGATTTCACTTCTTCCATAAATAAAGAATCTTAAAAGCAGTAAGACAAAAGCAGATTGTCATTTATAGGGGAGTTCCCATAAGACTGTCAATGGATTTCTCAAAAGAAACTGTGCAGGCTAGAAGGAACTGGCAAGAAGTATTCAAAGTGATAAAAAGCAAGGACCTACAACCTAGAGTACTCTCTCCAGAAAGATATCATTTAGAATTGAAGGGCAGATAAAGTGCTTCCAAGATATCATCACCAAGCATTGTTATATAAAATGTTAAAGGGACTTATCTAAGAAAAGGAAGATCAACATTATGAACATTAAAATGGCAATAAATTCACAACCATTAACAATTGAATCTAAAAAACAAACTAAGCAAATAATCATAACCAAAACAGAATCATAAATATGAAGATAATTGGGAGCGTTATCATTTGGGAAGGTGAATGGAGAGAATGGGGGAAAAGATGCTGGGATTAAGAAGTACAAACTGATTGGTACAAAATAGACAGGGGGATATTAAGAACAGTACAGGAAATGGAGAAGCCAGAGAACTTATATGCATGACCAATGGATGTAAACTGAGGAGGCAGATTGCCAGAGGGAATAGGGGGGTACAGGTGGAGGAGGGCAAAAGGGGAAAATTGGGACAACTATAATAGCATAATTAATAAAATATATTAAAAGATTAAGAGAAAAAAGAAATCTCTCTAATCTTAACTATGGTACACAGTAAAAGTATAATTGGAGACAAAGAATGAATGCGTCACATGACTTTTTTAGAGTATAAATACATCATCACAGAAAAATTTACCAAGTAAGACTATGAGATCTTTATCCCCATAGAACCAAAAACCATTTTACTGATCAGGTGACATACACTTTTGCCTCAAGTCATGGGAAGACTACGTGAGATAAATTTTCAAGGCTTTTTCTTTGCCAGTTGATTCTCTTGAGTCTCTTAACATAAGAAAGAAATAACTACTTTCAGAGACATTTACATTCTAATTGTTCAGAAATTAATGTTGACTGCTACAAGGTATTGAAAATATGTGGAAGCATAGTTCAAGTTTTAGCAGGTGAATTCTTTTTTATTTTAATATGGAACCCTAAAAAACAATATCTTTTAAAAGGCCTTGAATTCAAATGCAAAACACTCAAGAAAATACCCACCATGCCCCACATTTCACTGTCTTTCTTCTAATTACACTTTGAATTTTGCAAACATTTCCTGAGCCAACTGAATGAGATTTCAAAGGTATCTTCTTGACCCCAGCTCTTCTAAATATTCAATGGACTTGTTTTTCTTTAGGAAATATGTTTCATTATTCACATTGCTCTCTTTTTAATGTATGGAATGCAAACTATCAATTCTTTAATTATGTCATTTGTGAAGGTATTCAGTTCTTCTTTGCTACTCATAGTCTTTAATCATTCCTCCATTCACTCAGTAAAAATGCATTTATTGTCTATCTGCCAAATTCTGTATGAGAAATGAGGAGTACAAAGAGAAATAAGATTAAAACTTGTCCTTGAGAAAACTAGGTCCCAAAGGCCAAAGACCATTCTAGCTGATTCATCTGTGGAATCTTCAAACTGGCTAGGTATTTAACAGATGTGTTCTAGTGCCATAGAGTCATCATTTAAGCAAGATGCATGGACTACATTTTTGGTGGGAGTTTTTTTATTTCCATGAATACCTAGAAATAGGGTTGTTAATTTTCTAATTATTGGCTTATTTTATGTGTGTTTTACTAAATTAATACCTGGGATAAGTTTTTTACTCCCTACAGATTAAGTTCCTATCACTAATATATAAGATTCGAAATCATGAGCTTACTTAAACAAGGCACATACTTATTTTATACTTTTTATTTTTATGTGTAAAGAACCAAAATCATATAGCTACTTAGGAAAGGCTAATTGTACTATCAGTTAGTGTTCATAGCATCAGCCAAGAAATTAGCGATTCACTAAAATGTCTTCTAACAAGAATTAAGAATAATTTATTTTGGGGATTCTGCTTGTACTATTATGAATTAATTCAAATAGTGTTGGGGCCCAAAATGCTAAGCTTCTCTTCTCATTGGTTTTCTTTCTCCCTCATCAACATTCCCAACACTGATTAAGCCTCCAAAGAAGATTCCAACTGGTAATTAAAGCTTCAATCCATTAGCACCTGACACATGCCTTTCTTTTATTTAAAATTCTTGGATTCAATGACATTTTCAGTAAGCAGAACACGGGAGTTATCTCTTACTAGTTTCTATGCTAGTCTAGAAGGGAAGAAAACAATAGAGGAGACTTATTCATTGTTTTGAAAACACCTGGTCTGGGGAGAAAACCCACTTTTTATTTATTTTACTCAATGACCCCAGTCCTACTTTCATCAACCTATACTTCATACACTTTGTGATATACTTCAGTGTAGCCTGTCATGGTTACCAATGACTAGTATTAAATACACAAAGTCATTTTACCAAATGATAAAAGAAGCTACAGTGTCTAAAAATTTCATATATCTAACGTGTTGTATAAACAGCCTAAATCCCTATATATTTTATAACTTCAGCAGTCTAAAGGTTAAAGCCTGTCAGTTGAATTTCACGAATTCCAGGAAGAAATGGGGAAGTAGCACCAACTCTTCATTGTATACCAGTGATCAAACATCTCCTCATTACACTTCAATATTGTTGCCTCTAAAGGTCACCATTGCTGAACATAATCACACAAAATCAAAACCGCAAACTTTATATATCATGGAAGTAGTAAATAGCTTGGAGGTTTATTTTCTGGTGCCTGAACAACATTCTGAATCCATTTATAAATTCTTGGGAACTGTGGCATGAACCAAAAATATTTGCAGTGCCTAACAATAGCCTCAATTAAATCAATTTTCTATAAAATAATTTTGTCTTAGTCATTTTAAGTAAAAAAAAACACAACTCCTCTACCCACAAAATAGAAGTCATTCTAATTTATATGTGTTAAATGTGTTTTTACCCTTCTTATCTTCCTGTAAAAACAAGTTTGATAATTATTTGCAAATCACCTTCAGGATGGGATATCTCAAAAGGAAGTCATGAAGATCACTTAATAAAGTACTGGTATGCCCAGTAAATTACATATGTTCTTTACTTTTCTATTCATTGATTTTGCTGTATGTTATTTGAGTAGCTCTCTTCTGGAATGTTTTCTCAGGAACTGTTTTACCCACCCAGGTTGATTACCTCCCCTTACTGCAAACTTTCTCTATCCCATGCACCTGCATTATTTCTATCATAGAACTTACAGTTTGAACGTACAATGTTTTATTTAGATAATTTGCTGGGTAGTTTTCTACCTCTGCCTTCATTGGTGAACAAATTACACTTGAAGTAGGTACTTAGTCTGTCTTATTCAGTGGCATGTGGTAGAGCTCAGTAAGAATTTGGGGGGGTGGGTTGTGTGTGTATATATATATATATATATATATATATATATACCTAGAGTTTATTAGTTTTTAGAAATTTTTTATGCTTTAAAGCAAGTTTTCAGTCTTAATTCATAAAAAAGCATACTTTACTATGCATAGATGCTGCATAAGTGTGAAGTATACATTTATATGTTATACTATTTTACATATTCATTTATAATTGTATAATTTTTATTTTTGTAGCATGGTTAATTAATTATCATGTCTTTTAGAAAGTATATTATTTTCACCATGTTGTAATGAAAAACAATTTCAATTAGATAACTGATTCTTAATATAGCTTTTACTAAAATGATAATAGTATTTGTTTTCCAGTATGTAGTGACCACCATGGAGTATCTTTTGAAATTATTTCTAGTTTGCAATTACAATTGACACTTAATACTATGTTAGTTTCATGTATACAGCATAGCACTTAGACATTTACAGAACTTACAAAGTGATCCCTCCAATAATTCTAGTACCCACATAACACCATACATAGTTATTACAATATTACCGACTATAATTTCTATGCTGTACTTTATGTCACCATGACTACTCTGTAACCACTAATTTGTATTTATTAGTCCCTTCACCTTTTCCACCCAGCCTTTCACTTCTCTTCCCAATCTGCAGATTAAATGCAATCCCTATCAAAATCATAATGACTTTTTTGAGAAATAGAAAAAAAACTAAAATTCATAAAGGGCCTTAAGGGACTATGAATAGCCAAAACAATCTTTAAAAAGAACAAAGTTGAAGGCTTCACACTTCACAATTTCAAAACATATTACAAAACAATAGTAATCAAGATGGTGTAGTAGTAGCATGAAAACAGATATGCAAACCAGTGGAACAGAATAAAGAACACAGAAATAGACCCTTGCATATATTGCCAAATGGTTTTTGACAAAGGTGCCAAAACTACACATGGGGAGAGAATCTTTTCAACAAGTGATGTTGGAAAAACTGGATATCTAGACACAAAAGAATGGATTTGGACCCTTATAATACAGCATACACAAAAATCAACTCACAATGGATTATAGCCTTAAATGTGAAACTTAAAGCTACAAAATTCCTGAAGGAAGCAGAAGACGAAAGCTTCAAGACATGGGATTTGGCAATGATTTCTGGGATATGATGCCAAAAGCTCAGGCAACAAAAGAAAAAATAGACAAATGGGACTACATCAAACTTAAATTTCTGCACATCAAAGGAAACAATCAACAGAATGAAAAAACAATCATTAGAATAGCAGAAAATATTTGCAAATCATATATCATATAAAGGGTTAATATCTCAAATATATAAGGAATTCCTATAATCCCAACAACAAAAACAGAAAACACTCCAAATAACTGGATTAAAAATGGGCAAGGAACTTGAATAGACATCCTCTAAAGAAGATATATAAATGGCCAAATGCCTACGAAAAGGTGTTCAACATCACTAATCATAAGAGAAATGCAAATCAAAACTATAATGCTATGAGACATCCTCTCACACTGTTTAAGATGGCCACTATCAAAAGAACAGAAAATAAGAAGTGTTGATGTGGATATGGAGAAATTAGAACACTTGTGCACTGTTGGTAGGAATATGAAATGGCACATTCATTATAGAAAACAGTATGGTGATTTTTTAAAAAAATAAAAATAGAATTCCCACATGATCTAGCCATTTCACTTTTGGGTGCATATTCAAAAGAATTCAAAGCAAGATCTTGAAAAGAAACTCCCTGCAGAGTCAAAACTCCCGGGGGCACCAACTCCCTGCAGAGTCAAAATCTATATATGTGCTTTTTTAAAATAGATTTTATTGATTATGCTTTTACAGTTGTCCCATTTTCCCCTCTTCCTTCCCCTCTACCCTGCACACCCCCTCCCACCCATTCTTTCCCTTTAATTAATGTCCATGTGTCATAAGTTCTTTAGCTTCTACATTTCCCACACTACTCTTGCCCTCCCCGTTTTCTACCTACTGCCTATGCTACTTATTTTCTGTACCTTCTCCCCCCTTCTTCTCCTCCCACTCCCCTGTTATTAACCCTCTTTGTGATCTCTATTTCTATGGTTCTGTTCCTGTTCTAACTGTCTGCTTAGTTTGCTTTTGTTTTAGGTGTAGTTGTTAATAACTGTGCATTTGCTGTCCCTTCACTGTTCTTTTTTTTTATCTTCCTTTTCTTAGATAAGTCCCTTTACCATTTCAAATAATAAGGGCTTGGTGATGATGAACTCCTTGAACTTTACCTTATCTGAGAAGCACTTATCTGTCCTTCCATTCTAAATGAAAGCTTTGCTGGATAGAGCAATCTTGGATGTAGGTCTTTGGATTTCATCACTTGGAATACTTCCTTCCAGCTCCTTCTTGCCAGTAAGGTCTCTTTTTAGAAATCCGCTGACAGTCTGATGGGTACTCCTTTGTAGGTGACTGTCCCCTTATCTCTTGCTGCTTCTAGAATTCTCTCCTTCATTTTAATCTTGGCTAATGTAATTCTGATGTGCCGTGGTGTGTTCCTTCCTGGGTCCACCTTCTTTGGGACTCTCTGAGCTTCCTGGACTTCCTAGAAGTTTATTTCCTTTGCCAGATCGGGGAAATTCTCCTTTATTATTTGTTCAAATAAGTTTTCCACTTGTTGCTCTTCCTCTTCCCCTTCTGGTACCCCTGTAATTCAGATGTTGGAACATTTAAAGATGTCTGGAGGTTCCTAAGCCTCTCCTCATTTTTTTAAATTCTTGCTTCTTCATTATTTTCTGTTTGGTCATTTCTTTCTTCTTTCTGGTCCACTCCATTGATCTGAGTCCTAGTTTCCTTTCCATCACTATTGGTTCCCTGTCCAATTTACTTCATTTCACTTAGTTTAGCCTTCATTTTTTCATCTAATTTGTGACTAAAATCAACCAGTTCAGTGAGCATCCTGATTACCAGTATTTTGAACTGTGCATCTGATAGATTGGCTATCTCTTGGTCACTTAGAAGTATTGGCTCTGGGGCTTTGATTTGTTCTTCTGCTTGAGCCATAATGTTTTGGTCTGTTCATGCCTGTTATGTATGAGGGGCAAAAGCTTAGGTTTTCACTGGGGAGGGTCAACCCAGTCACTGGGTTGTGACTGGGGGCAGAGTCAGAGAGGGAGCTATGGCATTTGTTTAATTCTCTCTTGGATTTCGATCTCCTCTGCCACTTCCTACAAGCAAATTGGGCCCCTTTGGGCCCTGGGTGGGTGGGCTTCTGTTTATTCTAGGACCCGTGGGTCTCCCCAGCGAATTCTCCTGTGGGGCTAGAAGCCTCTCCCGGCACCTCAGCCCTCGAAAGTTTTTCCAAATGATGCTTTTAGGCTTTATTTCCTGTTGCTGGGGCCCTGGGTTTTTTGGTCTGTCTCACTGACCATTTTTAAACCTGCCTGATTTCTCTAGGCACAAATGTGTGTTTGCAGTCAGCCAGCCACCTTGAGAGCCTTACTGGGTTTCCGTCTGCAGCTCTCTGGGTCATCAATCACTGCCTCCTCCTGCCAGGACCCCTCTCTGCCACCGCCAACTCTGCCCCTCTTACTAGTCTGGATGAATGGTTTGTTGTTGTTGGACTTTGGTACAGTTTATTTTTCTGTCTGTTTGGTTGCGTTTTTGTTTCTAAATCTTTGTTGTCTTTAAATTTGGTTGTGTGAGGAGGCACAGTATTTCCACTTACACCTCCATCTTGGCTGGAAGTCTATATATGTACTTTTGCCTTCCCCAAAATCTTAGTTTTTCCTCAGTATCCACAAGGGATTGCTTCCAGGAACCTCCATGGAAACCAAAATTCATGAATGTTCTAGTCCCCTATATAAAATGGCATAGATTAATAAATATAGTCAGCCCTTTGCATCTTTGGGTTCCCAGTCATTATCAAAACAGTAAGGGTATTCTTTGAAAAAAATTCACATATACATGGACCCATGCAGTTCAAAATCATATTGTTCAAGGGTCAACTCTATATACATACAGTGGAATATAATGAAGAAAATATTAATAAAGAAAATCCAGTTATATGATAAAACACCCCTGAATCTCAAGGACATTAATGCTTAGTAAGATGAGCCAGTCACAAAAGAACAAATACTATATGATTTCACTTTCATGAAGTATCCAAAATAACCAGTATAATAGAAAGAGAAAATAGGTAGTTTGTTTCCAAGGGCTAGGGGAAGAGAGGAGGAGGTATTAGTGTTTAATGCATATAGAAATTCAATTTTGCAAGATGAAACTTCTAGAGATCTGTTCACAACGATCTGAATATACTTAACACTACTGAGTTGTACACTTAAAAATTGTTAAGATGACAGATTTAATGTTTTTATCACAATAAAAATGAACTCGCAGTAGAGCTTTCTAGTCTTATTTCCTATAGCTTATTACAGATTTGGATTAATTGGTTCTGGTTAATTTTCTTCACTGTTCTTGTTGATAAAAAGGTAAAATTGAAAAGACTGAGAGCCACTGAAGAGAATTTTTGCCAAGGCAAACTAGCAAATACAAAGAAACAAAAATAATAAATAAAAGCTAAAACTGATTTCCACATTGAAATGCTCCTTCCCACAGTCACATCCACTGGTTTACCTATAAATGTATGTTTGTGTGTTATGATGTGTGAATACTTAATTTCAATGAAAGAAATGTGAATGACTATCTAGAAATTCTAAAAAGTTCAGTTCATGAACTGACTTATTTCCATTTTGCATTTCTTATAACATGTCTTAATTAAATTTTCTTCTTTATGAATGCCTCCCAAGTATCTTCAAAAAAGACTTCTGAAAAATCATATTGAGGGAAATCAACTAATAAAATTTCCTCAAAATGTGAGAAACAAGTATCAACTCTATTTCTTTATTATAGGAGTAGGTTCAATTAGCACAAGAAAAGTACTTTAAACACTGTTTTTCTGAGTACAGCCTGGTTTTTGTTTCACATGTTTTACCATGCCTGTGTGGTAGTGTTGTTATTGTTACCGTTGTTATTGAATTTTTTACTGGGTACAAATCCACACCTGTGTGTGCATTGCTCCATTCCAAAGAACTTTATTTTCCTCCATTTTTCCATTCTCTGTTCATCTCACATCGCCAACAACGATTCAGGTACAAACTCCCTGTGAGGCAGGAACTTCCTCAGAGAATATTTCTCAGGCTTCGGGGTCTCCATTGCCTCCAGGACATGTGCAGTTTTGCCACTTCTTGGTCACACAGGTCTCTCAAAGTAGGGATAAAAGAGAATTACAAATAGCCGTAGATGATTGGTTTTTTGTAATTTTTGACTTCTTCATGCACTGATTCTGTTCAACCTAATGACTTAATACTGAACCATTACATTTCCCACTGCAGCTGAACATTATTTCCTGTAGCTATGTAGTTTTATGTTTCTTCTCTTATTTATGTTTGTTTGGAGAATTTGTGAAATGCTTTTTGATCTGCAATAAGATGACGGTTTTTATATTGCAGAATAATGGGACTACATGCTGCATGAACTACCTTATCCTTTGTTCATTTTGCCTATTTTATTACACCCATTGGTAGCCAATAAATATGTCAACATGCTGTCATGTGAAGCCTGTCAAACCTATGAGGCATGACTCCCCATCATTGGATAGAAATCTGAAAACAAATTTATCCCTGAAAAGAAATGAATGATAGGTTAAAGTATTTAAATCAGCCAGAGATTGGTAGCAACAATTTTCTTAAATGGCTATTTTTAAACAAAGAGCACTTTATTTTTCTACATTGGAATTATTAAGAAGTCATAATCTAGAAGGAAATCTGCAGAATAATTGCTACTAGCTGAAAGGTAAAACGGCTGCTACCATCATCTAAGAATTTAAACCCCCATGATTTCCTCATTCTTACTATCTCTTTAAATAACTGAAAAGCAATTATGACATAACACCAGTAGCTACAAGCTGCAGTATCCAATACGGTAGCCACTAGCTACATATTTAGATTTAAATTTAATTAAAATCACACTAGCCACATTTTTCTGTGTGTACATAGAAACTTTAGTCTTAAAAGTCAAAATTATAAATAACTCAAGTATCCATCAGTGATAAAATGAACTATCATGCATTTATATGATGGAATATTACTCAGCAATGAAAAAGAACAAACATCGTTACATGCAACAACATAAATTAATTAATCTTACAAACTTAATGTTAAATAAAAGAAGCCAGATCAAAAAAAGGTTTCATTTATTTAAGACATAAGTTCCACTTATTTAAGGCATAAGGTTGACATAGGCAAAATTAATTCATACTGATAGAGGTCTGAATAATGAAAGACTGCTGACTGAGTGGAGAAGGAGAGGGTAAAAAGGAGGAGGGAAGGATGAAGGGGAGGAAGAGGAGCCAGAGGAGGGGGAGGAAGAGGTAAATAGGGAAGAATGGAGGGTCAGAGACAGTGTCTGGGATACACAGTGGAGGAGGCAGAGTAATTAGCCACGCAATTGGTAGCAACTTCGTATGGCAGCCACAGGGAACTAGTAAAAGGAGAGACTGAAGCAACACCTTAGCACCTTGCGATGCTGCGTGGAGTCCACCCTGACTGGGTTCACCACAGCAGAAGCCCAGGGGGCCAGCTCCGAAAGGTGGCAGGTTTCGGAGGAGCCCTTGTCTAAGGAAAGAAAGGGTTTGTGGCCCCACCCATGTGGCTTCCCAGTCCTCAGCTCTCGCCCTTGGACAGTGGACACCAAAACAGTTTTCCTCTTCCTGCAGGCCAGCAGAGCGTGATGCTGCACGCGGCTTCGAGGGCAGACCAGACCCACACATTCTCTGCCAGAGTGGATGGCACAGCCTGTGTGTGGAGTGGCTGCCAGACTGTCGCCCCAAAGCTCCAGCTTCCTCATTTTTAAGTGACAGTAATTATGCGGGCCTGTCTTCTGCGTGGGGTTGTTGTGCGGATTGAGCAGTATGAGGTACTTTTCCTGGGGTGGGTGCCTGTTCTGACCTTCTTGCTCAGGTTATTTGCGCTGCTTCCTCCCACTGCACTAGCCACATTTTAAAGGCTCGGTGAACACATGTGGCTAGTGGTGTCCACACTGGACAGCATAAATAGAAACTATTTCCTTCATCTCAGAAAGTTCAATTGGATAGCACTCTCTGAAGCATCGTGTATACACATTTGTCAACATTTTTAGTCTTGGAAAATGTGCTCCACAGTCATATCGCTAAATGCCACTTGTCTCAATCTGCACCTGTCCAATTTTGCAAAGAATTTTAAGAAATCTCTAATTTGAGGTAAATAACTAGCGAGTGGCTGCCTTCTGAAACATAAGGGCCACTTTCATGGTTTAAGGATTCTCAAATATCCTTTAGAAAAGATCTAATAATCCCTTTTAGACAATTGTCAGATACACTCATCTTTGTTTTTCTGAATTTCAATGAGTTTAGGGAGTAAGCAGTAAACTTGTTTTGCTATTAAATATTCAGAAGGACTCTAAATAATATAAAAATCTTTAGTAGTAAGGAAATGAAACATCATGCTCTATTCAATTACTACCCTGTCTTCATTATTTGAGTGTTAGGTCCCTTTTCCAATCTGCAAACCACCTCTTAACCGTAATTCACCCTCTTTATTAAATGCAGAAACACTTTCTTTCAATGGGGGAGTTAAGTGGATTTTTATCAGTGGAAAATGAAATGGTGGTGAAAGAGGGATATTTTAATACAGGGACAATGGAAGGATAAGAAGGTAAATCAGATTTTCTGATCACATGGGTATATCTGCTTGTACATCACCCGTGGAAAGCCATTTCTCCCAAGGAATATTCACAGTTTTGTTCCCCCACCCCCTGTTACACCTCCTTCTAAAACTCAGGCAGCCACACATTTAACTTCGAGTCGTGGGATTATTAATGCCTCGTCACTGTAAAGCAAGGAACTTCAGTGCCAATAGCAACTGTGAATAGTGGTTTGTGCTATTCGCATCAAAGAGGATGTGCCACGCGACAGACGAGAGGAAGGCTCTACTCAGGACCACACACACACACACACACACAGCAGGACAGGTCAGGCAGCGCACACACACTTTCTGAGCAGCTCCAGCCCTTCGCTCTGCATGCCTGGGAATACACCCAACAGCAGCCCTGAAGTGGAAATCGACATTTTTTAAGAGTCTAATTTTAAAAATGAGGCAATTACAATCCTGACGTGGATGGTTTGTTACTGTTTGTATTTTTACCAGTTTGGGTGAGCATTCTCACTCCTGATAACTTATGCCGTTATTTGGCAATTTGACTTTTCAGTGGGACCATGAGGTGTAAGTGAAGTCACACACATTTGGCTCAAAACCTCAATGTCTGCCACTGATTAGTGTGATGATCTTAGGTGAATCCCTCAACCCCTCTGTAACAGCTTTTCCCTCTGGAAAGGGTAAGCTCTTTGTCTTAAATGATGCCTATGAGTAACCAATCAAATTGTATATGCTGAAAATGCACTATGTACAATTTGTACTAAAAATGAGTTAATTTTTTTCTATTATTTGTTCAATATTTCAAAGTTGTAGATAATATTCTTCCTCTTTCAAATACTATTTTATTGTTTACCACATATTTAGCACTTGCCAAATAATTTACATATATTAGGTTTACTTATTATACACACTTTCGTTTCAGATAAGGAACCAGTGGTAAACTGAGATAATTAACGTGCCTGCTCAGAACTTGCCCAACACAGAGATGTATGTGTTGACACAAACCAAGAATTTGAACCCAACTCTAATCCCAAAGCTGTAGTTTGTACTACCTCACAATAGGTGAAAATATAATGTTTAGTTGAGCTGTGTGTAAGCAAAATGCCAGAAAAGTGATCACTTGCCCCCAAGAAGGTAGAAAGTACTTTGACAATTAAAATTTACTTCTGATTAGTCAAAGAAAGCTTCTTTGGAGGTTGAGGAAATGTGTCTTCATAAGTCATCTATCTTACCCCTATTTTTCGGTGAGTTGCACAGTGCCTCTTGAACATATGATTAATTGGCTCTTGTTAAATGTCTCTTAAATTCACATGAAATGTTTTTCACTGCTTCTTTAGCAACAATTACTGAAACATGTGGATACATTTAGTGCTTTATTCTTCCAAAGTATGACTCTTCTCTGAGGGTTGCTTAAAAAATTAAGTGTTAAATATTGAAGAATATATATAGATATAAATATGTGTGCATTTACAAAACACCTATGCATTTCCATGATATGGTCATGCATTTTAATTTTGTACAAGTTTTAGAGAAACACAGAATAACTTCCATTTTGGTTAATAGTACACTGGGTTGTAGTTGTTCTTTTTTTTTCAATTTCCATTTCCATTTCTGATTTGCTGTCATTTCAACAAAAGGAAGAGTTTCCTCCTTTTATTTCTTGAAAGAGTATTGGGTTTGTAGAAAATCAAAAACAAAATTAAGATTTGGCCACTACCATCCAGAATGCTCACTCTGCAACATGAAGACAAAAAGGAGATGGAAAACTCAAGGTTAGTGAGATTATCACCATTTTCTTTCTCTTTCTCTCTCTCTTTCTTTCTTTCTTTCTTCTCCTCTCTTTTTTTTGTATTGTGTGTATAAATCTGTATTGCCCAGCTTTTCTTCCCCAAGCAGAAAATTGTAATCATTGCTAAAGTCTCAGGTTTTTGCTTCTCTGCACAAAAGTGAAATCAGTGGTGTGTAGCTGAATGCATTTCAGATCACAATAGCATGTCATTAGCATATTGGTGACAGCAACAAAAAATACATGAAAACAAAAACATTGCATACAAATGGAGATGTGTAAGAGTTTTCTACACAAGAGAAACTGTTTCACTTGTGGCTTTTGGGATGGGTCTTGACATTACTATAGGACAGAGCCGAAGCTTTCAAAACCTGAATCTTATGAAGGAAAATAAAAAATGGAAGTTGAGTAATCCAGATATCATGTCTACTAAATCATACAGTGTTCCAAAGCATATCATTATCTCCCTGTGCGCCAAACTTTATTATCTACCCGACCAAAGCTAGCATTTGTCTTCGTAAAGCATTTAGTAAGGAACCCCTAGTAAAATCTTCAGTTTGCTATATAAACCAGCACATGATACAGTTCAGCCTATAAGGGTTTCCATTTTTTTTCTGTTTATTTTTACTTCCTATCTTCCAATAACTTAAGTATAAGAAAAGTATTATAACCAGATATTTTAGGATAGGCTAACAGTGAAAGTAATAGAAATACATAACTATCAACTATCAATGTATAAATGATATATAAAATAAATATAATAAATGCATCTGTATCCATTGATAGGTATGTATGTATGTATGTACTTCTACATATATGGACATTGCCTGATAGACAAACACACACATTGGTCAGAATGAAGTGAAATGTGCATATCTAATTGCAAGACAGGCTGGGAAATGTCCTCTAGCTTATGTCAAGGAAGAAGAAATAGATTTGGGTGAACAGCTAGAAATATCTACCACATCAGGCAGGATTCCTTATATTTTATCTGGCATGAATAATCATAATTCTCTCCTAGAATTTTCTTTAGCATAGAAAGTCACAGTTTTCTCAATGGAAGACACTCAGCTGAAAAGCTACATTTTACTCACTGTCTCTACCACTCATTTAGAGCCGCAGCAAGCCCTTCTGCCCTCTTGCAGTTTGATCTCTCTACCACCCTCTCTATTAAGAATGTTGACTGTTACGTTTTCAGTGACTTCAAAACTCACTTTATACAGGATTTCCTTCAGAAATAACATCAAAGAAGAAATTGCTGTTTTTGAAAAATGTAGGACTCATCTGTCTGTATTTCTGACAAATCAACAAGGACTAAGAAAATATTGATTACAGGAAAGCCATAAAAGAAAAGTGTTACAGGAAAGCCATAAAAGAAAAACCTTTTGCCAAATGGCATGCATAGTTCAGGCGAGACCTTCAATTTGAAACTAAATACATCTTTAAAAACTAGCAGTTTTTCTAGGTGACAGAGCATGACCCATTTTAATCAGCACACAGAAGAAATTTTTATGAAGTCAGAATGCTTTTGTGCTAGTACATCCTCCTTTAGTTAATTAGACTGTGTTTCTGAACCTATGATGTGTGCTCTAAAATTCTAAACTATTCATAAAATGTATTTGAAGAATAGATTGAGGTTTCATTTATAACTCAGTCCAGATACCAAACTGACTAGGTTGTAAACCTGCTGATACAGTAGCTTTTCTCCACCACTCTTCAAATTGTTGCTACTCAAGTTTCTAATTTATGTGCAAATTGAATTTGCCTAATGCAGATACTAAGCTCTTCTTTCTTTCTCTCTCTTTTTTGAGCAGTTTCCTATACAGTGTGGTTTAAAACATTGTTTCTGTATATTATAAAAAGGTAATTGTACCAGATAGATTTATTTTCTTTGTCTTCTGTGTTACTCTTTATATACCCCACCTAGGAAGTGGATTGAGTTCCTACCAAGAACTAAATATTCATCAGGAAGCAAATTCTCCTATACCCTGACAAGATTTAACTAAACTAAGAAATAAATGCAGAACTACTTTTGTGACATATTAAAAGCACAGAAGTCAAAACTTCAAGATTCTGTTTTCATTATTAGTTCTAATCTCCAGTCAGATGACTTGACATTGTGTTCTTTACATTCTTCAAAAAGAATATATAATTCCTTTAGGGTAGATCTACTTAATTTCATTAAACTTTTACTGTATTAGGCACCATCTAAAAAATTGAGAATCATAGACAGAGAAAATGGTTATTGTTGTAGGGCAGTGCAAGGTCAACCAGATGAGATGGCATGTAAACAAATCACTTGTATACAAGTGGTTATCAACTTCTCAGCATTCTATAAATACTTTCAAATACTATAGTCATCTGGAATATTTGAAAAGATTAATAAAATACTCAAAAACATCAGAAATAATTTCTAAAGTGTCACTTCTACTGAATAACAATTTTGTAGGACACTACGCAATATTTGATTCTCTCACTATTTGGTAAGTATAGCATTTTGTTGCTGTTTAAATAGACTGCCCTGACCCTATTCTCTTACATATTCACTAGAAAAAGTTAGCATACATTCCAGTAAACATGGAAGTATTTTGTGGGACTGAGCCACCTACCTACCAGAAACATGTTCCTTAGATGGTGATGAACATGACACATATCTTTCCATTATGTTTGAGGCCTCATGCATTTGGAGGTCTGTCTGTTACCACTGTCTACCCTACTGCAACTAATACTACATACCTAACTATCTGTCACTGGTTTTGCTAATTTATCCAAAGGGATCTTCAAGCAAGCACTAAGTAGTGATAGGAAAGAATCTAATAGTCACAAAATAGCTCTCTTCTCTATCTGATCATTAATAGCCTCCCTCATAGAAACATCCCCATACTTCTCCCTCACAGCTTTTTAACAATAACCTCTTCATTTACAGTCTTGTTCATTTGAAGTCCCTGACCCTCTAGACAAATTGTTAGCCCCTATCCACTAGTCAGTGTCCGTGTATTCCTCCATCTCGTCCAAGTATTACTCCAGAAAAGAAAAAAAGAGAGAGAGAGGAAGAAAGAAAGAGAGAGAGAGAGAGAGAGAGAGAGAGAGAGAGAGAGAGAAAGAAAGAAAGAAAGAAAGAAAGAAAGAAAGAAAGAAAGAAAGAAAGAAAGAAAGAAGGAAAGAGAGAGAGAGAGAGAGAAAGAAAGAAAGAAAGAGAGAGAGAAAGAAAAGCGGGCAAGCTCAAAATATTGCTTTAACTCAGGACTTGAGGGTCTTTCTGTTGCTCAAAGTTCTTCAGGACAATTGTGTAAGCCAGTAATGTTACCATAGTCCACTCTGGACACCGCCATCTTTAAACTAAGCTTTTTTCTTCTTCAGTGAACTTTTTAGGAAAGCCCTTGGGGGCACAGGATTTATTTGAGGGAGAGGAGGCAGTGCAACCTGAGCAGATGCAATGATTTTGACCCATCTACACTTTCAATTTATTTGTGCTTTTAGGTCCTGCTTGAGCTGCTAACATGGAGCCATAACCCAACAGGATCAGCCAAGCTAGAGGCAGTTTCATTATGTTGGACCAGAATCATCCTGAAAAGGAAGTTACCTTTCCTAGAATAAACATTCCTAAATAAAATGTTTTTAATTACTCACAATTCTTCTGATGTCATCTCCATACATCTAGTTGCTGAAAACCTTATTCTCTGCCAAATACATTTGATATTATTAGGTTGGCAAAAAAGCCCATGTTTTCTTCATGAAATAAAAGACATATTTTGGGACTTCTGACCAAGATGGAGGAGTAGGTGGAAATACTGTGCCTCCTTACACAACCAAATTTAAGGACAACAAAGACTTAGAAACAAAAACACAACCAGAATGACAGAAAATTGAACTGTATGGAAGTCTGACAACAAGGAACCATTCATCCAGACCTATAAGAGGGGCGGAGTCAGCGGCCAGCAGAGAGAAGTCCTGGCAGGAAAAGGCAGTGGTTGGCAACCCAGTGACTGGGTTGACCCACCCTGATGGACACCTAAGCAAAAAAGGGCAGCAAGACAGACTGTGTTACCCAGGGCCCCAGCAATGGGAAATAAAGCCTAAAAGCACCCATTGAAAAGGTGGCAGTTTGTGGGAAGCAGCAGAGGGGACTGAAATCTGAGAGAATGCAGAACAATCGACATTGCCCCCTCTCTGACCCTGCCCCCACATGTAGCATCACAACACAGCAACCAGGTTGCCCTACCCTGGTGAACATCTAAGGCTCCACCCCTTATACATAACAGGTGCGACCTGACCAAAAATGGCTCAATCAGAAGAACAAATCAAAGCCCCAGAGCCAATACTTTATGTGATCAAGAGATAGCCAATCTATCAGATGCACAGTTCAAAATACTGGTGATCAGGATGCTCACTGAACTGGTTGATTTTGGTTGCCAATTAGATTAAAAAATGTAGGCTACACTAAGTGAAATGAAGAAAAATGCACAGGGAACCAATAGTGGTGGAAAGGAAACTAGGACTCAAATCAATGGAGTGGACCAGAAGGAAGAAAGAAACATCCAAACAGAAAAGAATGAAGCAGTGAGAATTCAAAAAATGAGGAGAGGCTTAGGAACCTCCAGGATATCTTTAAATGCTTCAACATCCGAATTATAGGGGTACCAGAAGGGGAATAGAAAGAGCAACAAGTGGAAAACTTATTTGAACAAATAATAAAGGAGAACTTCCCCAGTCTGGCAAAGGAAATAGACTTCCAGGAAATCCAGGAAGCTCAGAGAATCCCAAAGAAGGTGGACCCAAGGAGGAACACACCAAGGCACATCATAATTACATTACCCAAGATTAAAATGAAGGAGAGAATTCTAGAAGCAGCAAGAGATAAGGAGACAGTTACCTACAAGGGACTTCCCATCAGACTGTCAGAGGATTTCTCAAAAGAAACCTTCCAGGCAAGAAAGGGCTGGAAAGAAGTATTCCAAGTCATGCAATGCAAGGACTTATATCCAAGATTGCTCTATCCAGCAAAGCTTTCATTTCAAATGGAAGGGCAGATAAAGTACTTCTCAGATAAGGTCAAATTCAAGGAGTTCATCATCACCAAGCCCTTATTATATGAAATGTTAAAGGGACTTATCTAAGAAAAATAACATAAAAAAATGAACAGTGAAGGGACAGCAAACTCACAGTTATTAACAACCACACCTAAAACAAAAGCAAACTAAGTGGACAGCTAGATTAGGAGTGGAGCCACAAGGAGGGCTAGCAACAGGGGAGTGGGAGGAGGAGAAGCAGGGGAGAAGGTACAGAGAATAAGTAGCACAGATGGTGGCAAGAAAATAAGGAGAGGGCAAGAATAGTGTGGGAAATGTAGAAGCTAAAGAACTCAAGACACATGGACATGAACTAAAAGGGGAGAATGTAGGGGGAGAGGGTGTGCAGGGTGAAGGGGAATGAAGGGGGGAATGGGACAACTGTAATGGCATAATCAATAAAGTATATTTAATTTTTTATTTTCACCAATAACTGTATTGATTTGGATATTTTGAGTCTATCAACTATCTCCCACATGGCATAATGTTGAATATTTCCATTTAATGTGTTGATTTGAGTGCTGTCCACTTCAACTGGTCTACCCAACAGCGGAGCATTGTCTAGCAAGAAATCTCCAGCTTGAAACTTGAAAAACCACTTTTGACACATTTAATCAATTGCAGCAATATTTCCATACACTGTACAAATCTTTCTTGCATTTTAGTTGCATTTTTACCTTTCTTGAAATATAAAACATAATATGCCCAAAATGTTGCACATTTTTTCATCTTAAATATTAAAATGGCTACAAAAAATTCATCAATTTGGACAAGTTTTTTTTAATGCACACTGATGTGTCACAATACAATCTAACAAAATAGTTTCAAATGAAGTTAGAGTTAGCTAAGTACTACTAGAACCATCTTACAGAAAAAAACAAATAAACTTTTTGACCAACCCAATACTTTGACTAATAATTTGTTTTACAGTAAAAGAAGTGAGGCAGTCAATGTGTATTTTTAGATTTTACTACATTTAACATGTACTTCATTGTCCAGAGCAGTTGGCTTTATAGAATGATGGAATTGTCAGCTGGGGGTGATATTTTATGAAGTTGGGCATGTAGTCTACATAGAATTATCAGATAATATATAGGGCACCTGGCTAAATTTGAGATTCAAATAAATTTTTTAGCATAAGTATACAGTCACATCTCAGTACTTGTAGATTTCAGAACTCATGATGAGTTCCAGAACAAATTAACAAGTACCGAGGTACCACTGTATTTCAAATATTGCATGGGTCATATACTAACAAGTATTCTTTGTTTATATAAAATTCAAACTTAACTGGAGTTCCTGTGTTTTTATTTGCTAAATCCACAAGCCTAGTGCCATGGGTACAATTCATGTTCTGTGCCAGCAACATATAATATGACTCCATTTCTCACATTACCAGTGTACATGAGCTCAGTCACCAAGAGGTAGAAGTAGGAGCAGCACTGATTACACCAAACAGAACACCAGAAAATAATTGGCTCCCATCTCAACTTTACTGAGTCTAGTTTTAGAAGTCATAGTAACCAATAAAAGAATGTTTCCACACATAATCGTGACAGCATAATCATGTCACACTGAACTAAAAGCTGAGGCTCCTCAGGCCAAGGAACTAACAAAGAATAAGACCAGTATATGCTATGTATTACTGTGTAACAAACTGGTTATGTATTACTTCTTAAAGAATTATCCCAAAATCAGTGACTTCAAGAAACACAAGCATTTAATTTGTTCAAAAATCTTGAATTTTTCAGGCTCCATGTTGGCTCCACTCAGAGACAGCTAGGATGGCTCAGAAGCTGGGGGTTGAACCAGCTGAAGCTCAATCACTCCTAGGTCTGGTGATTGATGCTGGCTGAGTAGGCTGACACCTCAACTGGGTCTGGGACTGGAACATATGTATGTGGCCTTTACATGTTGTCTCTTGGCTTTCTCACAGTATGGTGGCAGGGCTTCATGAGGCCAAATATTGCAAAAAAGAAAACCAGGTGACAACTGTATTGCATTTTCTAACCAACTTTGAAAATCACGCAGGATCACTTCTGCCACATCCCATTTGTTAAATGCAAGTTACTAAGTCTGGTGTTACAAGAGAAGGTTAGACTCTCTCATTTGATAGGAAGTCTGTCAAAAAACTTAAAGTTATTTTTTAATGACCAAAACCTATCCTCTGCCCACAAATTATTTACATTACTCTCACTCGTAGATTACACTTACCCCTCCTCAATACCCACCAGAACCTTTATTTATTATGACAGCAGGCTCAGAGCTTAAGTACAGAACTTCATCACTCAAACCAGATCCAGATACAGATGAGGTTCCTAGCTTGTCATTCTTCAAGTGCAGCCTAATACAGTTCCTCTTAATTTGAAGATCTATAAACTAAAGAGACAAGTCATCTCCTTTCCACCCATGCAGTACACAATGGAAGACATGGAGATGATAACTTCTATAAACCTCCTGTTTAAAAGGGAGGGGGGGGGATTAGAGATATCCAAGAGTTTGTAGTTCATCACAATTCTAAATCCAACTAGGTACAGATTTCCATAATTTGAGTTAGGGCTTAAGGGCTTAGTTCTAATGTTTGGGAATGATTCCCCATGCCTTTGGTTCTGCCCTCTGAATTCCTGATTCACCTTCTGATTCATTCATTGTATCTTTTGCTATCTGGAAAAACCAGGAATAAAAAAAGTTTGTTTTTGTTCTCAAGTAAAGAAATTGCAGGATCCTCAGCATTTCTTTCTTCACCTTACATCTTCCTACATTTTACTGTAGGCAACTAGAAGAAGCTGGGGAATACCTTCAATACTATGTTTAAAATTAACTTCAGCTAGACCACCATTTCTTTATATATATTTTCTATTTTCCACGTTACTGCAGGTGATAGTATTGCTAAGCCTTCCATCACCACAGATCAAAAGCCACCTTTATTCCAGCTTGCAATAACACTTCCTTCACTTTTTATTGTCTTCACCAATAGCCCTTTCATGGGCCATCCGTCTTCTGCCAACAATCTCTTCAAGGTGCTGAAGCTTAAACATAACCCTCCTGGTCCTTCCATATCCCGCTCGACCCTATTCCAAAGCTACTGCCACAAATTTTAATTTTGCATTATGGCTACAACCTACTTCTAAGCATCAAAATATGCCATCAATTACTAGGTAATAAATCACTGCAAAATTTAGTAGCATAAACAGCAACAACATTTATTTTGCTCACAAATCCAAAATTCAAGCAGGACTCCACAAGGACTTCTGTCGCAGTGCTACTTAGTATCAGCGTGGCTCAAAGACGGAAGGCACTCTGAGTGGAGCCAAGGTTCAGGTGGAAGTCACAAACCCCTTTCTTGATCTGCATGTCATTTCTGCAACATTCTATTCATAGAAGTGACTCACTAAAGCCAACCACATTCAACAAGGTTAGAATTAAAATGTGTCACTTAAAAAAACATTTCAGACATTTAAGACCCCCACAGATGGGAAGAATGATTCTGATTGTCAAGAGGAAATCTAGTAGTTGCTAGACAGTGTGGTGGAAAGAAGTACGTCAAGAACCCAGGAGTGCCTCTGGGATGCCTACTGACACTTTGGTAGCCAGAAAGAAAATTAACGGGTGTTCACAGCAATCCAGTACTGGTTAAATCTCTAAATGGCAAAGGCACTTCTAGAGTGAGTAGTTAGGTAAAACCACAGGTAAAGAATACAGACTTGCTAAGGTGTGGGCTGATGGCAAAGGAAATAACAAGTAATGGTTTAAATCCTAACTCTGGCCACATGACTAGTTGCAGAATGAGAATCATAATGGTTTCTTCCTCATCAATATATTTGTATGTATTTAAATTTTTTGTCTCCTTTCACCTCTGCTTTTCCCACACTGTTTTATACAAGATGTATAATTTATGGTGACCTTCAGATTTTAGGTCATGGGATTTTAAGGTACAATTTTACTCAAACAAGAAGAGTTAACATAACTACTGATAAGCTCTTTTTGAAAAGATCAATAGCATTGCTAAGCCTCTAGCCACACTAACAAAAAAATTACTAATTACTAATATCAAATTACTAATACCATAAATGAAAGAGAAGCCATCACTACTGATTCCATGGACATTAAAAGAATAATAAAGGAATATTATGAACAAATCTATGCCCCCAAATTTGATAATTTGCATGAAAATGGACAAATTCCTTGAAATGAATACACAAGAATAAATAAATAACTTGAATAGACCTACATTTATTAAAGAAATTAAAGTAACAATTAATAACCTTCTAAACCAGAAAGCACCAACCCCAGATAGTTTCACAGGTGAATTCTACCTAACATTTAAAACAGAAATGATACCAATTCTCCATCATCTTTTCCAGAAAATAAATCTAAAGTGATACTTGTCAAAAACAGACAAAGACAATATAAGAAAGGACAACTACAACCACTATTTTGCATGACCATAGATGCAGAAATCTTTTTTTAAAAACTGAATTTAACAATGTACAAAAAGAATTAGACACTATAGCCAAATGGGATTTATTCCAGGCATGTGAGGCTATCACAACATTACAATGACAGTTTAAAAAGAAAAGTCATATGATTGTATCAGTAGATGCAAAACAAGCATTTGGAAAAAATCTCACATTAATTCATGACAAAAAATTTCCCAACTAACTAGAAACAGAGGGGTACTTCCTCAATTTGATAAATAACACCTATCAAAAAACCTACAGCTAACATTACACTTAATTGTAAGAAAATAAATTATTTTTCCCTAAAATCAAAAACAAAATAAGGATGTGCCTTCTTATCACTTCTCTTCAATACCACACTAGAAGTCCTTGCTAATGCAGTAAGACAAGAAAATAAAGAAAAAGTATACAAATTGAGATGAAAGAAATAAAACCATTTTCTTTGCAGATAACATGATAATCTATGTAGAAAAATCCCAAAGACTCAACAAAAAACTCTTAGAGCTAGTAAGCAATTATTGCAAAGCCTCAGAATATAAGGTTAATGTACAAAAGTCAAAATTTTAATACTCAAAGAACAACTGTGATTTGATTTTAAAACACAACAATATTATGTTAGCAACTTCCCCCAAATGAAATACTTAGGCATAAATCTAAAAAAAATATGTACTGGATTTTACAAAGAAAACTATAAAACTTTAATAAAAGAAATAAGTAAATAGAAAGATGCTCTATATTCATGAAAAGATTAAAATTCATTATATGTCATTTATTCCAAATTTGACCTCTAAATTCAAAACAATCAGAATAAAATTTCTATATATCTATTTTTGTTGGTACTGACAAAATAGTTTTAAAGTTTATACAGAAAGGATATTTCTGATTAAGGCGGTGGCATAGGTAAACACCACTCACTTCCTCACACAACCACATTAAAATTACAACAAAAATATAGGACAACCATCACTCAGAACCATCAGAAATCAAACTGAATGAAGGCCTAACTACAGAATTAGAGAAATCACATCCATCCAGACTGGTAGGAGGGGCCAGGACAATGAAAGGGCTGGTCCCACATCTGTATGTGGTGGATAAAAAATCAGAAGGGATATGTTGGGAGTGAAGAGTCCCAGACCCTCGCCAGGCTCCCCAGACCAGAGTTCTAGTGCCAGAAAGATTAGTCTGCATAACTTCTGGCTGCAAAAACCAGCAGGGATTGAGCCAGTGGAAGAAACTTCAGGAGCCCCAAGCACTTCCCTTAAAGGACCCACATATGAACTTACTCAGACTTATTCCCCCTGAGCTCCAGCACCAGGATAGCATCTTGAAAGGCATCAGTGGCATACAGGGAGGACCTGAAGTATCTGGCATCGAGGAGGGAACTGGAGGAACGCTTTCTAGCAGACAGCAAGGCAGGCAGAGGCCATTGCTCCCTTACTGAGCTTCTACCCACAGAGTCACAGAGCCAGCAGGCAAGTGGGTATCATACCTGAGACTCCATCTGCCTGACTAATACTGTTTGCCCCACTCTGAAGATCCCCTGAAATTATATGGGCTCACCAAACTCTTAACCATGACTTTTCCATGTGAATGGCTGGTCTTGGTTCATGCTTTACAACTTTCTAAAGTTTATCAAACAAGAAACAGCTGACCTCAGTAAGACCTGCACCCCCATACTTCTTCTTAAGTGGCCCCAGGACTGATACTAGCAGCAGCCAGCCTAGATTCACAGCTTGGTTTCACCTGGGATCTCCAAGCCCAGCACATATAGTAGCCACCTGAGATTGCTTTATAGCTCTTGTAGGGTGGCTCCAGGAAGAACATGGGTGGGGGCTGACTTTGCCCTGAACCACCCAGGAAACCTCAGAATCTGTGCATCCAGTGGACAGCTACAGACCATGTTAGAGTACCACCACCCTGCCCCTGCACAGCTGATCTGCCACAGAAGGCGGAGGTTGGTGGTCAGTGGTCACAGCTAGTTTCTGCAGCTGACTGGTTTGGGTAAATACCCCCTGTTGATCTTCCAGCAACAATCAAGGCTCAACTACAAGAGAGGGTGTACTCAGCCCACACAGAGGGTGTACCTCAAGCACCCTGCTTGGGTGAAAGAAGAGGCTGTGCCACTGGACCCTAGAAGACACCTACTACATTAGCTAATGCTACCAAGACAGGGACCCATAGCAGCTCTACCTAATACATAGAAACAAACACAGGGAGGTTGCCCAGATGAGGAGACAAAGAAACATGGTCCAAATGAAAGAACAGATCAAAACTCCAGAAAAAGAATTAAACAAAATGGAGATAAGTAAATCTACCAGATGCAGAGTTTAAAACATTGTTTATAAGGATGCTCGAGGAACTTAGTGAGGACCTTAGCAGCATAAAAAATATCCAGTCAGAAACACAGGATTCACTAATTGAAATAAAGAACAATTTACAGGGAAACAACAGTAGAGTGGATGGAGCTGAGAATCAAACCAATGATTTGGAACATAAGGAAGCAAAAAACAAGCAATCAGAACAAGAAAAATTCCCCCAAAACAAGGATAGTGTAAGTCGCCTGTGGGACAACTTCAAGTATTCCAACATTCACATCATAAGGGGAGCCAGAAGGAGAAAAGAAAGAGAAGGAAATTAAAAAACTATTTGAAAAAATAATGAAAGAAAATTTGTAGAAAGAAATAGATATGCAAGTCCAAGAAGCACAGGGAGTCCCAAACAAGATGGATGCAAAGAGGACCACACCGAGACACATCATAATTAAAATGCCAATGATTAAAGATATAGAGAATCATAAAGTCAGCAAGAGAAAAAATTTACCTACTGTGGAGTTCCCATAAGACTGTCAGATGATTTCTCAAAAGGAACTTTGAAGGCTAGAAGGGATTTGCAAGAAATATTTAAAGTCATGAAAAGCAGCAAACTATGGCCAAGATTGCTCTACCCAACAAAGCTATAATTTAGAATCGAAGAACAGATAAAGAGCTCCCCAGACAAGAAAAAAACTAAAGGAGTTCATCATCACCAAACCATTATTACATGACATGTTAAAGAAATTCTTTAAGAGAAAAAAAAGGATCAAAACTATGAACAATAAAATGGAAATAAATACATATCTATCAACAATTGAATCTAAAAACAAACTAAGCAAACAAGAAGAACAGGGACAAAATCATGGATATGGAGAGTGTCTTGGTAGTTTCCAGATAAGAACGAGTATGGGGATAGGTGAAAAGGTGAAGTACAAACAGGTAGTTACAGAATAGCCATGGGGATGTAAAGTACAGTATAAGAAATGGAGTAGCCAAAGAACTTTTATACATGACCCATGGACATGAAAAAGGTTTTGGGATTGCCTGAGGGAGTGGAGCAATCTGAGGGAGTGCATGGAGGAAGGCAAAGGGGGAAGAATCAGGACAACTTTAATAGAATAATCAATAAAATATAATTTAAAAGAAAAGGAAGGAGAAGAAAAATAGCCAACATAATACTATGAAAGAAAAAGTTAGAGAATAGACACTACTCAGCTTTAAGACTTACTATAAAGCTTCAGTGGGCAAAACAGTGTGGTACTGGTGAAAAAAAAAGACAAATACATTAGTAAAACAGAATAGAAATCCCCCAAAATAGATCCACACAAATACTGACAATTATTTTTGGCTAAGAAACAAAGGCATTTTGCTCTGGCTGATGTGGCTTAATCCTGAAAACTGAAGGGTCACTGGTTTGATTCCTAGTCAGGGCACATGCCTGGGTTGCAGGCTGGGTCCCCAATGGTGGGGGGCAACCAAGATGGATGTTTCTCTCCATCTATTTCTCCCTCCCTTCCCCTCTCTCTAAAAATAAATAAATAAAATCTTTTTATAAAGGTGTTTCAGCAGAGATAGTCTTTTTTAAAGCAAATTGTGCTGGAACAATTGGACATTCATATGCAAAAACATTAATTTAGACACAGACCTTAGAATTCTTACAAAAATTAACTCAAAACAGATCATATACCTAAATGTAATATGGGAAACTGAAACTTCTAGAAGATAGCAAAGTAGATAATCTAGGTTTGGCAATGACATTTTAGATATAGCAACAAAAGCATGAGGCATAAAAAAAAGGTGAATTCCATTGTACTTAAAAATTTCTGTTCTATGGAAGGTTCTGTTTAGAGAATTAAAAGGCAGGCCACAGACTGAGAAAAAAGAAATCTTTGCAAAACATGTGTTTGATATGATAAAGTAGTTATAATCAAAATACACAAAGAACCCTTAAAACTCAACAATAAGAACTCAGTTTTTAAATGGGCAAAAGATCTGAACAGACACCTCACCAAAGAAAACATAAGATGACAAATAAACATATGAAAATATGCTCAATGTTTTATATCATTAGGGAACTGAAAATTAAATCAAGTAGATAGCACTACACATATTTTTAAAAGGACCCAGGATTTATTTAACAAGCCCTAGTGGGACAAGCACACAGAAATGACTGTAATAAAAAAAAAAGTTTCTATGCTCATGAATCCCTAGAAAGAGGAGGAGCACTCTCACTTTCCTAGGCCCTAAAATACTAACGTGCCATAAAGTAAAGAAAGTAAGAAACATGAAAATGGAGCCACAGAAACTCTCCATCTCTTTTGGTGGAGGTGAAAATGGTACAGCCACTCTGGAAGACAGTTTGGCAGTTCTTAAAAAATTAAACATAGTTTCATCATTTGAACCAGCAATTGTAGTACCATTAACCCAAATGAGCTGAAAATTTAGAACCGTACAAAAACCTAACACATAAGTGTTTATAGCTTAATATATTCAAAATTGGCAAAAATTGGAAGCAACCAACATGTCCTCCACTGAATAAATGGGCAAACAAAATATGCTACATTCATAGAATATAACACTATTGATAAAAAGAAATGAATTATAAAGCAACAAAAAGACACACATGACACTAACTGCATGTTGCTAAGTGAAAGAAACTAATCTGAAAAGACAGTATATTGTATGAGTTTAACAACATGACATTCTGGAAAAGGCAAAACTATGGACACAGTAAAAAGACCAGTTGTCAAGGGTTCAAGGATTCAAGGATTCTAGGAGGGGTGGAGGGATAAATAGGTGGAGAACATGACATTTTCAGGGCAGTGAAATTATTTTGTATGATACTTTACTGGTGGGCACATGATATTAAATTAAGCATTTTTCAAAACCCATAGAATGTACACCATAGAGAGTAAACCCTAATGTACATTATATACTTTAATTTGTATCAAAGTTGGTTCATGAATTGTAACAAATGTACTATAATAAAGTAAGATGTTAATAGGGAAAACTACGTTGGCTGAGACAGAGTAAATAGAAACTCTTTTTTTTTCTGTGCTATTTTTCTGTAAATGTAAAACTGATTTTAAAAAATAATCTTAGAAAGCTGAAAGGCAAACACAATCTAGGAGAAAAAATATATATCTTAAGTAACTGACAAAAGATTAATATCCAAAATATTTAGAAAAGTATAACAAAATAGAGAGAAAAACAATCATATTTTTAAAAGAAGGGAAGGGAAATGAACAGGAAATTCATGGAAGAGAAACCAAATGGATGCCCTACCTATTGAATTCAACTGCAGTACTTAACACAGTAGTAAAATTGACAGTTCTCAATTGATAATTCTCACCAACTAAAATTTAAAAGTTGAATCATTTCAAGTGGTGGTGAAACTGTAGTGCATAAAGAACTCTCACACACTGCTATTACATGTATAGATTGAAACGTTTGCTCTGACCAGATCTAGCTGGTTAGAAGCTGTGCATAATACTCAACACAATAACCACACCTGCTGGAACGCCTCCAAGGAGAGCTGACACATGCACAAAATGGTAAAACAATGTGTATATAATGAACCAGGTCCATAGTGTTTATCTTGAAGATGAAAAAGAAATTGAGTGAAAGATGTTGGTTGGGACAATGACCTGTTAGGGACTACCACCATCATAATATAATGATGTCAGTGGGCTCAGCTCGGGAGACAGTGATGAGGCTTAGCTGTCACGAACTCAGAAAGAAGAGAATGATGCCTAAAACTAGCAGCAGTGACAGGGTCAGAAGCCCTAATATCCTCGCTAATCCCAGCAAGGAAAGCTGCCCCAAATCACCACTTGATGGGAATGGGAAGGTTCAGTCTATCAGGACATCCCTTGTTCTCTGAAAACTCTATCAGCTGAGCTGTCATTATTAACAAAGCCTAAAAGGAGAGTGAAAGCTTTGTTTCTCTCTTTGACCATCCCTCCAACATTTTTTGATGTGCCTATTCAGTTGTTAAATAAACCTGTTATATTGCACAGCTGCACTGTGCTGATAGGAAAGTGAGTTGATATCAGTGTCTGTAATTATGAGAGGATGTGTGGATGTTGTGTGGTGTGAAAAGTTTGTGTGCATGCAGATTAACTGGGGAAGCCAATGACAAACACTCAGCAGAGCTGAGGATATAGAGATTATAGATCTCTCTGAGATTTGGGCTAGGGTTTGGCTTTTCTACAATGAGGTAACCTATTCATTTTCTAAAGTAAAAAAAGAAATAAAGATACATATGAGAATCTTCTTTTTTATCCCTTTCTTTTCTTGTTTCAGTAGATGAAGACTAAATTGAACCAAAAATAATAAAATAATGACTTGAAATGGTAAACACACAATGCAATATACATATGATGTATTACAGAATTATATACCTGCAATATATATAATTTTATTAACCAATGTCACCCCAATAAATTTAGTTAAAAATGAATGAGACAAAAAGAGTAGCAATAGCAAATTTCTGAAATGACCAACATGGAGATCAAATAGTAGGTCATCCCGGCAATGTAGTAAGATGAGAGTCTGGAAAATTGAACTTCAGATTTAGCTCTGACATAAATTATCACGTCCATGTAATTAAATCCTTTCATCTATAAAATGAGGGTAATCAATATTTCTGAAATGTAGCCTATAGGTGTCCTGCATCAAAATCATGTAGAGGTGCTCACAACAAATGCAGGTTCCTGGGCCACACAGCAGATTTACAGGGTTAGCACACTTTGGCCGGGCTAACAAGATGCATGTTAACAACTTTTCCATAAGTTTGTGTGTACCATTTGAATCCAGTATGGTGCATACAGATATTAAATGTCCTCTTCTTGTGCTGGTCTTTGATGACTGAACATGATTCCATGTAACTATGCCTCTAGATTACATCACATTTTCTCTGTTCTGTAAGAGAACTAGTCCATTTGCTCTCTCAAGTTTTGGGTGTTGTTTTCCATAGAATGTAACTACAATGTTTGATCTGCCCTTTGAATAAAATTGTCCATAGTTACGAGTACAAACTATTCTGTCTAGATAGAAACAAACAGAATGAATATTTATTTCAGTTTGTAGCATTATCATTTAATTTTATACAATGAAACAGCATGGAATTTTTAGAAAACTTATTTAGCAAGGGCAGGTAAAATCTTTCGTGGGAGATACCCAGAATTAGCTTTCCTAGTTTACTGCTTTTTGTACTCATCTTCAGTACTTCACTATGTTGATTCTGGTCTGCTTCATCCTCCTTTCCTTTTATTAAATATGTGCTAAATCTTCTAAACGCCAGGAATTCTGTTTTATGCATAGGGTACTAAGATAAAAAAAGACGCATTTGCTCTCCTCAAAGAACTCATAAGTTTGGGGAAAAATAGATAATAGACACTACCATATCATTGTAAATACTAAAACAGTTACAAGTAAAGTAATTTAACACCACAGAAGAGGAAGCAACTTGCTTACATTTGGGAGAATCAAAGAAGGTTTTACCAAAGGGGTAATATCGGATCTCGATCTTAGAAGCTGTGCTATGCTCGAGAAAAAAAAGTGGATAAGTAGAGACGGCCAACAAGGGTGTGAAGAAAATCCCAGGAAGAAGAGAAGCCTAAACAAAGGCATAAAAGTTTAAAGTGGTACCATCTTTTCAGGAAATGATACATTATTCCTTGTTTTAAAAAGGATGGAATGAGTTTGCAAAATAAATTCAGGTCAAAATTGAGAATGCCATGCTAAAACTTAAGATAATTTTTAATTCATTATGATGGCATACTTTAATCTACATTTTGAAAAGTTTCTCTAGGACAAATACGAAAAGTAGAGAATGAGGTAGAACTCAGTAGCTAATAGGTCGGTCAAGAGACTATGTAAGCGCCTGAATTAATATAGAAGCAATAGCAAGAGACAGAAAGAGATTGAAGAGTTATTTCAGCAGCAGAATTCGGAGGGTTTAGTTGAAGATAAGATGTGTATAAATAAATGGCCCAAAGGAAATGTTGAAGATGGTCCTATGATTTTTAGAGATGCTGACTAAGAAATTGAAGGTACAATTAATAAAGATAGATCAACAAAGGAACCGCAACAGAATGGGGTGAATGAGCTTGATTTTGGAGTTTAAAGTATTTCCACTAATCCAGAGATTTGAAGCTCATGACAATGTGGGCCAAGGCATACAGATTTGGAAGACATCAGTGTAAAGTGCATTTAATGAAGGGCATTGATATTATTAAATTAAAAGAAAGAGAAGCAGGTGACAGTTGGCATATACTGAATGTAAAAATGGGTATGCCATTACTTTCTTGGGCCACTTATTAAATATTTTTAAGTTTTCCATAACTTGAAGTTAAGAATTAATCATAAAAATAAAAAAGAAAATTGTATAGAGAAGTACCTCAAAATAAAAAGAAATGAACAAGTTATGTTTTAATTTTCTTTTAAAAATTCCCACTCTTATTTCCTGATTTTTGTTGCTAAAAGTGATAGAGTGGATAGGAGAGTAGAGAATGAAGTTAATTCATAACTAGATAAAGAGATAACTTAGCAATTTGGAAAACGAGAATCTGGCTCATTATTTTTATTAATTCAACATTATTTTAACAAATTTGTATTGAGTGTTTACCGCATGCCAGACGCTATTCTAGGTGCTGGGATATACCAGTAAATAAGACAAATTGTAGTTCCTGCCTTTGTAAAGCTTATTGAATACATAACTAACTGATTAATAGTTGATAATTGCTAGAGTGAAGTGGGGAAATGCAGGGATAATGGATAAGAAGTGTATGGGGTGGGCAGTGGTTGAAAATTATCAGGAAAACCTGCACTGAGAAAGAAACATTTAAGTGATGACTTTGAAGAGGGTTGAGAGAAAGCCATGTAGACTTTGGAGGGAGGAATGGTTCCAGGCAGAGATGATAGGAAAGGCAAAGGCAAAGGTAGGAGCCTTCTTGCTGTATTGGGAGAGCAGGCAAAAGTCCTGGGAATCTGGGTTGGACCAGAGTATCCAGGGTGGGAGAGGCAGGGCAAAGGTGAGAAGCAGTGTTGGCCAGATCATGCAGAAGTCTGTAGATCACCATGGGAACTTTGCCTTTTTTCTGAATGTGATTCCGAAAGAGGTTTCCAAGCATAATTGCAAGAAGTCTAGTCTTGTGCTGCAATGGATAAAATAATGGCATAATTTCTACAGTTGACTTTCTTATAGAAAATAAATTTCTCATTTTTTGGTAGGCAGAATTCTAAAGATGTCCTTCAAGATTCCCATCCCCTGGTAACCAATGACTAATCTAGGTACTACTATGAAAGGATTTGGCAGGTAGAATTAAGGTTACTATCAGCTGACCTTGACATAAGGATATTTTCTAGGATTACCTGGTGGGTCCAATGCAACAACATGAGTCCTTAAAAGAAGGGAAGGAAGACAGAAAAGCCAAACACAGGGAAAGAACAGAAAGATTCAAAGTAAGAGGTGGACTCCACCTGTTATTGCTGGCTTTCAAGATGGAAAAAGGAGGTTATGCAGGCACCTTTTTAAGCTGAGAACAATCTCAGGCCAGTAGCCAGTTAGGAAACAGAGACCTCAGTCCATATCTGCAGCCACATGAAAGCGAATTCTGCCAACAACCTGAATGAATTTGGAAGTGGATTTCTCCCCAGAGCCTTCAGAAAGGAACACAGCCCTGCCTGGCACCTTGATTTCAGCCTGTGAAACTTGGAAAACAAAACTAGCTAAACCTCATTTTGTCTAGACTCCTGAAATACAAAACAATGAGATAATTTTAAGCTGCTAACTTTGTGATACATTGTTATGGCAGCAATAGAAAACTAAAACACATGGAAAAGATAAAACATCTAAATATTGTATTGCCTAAAATTTCATTAAGAACCAAACCTATGCCTTATTCTTCTAAGAGAATTCTCTTTATTGTTCTGTGTGTGATTGTCATAGTTCAGACATTTCTCAGTACAAGGGGGTGAATTGATGAAGTAGAGAAGGAATCGTGTTGCTTCAGTGGTTAGGAAATCAAAGTAATTTACTGTGGGAATCTTGTTTATTGTATCATTTTCTAAACCGTTTATGTGAATTCAGAAAACCCAGAATTCATTAGGAAAAGTGAAAATATACCAGGCAGGGGAAATTAAATAAATAAATATGACATTTGCAATATTTTTATAATTATACATTAAAAAGAGAAAAATCAGAAGTGCTTTTTAACCAGTTAAGACCAAGAAAGCAATGAAATAAAACACTACCATAAAAGTCATACTACCATAAAGAATCTCAAACCCTGACTGGTGTAGCTCAGTGGATTGAGCGCGGGCCTGCGAACCAAAGGATCACGGTTCAATTCCCAGTCAGGGCACATGCCTGGGTTGCAGGCCAGTTCCCAGCAGGAGACCCACAAGAGGCAACCGAACATTGATATTTCTCTCCTTCTCTCCTTCCCTTCCCTCTAAAGATAAATAAATAAAATCTTTAAAAAAAGAATCTCAAATATTTGCAGGATTATAGATATAGAGGACAAACTCTATAGTTCCCTAAAACTGTTTCTAGGTTTGATCTCTTGTATTTGGTATTGTCATATTTAGCATATAATGAAAAGCAGGTTTGTTTCACAATGAGCCTTTTCTTAACTTCATATCAACATAAGAGAAAATTGGTCACCAGCACCCAGCCTCTTTAAAATGTGAAGTATTTTTACAAACCTCAAGTCTTACATAACTCACACTGCTGGCTCCCATCTGAATATCCTGAGCACGTTGTTTCTCTTGTTCGGAGCTTGTTTTCTGGTGCATGGCATACATACAGTCATGTTAAAGTCCAAGTCGCTGACGTCAAAACAGACTCCGCATTTTCCTGTAAGACATCCTGGCCATTTTAAAGCCTATCAAAAATGATAGTGAAAGCTGCCCCCACAAATTCTAGTCTTTAGTGGAGTTGATGAAACACACTCAGAAATAAATAGCTTCATTCAAACCAGAGCTGAAAAACACCAGGCTGATCCACTGGTTTCAAACAGGTTTTCCATAGCAGCTGACAGCGGCATCCTGTGGAATTCAAAAGATGGTCTGGTCTTATTTGAAAGTAGGCCTTTCAAACACAGCCGCCATTCAGAACACTTCATAACACCCTTCTCCTTCTCCCTGTATATGTGACTTCATCTCTTTCTCTTCCTCTCAGAAATTTTCCTATAGAATAGATCAACTCAGAAAATGGAAGGGAAAATTCAGAGCCCAACAGACTTCACATACAAATTTGTATATATCCCAGAAATCATTTCTTGCCTGAATAAACATATTAAAAACATAGTCTTATCTCCTTCCCAGATTCCCCAAACCACCAAAGATTGTAACTTTACATTTTATATATATATTTATTTATTGGGTATTTAGAATTTAATTAGTACTGTACAGAAGATTAAAAACCTACCCACATTCTCACTTGAGGCCAGGGGTATTTTAGAAAGCAAATAGCATATTTTGCTATTATAAAAGTGTTGTGTCCATGTTTCCATTCATTCCATTATAAATAATTTAATAAGCTTCTACTGAATATCTACTATCATGTTCCAGGTTCAGTACTTGGCACTGGGGATATATAGATAACAGGATGCAGTCCCCAGCTATGAAAGCTTTACAATCTAACCAACCAATTTCATTCACACATAGACTGTGCATACCTACCAACAAGTAAATGGATGCCAATTGAAAGTTCCTTCTACAGTGAAGATGATTCAAGTTCATCTCAGTCAGGGGATGGGAAATTTCTCAATAAGTAACGACCTTTCACCTACATCAAATGGATTTTTATTATCTATCAGTTATTAATTGATCTTTGAGGCCAAATGAAATCAATACATTTTCTGCCACCTTCTTTAAGGCATCATATTTCTTGGAACTGAAGTGTACTAAGGGATTCATGATTGTTGTCTCTAAACAATCTTAGTAAATAGTGTATGATTAGACACCATTTCTATCGGAGTTGAAATAAGTGCCAATAGGCACATGGGGGCCAAGCAGAAAAGGTTAAAAATTAACCCAGTATCCCATAATGTCCCACCACTGTGCCAAGAACATGTTTCATAATTGTGCATAAAAAAACACTTAATAAAGGTACACTTTGTAAATTAAGCTTTTCTCATAGTAATGTAGAGAAGACATCTTTAGGCATAATGACATTAAATACAAACTTACTAGACACTTGTCAATTTTCTTTGATAATTTGAGGCCTTCTTTTTCAAAGTAGGCAGCACTGAATGAATAAATGAATGAATGAAAGCAACACCGGGGTTCAAAGAAGAAAAATGAGGATCCCCTCTTCAGACTGCCTCACAGCTGAAAGTACAGGAGACTGAACTATCAGTCTCCCTGTGAGAATAAGGTATTTGTTGCAGAGAAGATGCAAAGTAATGACTTCTGTACTTGGAATCTCTTTTCCAGAAAATCTTGAAATAAAATTCTCTTCTTTCTCATAGCTAAATTTCTATAAGTATGGCGTTATATGCTTCAGGAATTTGCATAATATCTGGCTTTATTTTGCCATAACCTAATAAAGTGCTTTATTTTAATAAAACAGCAACTAGACTATAAATGATTGTTAGGCTCAATATCAATTGTCCCTCATTAATGTTGCAGAGAAGCAATTAGCATTTTGAGGCAAACAAGGTGTACTTAGTTAGTGGGACATGACCCTGCTGTCACTACATTGTATGTATAATTAATGATCTTCTCCAGTTTAAAGTTTGAATCACAACAAAGATATTATAAGTGAAAAATAGGAGAGGGATAGAGAAATGTGGGAAACATGAACCTTAAGACTTGGGGTTCACACCATTGTTCAACATGCCATTGTTCAACATTGAATTCAGTTCACAGTGCAGTTGACCTCAGGTTGATGCTCAAATTCCAAGGCAGTGGTTTTCAACTCTGGCTACACGTAAAAATCACCTGCAGAGGTTTTAAAAAACCCCAGTGTTCAGGGCCCACCTCTGACTTATTAAATTCTCTGGAGGTAACACCTGAGCACTTTGAGGATTTCAAAGAATAAATGCCATAATGTCCCCATTTAAGAAATAAAATTGGAGTCAGGAAAAGAAAAATAACACAGAACCAGAGCTCTATATGTAAACATGTTATAATAAAGATCCTGGTTTGGGTTTTCTATATTACTTAGGCAGAATAAATATTATAGTTCAGTGACATACTAATTAGTCCTAAGTTAAACAGAGAATTTTTGTATTAGTTTCTAGGTATTTATGTCACCACTGGAAGGACCATCTTATTCTATGAAACAGTTTTATTTTACTTTAATCAATTCATCAAATTTACAGTCAAATTTGAGAAATCAAAACCTACAAAGTTAGAGAAAACTATTTTAGAACTATCTGCAAAAAAAATCCCCCTCACCATGGACATGTACATGTATGCAAACTCAAACCCACTATAATGTGACTCTCGTTTCAACATCTGACTTAGGAGCCATTCAACTTAATAACAATAGATTTGTTACCAGAAATACTGGAATGATTTAACTATTATAACCCAGTACTATCTAGAATGAGATATTTCAGAATATGTGACATAAATAAAACATAAAATAGGATTACATTCAGTCCTTCACAAGCCCTAAACATTGAAGATATTATGGTATACCTCCAAATGCAAGTCAAATAGATACAATATTAGGTCATTAAATAAAAATTTCTATATATGCTAATATAAAGCAAAAATTCCAAAATTTTGTGGCTATAAAATTCTGGATAAGTTCATTAAAGTTGTAATTTTCTCAGAATGTTAGTGTCTCTAATACATGTCAGCCAACCAGTTGGGTATCCTACCATTCTATGACTCATGGCCATGTGTGACATGAAATATTAGTGTGTGTGTGTGTGCGTGTGTGTGTTTTGCAGACTTCATATCTGGCACTAGTTACAGCTAATGGGAAGGTGAGAAAGGGGAAGATCAAAGACTGTGAATAGAAAGAAAGAAAAAGAAAAAAAGGAAGAAAGTATTGGGATGAAACCAAAGAGAATTTGGTCTTCTTTTCAACCCCTAATTCTTAAGCTCATTTTTCCTGTTCATTTGCCTTTTCCATTTTCATTCGCCTCTCCATCCCCTCCTTTGACAAATATTCCTAGCAACTTTTAGAGTTGGTGAATTGCCATTGTACTTACAAAAACAATTTTACAAAGATGGCAAGCTAGGTTCAACAATAAAAAATTTTCAGTCAGAATTTTGGATAACTCTCTTACACCTTTGGTAGATCACCCAGTTTGAGGTCATTCCAATTGCCCTACTACTTACAGTAGTAAGTAATTGATTGATGAACAGTTTTTTAATGTATTTAAAAGTAATGTATCATTACTTTATTACTTAAGAAAGTAATTTTCAGCTCAGTAATGCTACTTGTTAAATATAGTGTGTTGATCTTTTCAATCTAGATACTAGTGTGTATTGTCTGATATTAATTTTTGTGAATCTGGTTACTTGTGAGATTTTTTTAGTGTTTCTGTTTAGACAGATAAATTCTTCATCTTTTCCTCTGCTAATAGGCAGTTAATATGACTTTGAACTCCATGAGGAATGAATTACTAACTTTAGCTGAGCCACCTGAGATAGAGAGGAGTTAGTACAGAGACTCAGACTCCTTCATACATGAAAATCATTCCAGGCCCTTTTAGCGTGTACTTTAGAAAGAGCTAGTAGTCAGAAGAAAATACAAAAATACCTTTATTTTATAATAGTACCTTGTAGTCATCACTCAGGAAAGAAAAGTGAAATCTTCACTTAATTTAGTGAAACAAAAGACACAGTTAATTATATAATTAGTGGATATATTACTAACTTGTTTCATACAGTGGCAGAGGCATTTTATCTTAAGTCCTCCACACTCTTGGAATATATTAGCATTGAAAATCAGGGATTAAATTCTTGGGCATATTGGAAAGGTAAATATAATGGTGATATGTGTTATATAAATATGTGCATAAATATGTAGGTAGAAATAAGATTGGGAAAAGCTGGACTGGTACATTATCTTATCAGTTATGATTTTTTTTTTAGATTTTTAACTTGCTGCCAAATTTCATGCTTAGTTGGAGAGAGTTTCATATGATTTTTTGTATGTTTATTTATGGTATTTTTTTTTCACTAAAAATGCATCATTACCTTAGCAGCTGCCACACCACATGGAGTAGCATGTGTGCTTTTTAAAAGAGATCCAGAGCACCTTCCCCCAGAAACCCAGAGCCAATACGCTTCGGGAAGTCTGCAGCAGGACTCACATTTCACCAGCAGGATAATGTAGGCTTTAGATATTTTTGCAGGATTTTTTTCCAATAATAATATTCTTTAGCATTTCTTCTTTCCTAAGTAGTCTATTTAAAAATACAATTTCAAAAAAGGAAAAAATATAAAAGTTAATGCATGATGAAAAACAATTCAAAATACATCCCCCCCTTTTGCTTGAGGCCATTTTGGAAGGGGCTTGGGACTGCTTCTACTTAACAACAAAAACATGAGAAAGAAAAAAACAGATATGGGTAATGGTGTATGTTTTATGAATGAGCCCTTTCTTGTTTTTTATATTTGAAAGAGCCTGTACCTTATCACCGTATTTCTTGTTTCATGTGCATGTGTGCGTGTGTCATAGAGGGAGAAGGGGAACGTGGACAGAGTCATTCCAAGTCTACCTAGTCTCCTGCTTAGTCACTCAGGTGCCTGGTCCCACCTTGATGCATCTCCTGAAAATCTATTTATTCCACAGTCTCAACTCTATACACTGAATTTTATGGCTCTCCTCTTCGGGTTATTCCAGATTACTTCTGGATAACACATCTTCAAGGCTGCTACTCAGGTCAGGCATTAACGAATGGACAATTGAGCAATGCCAGAAAAATAACCTATAAATGCAACAGTCTATGTCTCGTGTAAATGGTGTTAAGTGATTCATTTCCTTGACTTTTTTGTGAAATTAAATATTTCAATGAAATGTCTGGTTTATTTTAAAGCATGTGGACTTTACAGACAAACTTTTTATCTCATGAAACCACATTAGTTCAAGATATGCCCTGAAACTTTCTTTATGAATGCCCCTGCTGAGATAACTATTGAAGAGTTGTAATTGGGGAATAAATGTATAATATCCATGGAAAAAAAGGAAAGACACAATTCTGAAGGATGGTGTCATAAGAAAAACATTACACACACCAAGGGTCCTGAAACTGTTTACCCAGTCACTCATCTATGAACATAGGTCAGGCATATGAATGTATGTGATTTGATTTAACAGGGAAATATTTAATATATGGTATTCATTTTTACATTTATTGATGAATCTATGGAGATGAAGAAAGTACCATAAATCAAAAAAGGAAGAAATATTCCTGAATGTGACATTGAGTCAGTCAGATCTAATCCTGACTATCAAGTTTGGGACCATTTCTGTGAGTCTTCAGTCCCTCAAAGGAAAAGTGTGCTTGATGGGTGAATTCAGAGGGCTCACATTCAATGGCTTCAGGGACTGAGAAGGTGATATAAGTAAGTGAAGGACCAAGTGATATTAAAGAAAGCATGATAAATGGCAACCGACACTTGGAACCTATGTGCAGGAGAGAGTAAGTGGTGAAAAGAGGGAACTAAAAGGTGTATGACTTGTCTAAGATGGACCAAAGCCTGTCAAGTTCCAGCTATTGGTTGCATATAGGAAGGTGAGTCCAAATGTGGCCCATCTAATTTTAAAGTAAATCCAGAAATCCAGATTTAAGCATGAAATCTTATGACTTGTACAAACCAGTCATCAATTCAAGTTTTGCTTCATTTTGATTTTTTAAAGCATTCTGTACCCATCTGTAGGGTGTATTCAATTCATAGGCTAGCTGCACATGTTAATAGCCTTTAGACTGTATTATTACAAAGATGTTCTGAAATTCTATGGATTTATGGCAGTGTGAATTTAAAGGCAAAAACCTAATAGACCAACCTGGTTTAGTTGGGAAAAACTCTGAGCTATGGGGGTTTTTGAGATCTGGGTCAGCCATATATGAGCAGGGAGAGCCAGCCCTACCACCGTCTGTGCTCCAGCATTGCATAGGCATTTTCCCCTAAAAATGGCCTACTCACCTTTCAGCAGAGCACCACAGTGCTAAATAATTCATTTTGTTTCTACAACATACAACTTCAAGAACAGTGGCCAATACCATATACTAGACCATCACTTTTGTCCTGCCTGGCCCTTCACAAAGCTTGGCAAGATTGAATCCGCCAAGTTCCAGTGAGAGTTCGTGCTGGAGAAATAGGAATTGGCTCTTGTTTTAGTATGTGATCCAAGAGACAGCGCTGTGAAGGGCAGCAAGGGCCAAAAAACTGGTGGGGCTGTGAAATAGAGGTGCAGAGACACAGCCAAGTGAGAGCCAAGGACTGGTGACTTGGAAAGCTGTGCATTAACTGCAGCTGTGGCCGCAGGCCATTGGGTAAGCTGGCTTAATTCTGCTGGATCACCACCCTACCCAGAGCTGCTGCCACCAGGCCAGGAGTTTTGTGTCCTGACTCTTTTTTATTGCATCTCAGTGATATCTCTCCACTCTCAACAGTTAGCACAACTTCCATGTCTACTCTCGAGCTTTCTTAACAGAAGCTTGTCTGAGACACCTGAAATTGAGGTAAGGTCATCTTAGGGACATCCTAGCCCACAATTCCTAGTTGGTACTTGGATTCTACCCTTGGAATCTAGCAGACCATCAGATTTTTAAATCACTTAAGTTAGGCCCTTGCAGGTTTGCTTGTACTGAGTTGCACTTTAATATTAAATTTTATGATCTCATTAAACATAGTTGTGAGTCAGAAATATGATTGTATTCTTGAGAAATGCTTTTGAATATTATTTTCATTAGATCACTGAGATTTCCTTTTGTATAGTTCTGGAAAATAGCTCTATTAAAGTTCAGTGGACTACTCACTTTTTGTCCAGGCTATAAAGAAGCTCAAAGTCAAAGATGAACCTTGTTGTAATGCTAGATTATTCCCTGAGTTTACACACTTATATTCCACTATTTTTTGGTCGTCTTTATCTACTCAAATACCATCTGGGAAAGGGAAAGGAATAAATAAATACAATAAACAAACTAAAACTTTAGCAGAGAGTTCATTTTTCCCCAAGGCAATGAAACTAGGAAGTAACCGCTCTGAAGACACAATTGAAACAAAAATAAGTTCACTGCTTTCTAGGTAGGTATGCACAAGAATCCAACTGAGTTACCCAGGAGAAAAGACCCTTCCTTTCTAAACCTCAGAAACAAGTCACGTGTAACTTCTGTTGCATCGTAATAGTGGCTACATTTGCCTTGCTGGATCTTCTCAGAAGTATTTTGATGTTGTTACAACATCAGTTTACCACATCCCCCTACCCAAATCTTGTGCCAAACTTCAGCTTTAATTATATTATCCTCTTAACAATTGTAAGTTTATGTTCTTTTTACTCTTCCCTTTAATGACATGCTGAGATGGCTTGACTAGAATTTAACATTTATTTCCTCACACCTTGGACCAAAATAAGAATTGTATAATATCCTGTCACAAGGAGAAAAGGGGATAAAGTGCTTGTCTTTAAAAGGTGATAAATTTCTGTTATTCTACACTATTCCAAAAGTTAGGAATCAGAAAACTATCCTTAACGTTTGCCTGTCAACCCTTTCCAAGCCAGTGACTATGGAAGTTAATTCTTGGGCTTGTGTTCCTTTATCTGTAAAACGGAGATAATATTTCTCTCACTAAGTAGCTGTGAATTTTAAATGAGCTGTTTTATATGAAGTTAATTGGAAAGTCATTATTCAGGGGAGAATTTCTGTTTGCTCACTTTTAGGGATTCAGTGAAGACTAGAGGGAATTGGTACAATCCTGGACTTGTGTCCTGACTCTGGCTCACTCTTGGACCTTAGCCACTCAGCTCTCCCAAACCACAGGCTTCCCACTGGAAAATTAAACATCCTCTCTGCCTTAGCAGCTTGTTGGGCATGCATATTAATTGAAAGTGCTCTTCAAATGAAAATCATTATTAAGTCTCTGTGAGACTCTTATTCAAGAAATTGTAATTATTTTTATTCAAATGATCCAGTTTTACCCATTTCCAATGTACAATATAGCATGGTATATTTGAATTAAACATGAAGACATTAACAACAAAAAGTAGATATTTCCAAAGTGAAGACTGCAGACTTCCAGCCACGTTGTAGTTGTAGGCACATACACTTTGCCTTTTTGTACAACTGAAAGAAGGACAACAACAAATTTAAAAATGAAAATAACCAGAACTGCCAGAAAATCATACTCTAAGGAAGTCCAGCAACCAAGGAGTTAAAGAAGAAACATTCATCCAGACCAGTAGGAGGGCCAGAGACTGGCAGCTAGGGCAGAGAGGATGTGTGGCAAGGTGGCAGCTGGAGGACTGAGTGGGTGAGGTGGCAGCTGGCCAACTAGGGGGTCTCACATTCATGTGCAGATAAACCAGGAGGAACAACGGGGGAGCGAGACAGACCCCCCCCCCAACCCAAGGTTCTGGCACAGGGAAATAAAGTCTCAAAACCTCTGACTCTAGAAACCTGTGGGAATTTCAGTGGTGGGAGAAACTCCCAGCCTCATAGGAGAGTTTGTTGGAGAGACCCACAGGGTCCTAGAAAGCCCACACACCCAGGAATCACCACCATAAGGGCCCTATTTGTTTGTGGGAGACCGGAAAAGTGACTGGGAGCTCACCAAGAGCTGAACAAGTGGCATTGATCCCTTTTGGACCATTTCCCCACATACGGGCCCACAGTGCAGCAACTTGGGTTGCCCCATCCTGGAGGATACCTAAGACACTGGCCCTTACTACTTAACAGGTGCACTGAGACAAACAAATATGGCCCAAGTGAAAGAAAAGATCAAAGCTCCAAGAATAAAATTAAGTGATGAAGAGGTAGGCAACCTATAAGATGCAGGGTTCAAAATACTATTAACCAGGATGCTCATAGAAATAGTTGAGTATGGTTGCAAAATAGAGGAAGAAGTGAAGGCTATGACAGGTGAAATAAAATAAAATATACAAGGAACCAACAGTAAAGGGAGGGAAATTGGGACTCAAATCAACAGTTTGGATGAGAAGGAAGAAAGAAACTTTCAACTGGAACAGAATGAAGAAACAAGAATTCAAAAAAATGAGGAGAGGCTTAGGAACCTCCAGGACAACTTTAAACATTCCATCATCTGAATTATAGGGGTGCCAGAAGGGAAGAGAAACAGCAAGAAATTAAAAACTTATTTGAAAAAGTAATGAAGAACTTCCTCAATCTGGCAAAGGAAATAGACTTCCAGAAAGTGCAGGAAGCTCAGAGTCCCAAAGAAGTTGGACCCAAGGAAGCACACACCGAGGCACATCCTAATTGCATTACTCAAGATTAAAAGTAAGGAGAGAATCCTAAAAGCAGCAAGAGAAAAGGAGACTACTACCTACAAAGGAGTTCCTGTAAGACTATGAGCTGAATTCCCATAAGACTATGGGCTGATTTCTCCAAAGAAACCTTACAGGCAAAAAGGGGCTGGAAAGAAGTATTCAAAGTCATGAAAGGCAAGGACTTACATCCAAGGTTAGTCTACCCACCAAAGCTGTATTTAGAATGGAAAGGAAGATAAAGTACTTCTCAGATAAGGTCAAGTTCAAGGAGTTCATCATCACCAAGCCCTTATTATATGAAATGTTAAAGGGACTCATCTAAGAAAAAGAAGATAAAAATATGAACAGTAAAATGACAACAAACACAACTATCAACAACTGAACCTAAAAACAAAAACAAAAATAAACATAAACTAAGAAAACAGCTACAACAGGAACAGAATCACTGAAATGGAGATCACATGGAAGGTTATCAGCAGGGAGGAAGGGAGGGGGCAATGATGGGGAAATGTACAGGGAATAAGAAGCATAAATGGTAGATAGAAAATAGACAGGAGGAGGTTAAGAATAGTATAGGAAGTGGAGAAGCCAAAGAACATATGTGTACAATCCATGGATGTAACTAAAGGGTGAGGGTGAGGTGAATGGTGGTAGGAGGTGGGGTGCAGGGCATAGGGGAGTAAAGGGGAGAAAAAATGGAACAACTATAATAGCATAATCAATAAAATATATTTTAAAAAATAAATAAATGTTAGAAATCAAAAAAAAAGAAAGATTTTGTTCACTAAAAGAGGTTCTTATGAAAATCTGATTTTTACCTATTATCCAAATGTACTTTAGAACAATACATATGCCTTAGTATTGCAATGGTTTCTATAGAATATATATACAAATATAAGTGTTAAAATATTTACTAGTAGTTTTATTTCTAGGGTTTCTTTTTTAAAATATATTTTATTGAGTTTGCTATTACAGTTGTCCCATTTTCCCCCTTCACTCCCCTTCACCCTGCCCTCCCACTCCCACCCGCATCCCCCCACTTTAGTTCATGTCCATGTGTCATACTTATAAGTTCTTTGGCTTCTACATTTCCCATACTGTTCGTACCCTCCCCCTGTCTATTTTCTACCTACCATCTATGCTACTTGTGCTCTGTACCTTTGCCCTCTCTCTCCCATTCCCACTCCCCTGTTGCTAACCCTCCATGTGATCTCCATTTCTATGGTTCTGTTCCTGTTTTAGTTGTTTGCTTAGTTTGCTTTTTTTTAGATGTTGTTGTTAATAATTGCCAGTTTGCTATCATCCCACTGTACATGTTTTTTTATCTTGCTTTTCCTAGATAAGTCCCTTTACCATTTCATATAATAAGGACTTGGTGATGATGGACTCCTTGAACTTGACCTTATCTGAGAAGCACTTTATCTACCCATCCATTCTAAATGAAAGCTTTGCTGAATAGAGCAGTCTTGGATGTAGGTCCTTGCATTTCATGACTTGGAATACTTCTTTCCAGCCCCTTCTTGCCAGTAAGGTCTCTTTTGAGAAATCAGCTGACAGTCTGATGGGAACTCCTTTGTAGGTGACTTTCCCCTTATCTCTTGCTGCTTCTAGAATTCTCTCCTTCATTTTAATCTTGACTAATGTAATAACGATGTGCCTTGGTGTGTTCCTCCTTGGGTCCACCTTCTTTGGGATTCTCTGAGCTTCCTGGACTTCCTGGAAGTCTATTTCCTTTGCCAGACTGGGGAAGTTCTCCTTTATTTGTTCAAATATCTTTTCCACTCATTGCTCTTCCTCTTCTCCTTCTGGGTCCCCTATAATTCAGATTTTGGAACATTTAAAGATGTCCTGGCAGTTCCTAAGCCTCTCCTCATTTTTTTGAATTCTTGTTTCTTCTCTTTTCTGGTTGGATGTTTCTTTCTTCCTTCTTGTCCACTCCATTGATCTGAGTCCTAGTTTCCTTCCCATTATTATTGGTTCCCTGTGCATTTTCCTTTATTTCACTTAGCATAGCCTTCATTTTTTTATCTAATTTGTGACCATATTCAACCAGTTCTGTGAGCATTCTGATTACCAGTGTTTTGAACTGTGCATATGATAGGTTGGCTACCTCTTTGCCACTTAGTTGTATTTTTCTGGAGCTTTCATCTGTTCTTTCTTTCCAACCATTTTTTTGTCTCACCTGTTTTGTGTGAGGAGGAGAGTCATAGGTGTTCACCAGAGCAGGGAAACCCAGTCACTGGGTTGTGAGGCTGTACGTGGGGCAGGGGTCTGAGAGGGAACAATGGCACTTGCTCAGCTCTCTGCTAGATTCCAGTCACTTCTCCCGCTTCCCACAAGCAAACTGGGCCTTTCTGGTGCTGATTCCCATGTGGGTGGGTTTGTGTATGTCCTGGGACCCTGTGGGTCTCTCCAACAAACTCTCCTGTGAGGCTGGGAGTCTATCCCAGCACCTCAACCCCCACAGATATTTTCAATCAGTTGTTTGAAGCTTTATTTCTCAGCATTGGGACCCTAGGTTGTGTGGTCTGTCTTGCTCCCCAGTTTTGCCTGGTTTATCTGCACACAAATGTGGAATGGTTGCTTTGCGCCTCACGCCCTCCCACACTATGCCACCTCACTGGACCCACCAGCCTCCCCCTTGTGCGCCCAGAGCCTGCCAGCCACCACTTTGTGTGCCCCAGGTCCCCCGCCGCTGCTGGCCCTCTCTGTCCTGGCTGCCCAACTCTGTCCCTCCTGCCAGTCTGGATGAATGTGTGTACTTTAACTCATTGGTTGTTGAACTTCCATACAGTTCAATTTTCTGTCAGTACTGGTTGTTTTTTGTTTTTTTAATTGTTGTTGTTCTTTTGAGGCACAGTGTGTCTACCTACACTTCCATCTTAGCCGGAAGTCTCTCTAGGTTTTCGACTGATGTGATAATAGGCTAGAACTAAAATATCATCATTTTTTTTCTAAGTCTGTGACAAACCTGTGAATTATATGGTACTAAGTTGTATAAAAAGTTAATAGTTACTAAACATTAGCCATCAATCCATCATTCAAATGTGTGTTCATCTTCACTATAATTCATTTACACTAATACACATCATTCTCTACCCTCTGCAGTCAGTATTACCACTATTTTTCACCTTCCTAATAAAAGATTATGAAAATTTAAGACAATTCAGAATATTGGTCCATATATATTGAAACGCTCTGTACTAAACTTTCCGCAAATACAATGGCTTACTGATGAGTGAGTATTTGATCTTTATCTATCAAAGGCTAAGAATTTTTTTCCTAAATCCTCAAATCCCCTATACAAATATCAATAATTCAAGTTTGACCCAGCAAGACTGTCATTTAAAATTGAAGGAGATACAAGGAGCTCCTCAGACAAGAAAAGCTAAAGAAGTTTTTTAACACCAAACCAGTACTGCAACAAATGTTAAAGGGCTTGCTTGAAGAAGAAAAAAGAGAAAGAAAAAAACACAAGAAAATAGTCTAACAGTAAAATGGCACAACATACGTATTTATCAATGATCATCTTAAATGCAAATGGCTTAAATGCTCCAACAGAAAGACAGGGTAGCTGAATGGATAAGAAAACAAGACCCCTATGTATGCTGCCTCCAAGAGACCCATCTCAGATTGAAAGATACACACAGACTGAAAGTAAAGGGATGGAAAAAGATATCTTATGCAAATGGAAAAGAAAAAGAAGCTGGGGTGGCAGTACTTATATCCAACAAAACAGACTTTAAAACCAAGGCTATAGTAGGAAACAAAGAAGGACACTACATAATGATAAAGAGATCAATCCAATAAGAGAATATAACCCTAGTAAACATTTACACACTCAACATAGGAGTGCCTAAATATGTAAAGTACATCTTGATGGACATAAAGAGAGCGACTGACAGAAATACAACCATAGTCAGGGATTTTAATACACCATTGACTTCAATGGATAGATCTTCCAGACAGAAAATCAACAAGGAGCCAGCAGCCTTAAATAATGTAGTAGAGCAAATGGATTTAATTGATATCTTCAGAGAATTTCACCCCAAAGTGGCAGAATATAAATACTTTTCAAGAGCATATGGAATGTTTTCTAGGATAGACCACATGCTAGGACACAAAACAAGTCTCAGTAAGTTTAAGAAGATTGAAATCACATCAAGCATCATTTCTGATGACAATGCTGTAAAACTAGAAAACAATCACAAGAAGAACACTAAAAAACATGCAGACATGGAAGCTAAATAACATGTTATTAAACAATGAATGGGTCACCAACAAAATCAAGGAAGAAATCAAAAGATACCTTGAAACAAATGAAAATGAGGATACAGCAATTGAAAATCAACGGAACACTGGGAAAGCAACCCTAACAGGAAAATTCATAGCAAAATACACCTCTCTCAAAAAAACCTCAAATGATTCAAGTTTATGTGTGTGTAGCCGTCTATTAAATTTAGATATGCATTTATATTAAGTACTCTGTTAATCCCAGAATAAATCACATATTTGTTTTCTATGCATAACTGCCAAAAAGAAAAAAATTAAAAAGCACAGCAGGAAGGTAGAAATAGTACATTTAGGGCAATAATTTATCAGATTGAACTGAAGCCAGAATCTTGGTGTCCAGTCTCTTGATCTTATTATTTATCACACAGCATGACCGAAAAACAGGGAGAGGGAAGGGAGGCAGGCAATAAAAGGCCCTCCTGCAAGGACAGACAAAAGCAGCCATTGGCTGTGTTGTATCTGATTGTTCACTGCCCAGTGCACCTGGGCTGTTTCCCACCCCTTTCAAAATCTCCTTGCTCCTGAGGGTTGAACAGTGCTCATCTTGCAAATAAGATCCAAACTGAGATCAAATTAAGAACAGGAGCTAAATTTATTCTGGCACTTTCTTCATTCCAAGCTCCCACTTTCCTGTGACGCACAATTGTCATTTTTGATGAAGGGGAAAAAGCTATTTTCAATAATGAAACGTGATTTGCCCTTCCTACCAATATCAGTTCAACTGCATCCCACAAGAGTGTCACTTATGGAACCATAAGCAGGAAGACAGATGTCACTGTGTCCTCTCATCTGCGCTTATTTTTCACACAGCTTCAGCAGTCAAGGCAGTAAACAGGAATGTGGGAAAAGTCTCCAGCCGGACTGGGGATGACTACATATAGTGTCTCCAAAAAAATTATTTTATTTTAATAGGAAAAGTAAAATAGAGTTTTAATGGATTAGCTCTGAAGACTCTAAAAATGGATCTTAATCTTATCAGGTAAAAACAAACAAAAAGAATTGACCAGAGGGAAGAGGGGAGGGAATTTCAGGGGAAATAGGGGAGGGATTTAGAGGAACAGATATAAAGGATACGTGGACAACAACTGAGAAGGGTGGAAATGGGAGGGGGGAGCACGGGAGGTGGGATGGGATAGGAGTAATAGAAAATTGTACTTGAAAAATAATTTTTTTTAAAAAAGAAAACAACTAGAACAGGAACAGAACCAGGGAAATGGAGATCACATGGTGGGTCAGCAATAGAGGAGTGGGAGGAGGAGAGAAGGGGGAAAATGTACAGAGAATAAGTAGCGTAGAAGGTAGGTAGAAAATACATGGGGGAGGGCAAGAGTAGTGTGGGAAATGTAGAAGCTAAAGAAGTTATGACATATGGACATGAACTAAAGGGGGGAATGTGGGTGGGAGAGGTGTGAGTGGTAGAGGGGAATGAATCGGGAAAAGGGGCAACTGTAATAGCATAATCAATAAAATATATTTTTAGAAAGGTAAAAAAAAAAAAGAATTTCTAGTTTGGCAAAAACCTGTCCAAACAGTCACAGTGAGATGCTGCCCTTCTTTTGACTTGAGGGGAGTGTCTGGTGACGTTACAGGCATCAACTTAAAGTCTTGCATCTAACCAAAGTCAATTAACAAAATCTTCAGTGGTCTAGCAATATGTTTCTAAAATCACATTTGGAAAACTTTATATCCATCCATGAGACTCCTTGACCCAAATCTGGAAGTCTTGAGCCTGAGTAAGCAAATAAACAATAATAATATTTTACAAATATTTTCAAGGATGCCTTCATATCAGACTCACATGAAGAAATAAGAAAGTTAAAATGTATGACTGGGCCATTATCCAGTGTCGTTAATAGGAAGAATACCAGTTTGGGATCAAGTATACTTGTGCAAATTGAGATACTGACTCAATATTCTGACACTCAATCTGTTCACTAAAATGTATTAATACCTATGAGGATGTTTGGAATGTCAAATGAAATAATAAGTGTCAGGCATGCAAGCATTAAATTATAGCTTTCATTTCATTTTGATTGCTATTATTATTGTTGCTAGCATTTTCAGAATTTAGTCTACCTTTGATGCAGACTTCCTGCTACACTAGATCTGATCTTTGCAAGGAATAATTTCAGAAATAAGAAACTAAATATAATGAGTAAAAAACATTTTTAAATTGCTGAGCATTGGAGAAGGCCAGATTATTTGAACGCCAGATTATTATTATTATTTGGTGCTTTAATAATTAAAGCACCAAAGCCTATCATTGATTCCTGAAAAGACAGAGTGGGAAGAAAGGGAAATAGTCAATGATGTGTAAAAAGAAGATCTCCACTCTTGGTTACCTCTTATTCAATCTATTTCATGCAGCCATGCCTGAGGTCACAAAAGGAGACCTGAAAGCTGGTGATAAAATATGTTTCTGCTCCTCTGAGAAGCAGTTAACTCAACAGGCTGTGAATAGCCTCCCAAGTCTTCAGAGAGCAACTGTACACTTCTGAGTGTGTTCTCAACAGGGGCAAATGAGAGGACAAGTACCCAAAGACCTAGGGTGAAGATAGCCCCGAGGGAAAACAGGCTCCATTCTGCCTGGCAAAGGAACTCTTCCTGCAACAGCCCTCATTTTCATTTTGGTAATCTCACAAAAAACAGGCCCTTGTACTTTATTTGATTCAATTTTGTGACCAAGTTTACAGTGTAATGGAGAAGACTTACCCAGTCACTACTTCCATTTTACAGGTGAAGGATCTTAGACAGAGAAAGGTTAATGACCTACCTATGTACATAACTGGACTGCTGAAAGTTTGGGGCTTCAGCCCAAATATACTGACTGCAGAGCCTGATTCTCCATCTCAGCCACTTGCCTCCTTTGAGCAAGGCAGTTGTAAGCACATGCGTAATCTGAGAGGCAGAGCTACAAAGGTGAGCCTAAAAATGGTTGCATTCACATATGCTTTCCATGAACTGAGTGTAAAATGAACATACACAAAGTATAAATGCCAATGTCCATATTATAGCATGTTCCCCAGCCCTGAGATCACACAGCTGGGCTACAAATGACAAAGCATAGGCCAAAGCCACCAGGACATACTCTATCATACATAAGGAAATCAACCTCAAGGTAAGAAATTTCTCCCTTTCTGGTTAAGAATGTATGGAGTTAAATACAAACACACACTAAAACTTTGATGAAACAAGACACCAAATCATAAGCTTCTTGAGCCCAAAGGTCTCAGTGAGAGATGCTTTCATCTACATTATAGATAGCTAAGAAAAAAGTATTCTTAAATGAATTTTATAAGTTTAAGGGAAAGACTGATGATTGACAGTATGATTCACAGAGCTTTTTATTTTGCATTGCTATAAACTGAATGTTGTGGTCCGTCAAAATTCGTATGTTGAAACCTAATCCTCGATAATGGCATTCAGAGGTAGGAGCTTTGGGAGGTGACCGGGCCATAATGGTGCAACTATCATGAATAGCTTTGGGCCCTTATAAGAGATCCCAAAGATCTCCCTCAGCTCTTCCACCATATGAGGGCATAGGGAGAAAGCCATCTATGAACCAGCAGGCAGGACCTCACCAGGCATGGAATCTGCTGGCACCTTGATCTTGGCCTTCCCAGTTGCTACAACTGTGAGAAATAAATTTCTGTGGTTTATAAGCCACTCCGTCTATCATATTTTGTTATAGAAGCCCAAGCTTACTAAGACATTATTTGATAACTTTGTGATTGTGTGGAAATCTTCCTAAAACTTAGTTTTCTTTAATATTGTTTTATGCTCTCATTAAAATAGAAAGGACTGACAGGAGTCTCTTGAGGGTAACTCTTTTGCAATTCAAATGATTCTTATTAAGCAAACTAGGGAGGATGGTCTATTTTATTATTTTTTTAGAAATAACTGAACTCTATTATTTAATCAATGACTCAGTTTGTGAAACAAATATAAAAAAGGATCAAGTGACTCCACAGAATACAATATCAGTTCATATGAAATTATTTATGATTTTTAGAATAATGTGCCAAATTAAGGTTGCTAAGATCTTTCTTCATTGTATAGAGAACAACAATGATAAGAAGGAATTAGTTTTGCTTTGGGGTTACAAATGGCTTCCTTTTAAACTACATTCCCTTGACAAGAACCATGATACACACAATAAAAGACAGAGGCACAGGTCGAAACAGGCCACTGTAAACCAGCCCAGGCATCTCCCACCTCGGTGTCCCATGGCTAGTTGAAAAGCTTAACATTCTTTTAAACAAACTAGTTAACTACTTACTAGAATGGGGAAAAAAAACAAATTTACTGATAAAATGCATCTTAGCCTCAAAAAAACTCTTTAATGCTGTGTATTAGGAGGAAGCTCTATTCATGACTTTAAAATATTTAGCTAACAGATTGTTTATCATCAACCACAGATCTGTAGCTGCTGTTTAGCTCATGGAACTAAAAATATTCCCTTATTTGGCACATTCTTCTGGTGAAATTATTGGCAGAAATTTCAAATTAGGTAGAAATCTTATGTTTCAGAATGCAAAGGTGGTTTGTGTGGGGGTGAGGTTCGGTTTTATGATTTTTGTTATTTTTTCTTTATTATAGGAAGATTATAAGGACGTGGGCAACAGGTAAAGTACAAGAACTAAGAACAGAACAGTAAAGACTGTCAAGTTAATGAATCATCTGACAAACCTGTGTACAATTTTTTTCATTTTCCGGACAACTACAAGCCAAGACCCCTCTCACCCTTCATGCTATTGCTTTCAAAATAGTCCTTTAACTACTTGGCAATCATACAAATCAAGAAAATAAAACTTACAGAAAGGTATGTTTTTTTTCAGTGGCTTTCCTATCTTCATAGCAAATGGGAGCCCACACATCAATGACAAAAAAGCTGGTTTCCAAGCCTACTTTCTTCAGGAGCATGGTAAAAACTAGCTGGCACCTAAGCATCCACTGAGTTCACAGGAACAAGCAACAGATAATTCGCACCCAGATGGTGAGAGAGAGAGCGCGCTCTGCTGTAGGACAACTTCCCTACCAGAATCTCTTCACACCATTGAATTCCACAGTGAGAACCTTCGAGTGCCTCAGCTGCCTATAGATCATCTCTAGCAAACCTAGACGATACTTCGTTGTACCCTAAAACAACCAATTCCCTATACTTCAACTTATGCATGGAGATGTCCCCTCTTTTCCCTGTATCCCTGTTGGCATTGCACAATGTCATCCTCATAGGACATAATTTATGGTAGGCACTTGTTAGGTTTGTCTTTCCCACAACTTCATGGTATTGCGTTTACAAATCACTCACTCACAGAAACAACAGCTGTTCTCCTCCTTGCCCCTCCCTAAGAATCCCTTATCCCTATCATGAGAACTATTGTGGAAAAGCTCGGCTTTCTTAGAGATATGTGTATTTTGTAGAAAAAGAGAAGACATTGTGAAAAATAGAAACAGCATTAGAGAGCTGACCTAATTATAGCTAAACTGGTTTCTTTACTGCCGTATTTATCAGAGCCTTTGACAATCAAAGTATAAAGTTATTGTAAGAGTAGGTCTCAGGGAAGAACCCATTCATAGTACATAGATATGCCCACCTTATAGTTCTCAGCTAAAAAGTATACACTTTACACTCTCATATTGCTGAGGAGACACACCCCACCGTTGCCCTCCACTATGGTTTCATTTAGGACACAAATATGCTTTTTTAAAAAACTCAAATGCTTTGGAAGGGTAAGGGAATTGATTAGCAATATTATGCCTCGTATATCTTAACGTGATTTGGTTTAAGAAGGTTGCTTTCTCTCTAGCATCTAGTTATGCTGAATTACACTGGTATCGATTTAGAAAGAAAGGAGAAATATGAGTTTAGAGCATTGTGCAACTGGATGGGTACATTTCTGGGTGGGGGAAGTCGCAGGAGGGACTGGGTGACTGAAGATGTGGAGGAGAACTATGTATATAGTTTATTCGGGGTTGGGTTGGAGTTTGTGGGAGAAGTGATAATAAACTCACTGTAAAACCCAATGATGCCTATTTCACAAGTAGTTATATTTTTCACAAATACATCCATCTTTCTCCCACACAAAAAACATTCCTACTCTAAAAATTTTTGCTAACAAAATTTTGGTACCCTGCATTCAAAGTTTAGCTGTGTTTGAATTAGATACAGTAAAGGTGACTAAGGGGCCACCAAACTCCACATATTGAAAGTGTTTCTATAATAAAGATTTTTCCAAGTTTCAAAATATAAACTTAGGGGTGTATTTTAAAATATAACCTGTTGTAATATGTAGTCTACTTAGGGTTTTTTCCACTCAAGGAGTCATTTTTCCTAAACTAAATTAATAAACCATCTTTCTAAGTGTGGGAATATAATTACTAGTCATAGAAATATGTGTATTTTGAAGGCTTATATTACCACTTTTCATATGTAGAGCTCAAGTCATTGCCAGAGTTCAAGTGGCATGCAGCTCCAAAAATATGTACTATGGTGTATAGAGATGAGATTATATAATACTAGATACTCCAGCTGAAGCAAAAACAAACTAAGCTGAAAACTTCATTACAGGAAGTTATGATGTTGATAATCAGAGCTCATTCTCTTAAAGGGCAGCCCTATCCCTCGCCCCAAAGGACAAAATCCGTGTTTCTTGATAGAAAGACTATACTAACTGTATTTTCTTATTTTCTGTATTTTTGAATCTGTAGCATCTAGGACCTTGTGAACTAGGGGAAGACTGCCTGCCCTTCCCATGGCTAGTTAATTAGTAAGAATAGCAAATGAATCCCCTAGAAGCACAATTTTTATACGTAAATCAACCAATCCAGAGCCCATACTCCCCTCCACACCTCCTCTATTGAGCTTTTACATCCCAGATCACTATTCCTCTGCCCTAATCCTCCCAGAACCAGGTACCAGACAACGGAGAGAGCCTCTCTGTCTCAGAGCCTGCTGAAATTATTCCAACTAACCAACCTGCTGACCCGTTGACCCGCCTCACGTGTTCCTTCCCACAGAACCACAATAAAGGCTCTTGCCTATGATTTCTCCTGCTCCCTCTGCCTCCTGATCCACCCTGGTTCCTCTCCACGTGGCCCTGCATGGTATACACTCTCTCCTTAGGAACTGTTACAAACTACCTTTTCAATGGCAATGATCTCAACTGTTGGTCTCATCATACCTGAATTATAATAAAGCTTACCTTTGAAAACAAAGGCTTGAAATTCATATCAATGGGTGGACACATGAGGTTGTTCAATTTTTAATTCAAAATGCCTGGAAATAATACAGATGGTGGTTGTGCAAGGAACTCTTGTGGTAATGAGAGATTAGAAGGTGTAAACATTTGAATCCTCTACCAGTTCAGCTCTCACGGACTCTCGGGTCTCAGCTTCAGTGTCCTTATTTGTGAAATCAGAATATAAAGTAATCATCTTTATAAATCTTTCTAGATATTTAATATAATTTCACAGTGTTTCTGCTAATATATTTTTATTAACAAGAGCCCCTTGGTTAGTATAACTTCACCTACCTAAACATCATGATAATATTATTTTGTCTATTGCCAATTTTGCCACCAGATACGAGTTCCCTATGGTAGCTATTTGTTTTATTAATTCATCTATTCCTGGTGCCTTATCATGGTGTGTATCCAACAGTAGAACTCAACAACCATCACAAAAAAAACCACAATAATTGACTGATTTTAAGTATGGTAAGTATCATATTGTATAGAAAACCAATTAAAGAAAACCAGTGTTTCAACCGTAGGCTTGAATAAGAAAACTATACATTGAGACATTTAGTCCAAACATTTCTTGCTAATAAATAAATTGGATATTTGTAAAAATGAAAGAATCAGCTACTAGAAATATATTCTAGTAGAGGAATCAAATGAAAGCTTTTTAGAAAAATTTATTTCAAATTTCTTTAGGCTTTTTTTAATGGCTGGTGATTGGTTTAAAGTATTATTTCAGAGACTGATTTAAAAATTTTCATATACTAAAAAGAAAAAATGGGCATTTTTAATTTTGTAAAAGAATGAAAAAAATATTAATCTTCAGCCATGCCAAAAGGCAAACAAAAGGAGCAGCTTTTAATTAAATCTAAGGGCTAGAAGTCTTGGTACATTTTTTTCATTTCCCTCTTCATTCCTCTCCCAGCCAGTAGCTTAATGTTGCACTGTAACTGCTCCTCATCTGATTTACATTATTCTCTCCTCAGAAAGAAGAATATTGAAAATCACAATAGTATACATCCTAGAAGAAAATTTTAATTGCTAATTCATAAGAAGTAATATTCATGTGCTAAGTTACATGATCTAAATTAAAACACTAAGTTTAATTTGTTCTGGGAGAATGTTAATACCAGGTAATATAGGCAAAAGTTATGTGGATGTTTTCCATGTTCTGTAAAAGAAAATTCTGAACTTCAACAGGTGAGTACATTTCAACATCTCAGTTAAGGCTCCCTTTGTGATCCTTGTTTTGGGGAAGACTTGTATTCTAGAAATGAGATCTGAGAGATTGAATTCATTCTGAAATTGTTTCTGATCCTCAACACTGGAGAAGGTCTGGAAGTTACTTCAAACCTCTTTTTCTTAGAGAGCTCCTGCTACGAGGTTATCACTAGGAATTTAGGCATAGGAGTTTGAAAAAGACTAGAAAAATAAATATGTTAAAACTGAGTCTGAATTAGGCTGGGAATATTTCTGTGTAATTGCTTTGATACCTGAGTCTTCCAGTCACTAGGCTCCACTTAGCAATTTTAATTGCTAAGAAAAACAGAAGGTATGGAAACAAAAAGACATCACTGGGCAGCCCAGCTTCATCAGTACACCATGAAAATTAGAGACACTTTTGATGAGTACTCCTAAGAAATACACCTCAAGTTTGTACGGAATCCAAACCCACAAAGGATCTTTAAGAGTACTGAGCTTTCTTTATGAGCAAAGTAGAGACTTAAGAGTTTTACTCAAATGAGTTCTATTTAAATAACAGAAAAATATATATTGCAAATATAAATGAGAGAAATGTGACAAGACATTTCTGTGTAGGAAGCAGTCTCACCAGTTACAACCATGACATCAGCGTGATTGGGTTTGGCACTCAGACACTACACATGCATTATCATCCCTTACTTGGCTTAACCCACCTAATGTCTTACACAGAATAAAATTTCAGTACTTCTTTATAAACTGGTGTGTTTATTATTCTAATTTAATATGGGAAAATCTCCGTGTATAATATACCGATAGGCTAACAAAATATAATATGATCTATCTAATACATGCTAACAATTCCTTTAAAAACCGTACATTTCTTAGTTTCTTTAAATGAAACTGCACATGAAATGGTTTTCCTAAAACTTAGGAAAGTTTTGAAAGTTTTATCTGTTTTGAAGCAAAAGTTCCCATTGTGTTTGATGGGAAGTTTCTAGAAGTATTTCTTTCTGAAACTCAGTTTCCTTAAACTGAACTGGCTTGGGGTAATAAAATAAAAATAAGCCACATTTAAACTAATACACCCATTTTTTCTGTTTCATCCTATGCAGTAATGCTTCACCTCATCCTGCATGCCGAGTTCCCATACTCCTCCCATCTGTATGTAATGTGTACTTTGGGCTTTGGTGATTATCAAGGTCTGCGGGGAGTTGGTTGCATCCACTGTGGACAAGTCAGTCAAGTGTGGGCCAGGCTCCTCCTACTGCTGGGACTCCTGGAGTTGCACCCGAAAGTCACTCTCACTAGGCATAGACATTGTGTCTGTGTTTCTGTGCTTGATGCTAGGGCCTCAGTTGCTCATGGCAGCTCATGATAATGCCAGCTTCCCCATCACTGACCAGTTTTGGTTTCACCATTTCCAAAGCTGCACTGCTACTACCTCAGGTCACAGAGCACCAGAGCCACGCAGGCAGAGGTTGCAAAGACCCCTCCTTGCAAGCCTTTTACCACATCATCACATTATTCCTATTACCTTACTTATATATTCAGAAGATCATAGATCTGTGAGAAAATGATTTTCATTTAATCTTTATTGTATTTTTTCCATTATGATTTAGTTCCCTTATACCCCCATCACCACCCCCAGCAATCACCACCCTGCTGTCCATGTCCATGACTCCTTTTTCTTTTTTCTCAATCCCTCCGTCTCCTAAATCCTGCCCCCACTAGCCTCCTGTTTTCCATCTATGAGTCTGTCCCCATTTTCTTGTCAGTTCGGTTTGTCCATTAGATACCACGTATGAGTAAAATCATGTGGTATTTGTCTTTTTCGGACTGGCTTTTTTCACTTAGCATAGTGTTGTCCAGGTCCATCCATACTGTCACCAAGGGTAAAATTTTCTTCTTTTTTACAGCTGAGTAGTAGTCATTGTGTAAATTTTCCATAGTTGTTTTATCCACGTGTCTATTGATGGACACTTGGGCTTCTTCCATATCTTGGCAATTGTAAGTAACACTGCAATGAACTTAAGGCTGCTTATGTTTTTCCAAATTAATGCTTTGTAAATGTTTCTTCAGACTTATTCCAAGAAGGGGAATATCTGGGTCAAAATGCAGATCCAACTTTAATTTTTTGAAGTATCTCCATTCTGCTTTCCACAGTGGGTGCACCAGTCTGCATTTCCACAAACAGTGCCTTTCTCCACATCCTCACCAGCATTTACTGTTTTTTGATTTATTGATGCTAGCCATTTTGACAGATGTGAGATGACATCTCATTGTAGTTTTAATTTTCATTTCTCTGATGGTTAGTGAGGTTGAGCATCTTTTCATGTGTCTATTGGCCATCTGTATGTCCTCTTTGGAGGAGTATTTACTCAGCTTCTTTGCCCATTTTTAATTGGATAGTTTGCTTTTTTGGTGTTATGCTTTGTAAATTCTTTATAAATTTTGGATATTAACCCCTTATCAGATGTATCAGTGAAAATGTTCTCCCAATTTGTGGGTTATCTTTTTATTTTGTTGATGATTTCCTTTGCTGTGCAAAAACTTTTAGTTTGATGTAGTCCCATTTATTTATTTACTTTTCTTTTCTGTCCCTTGCCTGGGGAGATATTTCAAATAAAATATTGCTATAAGCAGTGTCTGAGATGTTGGTATGTTTTCTCCTATGGTTTTTAAGGTTTCAAGTGTAACATTTAAGTCTTTAATCCATTTTAAATTCTTGTGTGTGGTGTACTAAGGTGGTCTACTTTCATTTTCCTGAACATATCTGTTCAATTTTCCCAACACTATTTATTGAATAAACTCTCCTTAGCCTGTTGAATGTGCTTGCTTCCTCTGTCAAACATTAATTGAATATAAGGTTGTGGGTTTATTTCTGGGTCCTGTATTCTGTTCCACTGAGCTGTGTGTCTGTTTTTGTGCCAGTACCATGCTGTTTTGATTACTAAAGCCTTATAGTATAGTTGAATATTAGGTCGCATGATTCCTCCAACTTTGTTCTTTTTTTCTCAGGATTGCTATTTTTATGGGGGCCTTTTGTGGTCCCTTATAAATTTTTGAAATATTCTTTTACCTCTGTGAAATGCATCATTGGAATCTTGATAGAAATGGCATTGAATCTATAGATTTCTTTAGGTGGTATGGACATTTTAATGATGTTAATTCTTCCTATCATGAACACAGTATGTGCTTCCACTTACTTGTATCTTCTCCTATTTCTTTCTTCAATGTCTTATAATATTCTGAGTACAGAAGTTTACATCCTTGGTTAGGTTCATTCCTGGGTATTCATTCCTTTGCAGCAATTGTGAATGGCATTGTTTCCTTAATTTCCCTTTCTGTTAGTTCATTATTGGCATATAGAAATTCAACTGATTTCTGGATATTATGTCATGTGCAAATAATGACAGTTTTACTTCTTTCTTACAATTTGGATGCATTTTATTACTTTATCTTGTTTGATTGTTGTGGTTAGGACTTCCACTACCATGCTTAATATCAGACATGAAAGCAGACATCCCTGTCTTGTTCCCAATCTTAAAGGGAACACTTGTAGTTTTTGCCCATTGAGTATGATGCTGTCAGTGGGTTGGTCTCACATAGCTTTCCTTATGTTTAGAGAAATGTTCCCTCTATTCCTACTGTGCTGAGGGTTGTTATCACAGATGGGTGTTAGATTTTATCAAATGATTTTTCTGCATCTATTGATATGATCCTGTGGTATTGATCCTTCATTTTGCTTGTGTGGCGAATCACATTTATTGATTTGTGAATGTTGCACCATCCTTGCATTCCCAGAATAAATCCACTTGATCATGGGATATGATATTTTGGATGCATTGCTGTATGAGTTTCACTAACATTTTGTTGAGGATTTTAGCATCTATGTTCATCCAGGATATTGGCCTATAATTTTTTGTAGTATCTTTATTTGGTTTTGGAACTAGGATAATGCTGGCCTCATAAAATCAATTTGTGAGCCTTGCTTTCTCTTGATTTTATGAAGTAGTTTGAGAAGGAGAGGTATTAGTTTTTGGGATGATGGTATAATTCATCTGAGAAGCCATCCTGGGCAGGACTTTTGTTTGTTGGGAGTTTTTTGATTACTGCTTCATTAGGTGTAAACTCTCTATTAAGATTTTCTTTCTGATTTAATTTTGAGAGATTGTATGTTTCTAGGAATGTATCCATTTTGTCCATGTTATCAGTTTTTTGGCATATGGTTTTTCATAAATTTTCTTGCAATCATTTGCATTTCTTTGGTATCACTTGTTATTTCTTCTCTTTCATTTCTGATTATATTTATTAGGGTCATCTCTCTTTTTGCCTTGATAAGTCTGGGTTAAGGTTAGTCAATCTTGTTATTCTTTTCAAAGAATGAGCGCTTGGATTTATTGAACTTTTGTATCATTTTTAGACTTTATTTCATTTATTTCTTCTCTGATCTTTATTATTTTCTTCCTTCTACTCACTTTGGGCTTTGTTTGTTGTTCTTTTCAAGTTCTTTTAAGTGTAAAGTTAGATTACTTATTTGAGGCTTTTCTTGTTTTTTTGAGATAGGCCTTTAATGATGCAAATTTCTCTCTTAGGATTGCTTTCTCAGTGTCCCATAGATTTTGGATTGTTGTAGCTTCATTTTCTCTTTTTTCAAGGTATCTTTTGATTTCTTCCTCGATCTCATTGTTAACCCATTTATTGTTTAATAGCATGTTATTTAGCTTCTATGTCTTTGCATGTTTTTTAGTGTTGTTCTTTTTATTGATTTCTAGTTTCATAGCATTGTGGTCAAAGAATATGCTTAATATGATTTCAATCTTCTTAAATTTATTGAAACTTGTCCTTACATGTAGTCTATCCTGGAAGACATTCCATGTCCACTTGAAAAGTATATATATTTTGCCACTTTGGGGTCAAATGCTCTGAAGACATCAATTAAATCCATTTGATCTGGTGTGTTGTTTAAAGCTGCTGTCTCCTTGCTGATTTTCTGCCTGGAAAATCTATCCACTGATGTCAATGGTGTGTTAAAATCCCTGACTATGGTTGTATTTCTGTTGATCTCTGTCTTTATGTCCATCAAGATTTGCTTCACATATTTAGTTTCTCCTAATGTTGGTATGTAAATGTTTACTAGGGGTATATCCTCTTGATGGATCATTCCATTTATCAGTATGTAGTGTCTGTCTTTGTCTCTTGTTATAGCCTTGGTTTTAAAGTCTATTTTTTTTGGACATAAGACTGTTACCCCTCCTTTTTTCCCTTTTCATTTGCATGAAATATCTTTTTCATACCTTCACTTTTAGTCTGTATATATCTTCTGATCTGAGCTGGGTGTCTTGGAGGCAGTATATATATATATGGGTCTTGTTTTCTTATCCATTAAGCTACCCTATGTTTTTTGGTTGGAGCATTTGAGCCATTAACATTTAAGGTGATTATTGAGAGACACATATTTAGTCCTTTTTATTGTTAGACTATTTTCTGGTGGTTATTCTTCTTTATTGTCATCTTCTTTGTCTCCTTCTTTCAAACCTTTAACTTTTGTTGCATTACTGGTTTGGTGTTTACAAACTCCTTTTGCGTTTTCTTGTCTTAGAAGCTCTGTATTTCTCCTTCAATTTAAAAAAATAAACTTTTTGGGTAAAGCAGCCTTGGTTGTAGGTCCTTGCTTTTCATCACCTACAATATTTCACACTACTCACTTCTGGCATGAAATGTTTTTATTGAGAAATCAGATAACACTCTATAATTGGTGCTCCCTTATATGTAACTACCTGTTTTTCTGTGGTGGCATTTAGGATTCTCTCATCTTTAAGCTGTATCACGTTTATTATGATGTTTCTCTGTGTAGGCCTTTTTGGGTCCAGCTAGTTTGGGACTCTCTGAGTTTCCTGGACTTGTGTGTCTTTTTCTCTCACTAGCTTAAGGAAGTTTTTGGTCATTATTTCTTCAGCTAGGTTCTCAATCCCTTGCTTGCTCTCTTCTCCTTCAGTATTTCCATAATGCAAATGTTACACTTCATGTTGTCCAAAATGTTTCTTAAGCTCTCCTCATTTTTTTAAAACTCTTTTTTCTTTTTGCTGCTCTGCCTTGGTGTTTTTTCCACCATGTGTCCTAATTCACTGTTTCAGTCTCTGCTTCATCTAACCTACTGTTTATTCCTTCCAGTGTATTATTTATTTTAGATACTGCATTCCTTACCTCTGACTAGGTCCTTTTTATGGTTTTATGTATTTTTTCACCCTGTCGAGTATCATTATACACATTACTGTAAACTGTCTGATAAATTGCTTACTGCCCTTTCATGTAGCTCTTTTGGAGAGTTCTCTTTTTCTTTCATTTTGGATCTGTTTCTTTATCTTTTTATTTTGGTTGCCTCTTTGTATTTGTTTCTGTGTACTAGCTAAATGTGCAAAGACTCTGGTGTAGGCCTTTGTCAGACACTGTTTGTGACTGGCCCTAGGTTAACCCATTTGGAGCTATCAGTGACCCACAGCATGTGGCTCCCTTTACTGAGACTGTTTGAGTGCAGAGAGAAGAAGGCTGCACACCAAGACTGGCTTTTATCAGCACCAGGCTTTGAGGAAGTTCAGCTGAAGTCTCACAGAGCTCCCAGAGATCCATCTCAGTTGTTAAACTAATCAATGATATAGCCTCAAGCTGTAATCAACAGCCCAGCTTAAGCTCCACTGGTTGGATCAGAGTAATCACTATGGGCAGAGCTATTGCCACCTCTCAGGCTCATGCCATTCATATAGAAGTGCTATGCCTGAGTGGGGAATAACTCAGCACAGGGATTCTGGCAGCTGTTCCTTCAGTGCTCTCCCCAGAGCAACTTACCTCAGACTCTCCTAAGCATCTCTAGTCCACTCTACTTTCACTCTGATGGAGCCCAGGATGTGTAGCTATAAACAGAATTTTGTGTTGGCCCTTAAAGTGTCTCTCTGTATCTCCAGCCATCTCTCCTTGGTGGACAGAAACCCTGCTGCTTTTCACAACTGGGTGTTATCTGGGCTCCTTTCCAGCTCTGGTGCTATAGGTTAGGGATCCCTGATTAGAGTTTAGATCCTACACATCAAAGGTAGAACCCCCCCCCCCCCCCCCCAGTCATTGAACTATCTCCCTAGAAGTTCAGCTGCTGCCCATGGGATCCCTGCTAGCCCATGCACACCTCCTCCACACTCCCTACCAGTCTCTTTGTGGTGAAGTGGTTTCTGCTATCTATCTGTGGTTGAAAGGCTTCTCTCCAGCTAGTACTCAGTTGGATATTCAGGATGATTTGTCTACAATTTCATTGTAATTCCAGATTGGTCCTGAAAGGAAATTAGTGTAGCTCCCCCTTGTGTGTCCACCATCTTGGATCTCCCTATGTTTCTTTTCCCATACTCCTTTCACTATCCTATTCCTCTCCCCCAGAAAACTATTTTTTACTAGTGACCAGTTCTCTGTAGGATTAATAGAAAATACAAAAAGAAAAAGAAAAATTAGGTTTTTGTAACCTAGTAAAGTAATACTCATTGGAATTGTAAATTGGTGCATCTCTTTTGGAGCCCAAATATGCTTGAAGAATCACACAAAAAAATTGTACTTTTAAACCAGTAATTCCACTTTGGGGAATTATTTCTAGAAAAATAATGCAATGTGTGAGAAAGGTTGTATAATGAAGACATTCATTACAATATTATTTATAATTTTGAAAGGTAAAATTAATTAAATGCTCAAAAAGAGGAGAATTAAGTTAATTATAGCATGTATAGTCAATAGAAAGATAAATATAGAAAATGCACATATATGGCTGAAGAAAATAAATAAAAGTACATGTTTATATGAAGATGTAAAAACTTAGAAGGAAATATATAAAATTATATTTATTATAATAATTGGGTTGTAGACATAATTGTTTCCTCTAGTCTCTGCTTTTTGAAGTTGCTATTTTTACTTTGTAAACCATACTTTCAAAATAAGGTAAAGGATAAATTAATAAATGACTACTTATAATTTTTTGTTGTTGTTTTTAAATTACAGTTGACATACAATCTTATATCAGTTTCTGGTGTACAACCTTGTGATTAGACATTTATATAACTTATGAAGTGATCATAAGTTACGATCACTAGTGAATCTAGTACCCATCTGATAACATTCATAGTTACTACAATATTCCCTATGCTGTACTTAATTTACATTGCCCTGACTACCAATTTATACTTTCTAATCCCTTCACATTTTTCATCTGTCCCCCACCCATCCACCAGCCTGAAAGCTTTTGTCTTTCTCTGACTTTTTTCACTCAGCATAATATCATGTTGTTGAAGATGGTAAGAATTCATTCTTTTTTATGGCTGAGTCATATTCCATTTTATACAGGCACTTTTTCTGTATCCATATATCTATTACTGGACAGTTGGGTTACTTCCATACCTAGGCTATTATATAGAGTGTTGCGATAAACACATGAATGTATGGCATCTTGATTTAGTGTTTTGGGTTTCTTCAAATAAATAACCAGAAATGAAATTGCTGAGTCATTCTTTGTCTCTTATTATTGTATCACCTTTGTTTTAAAGTCTATTTTGCCTGGAATAAGTATTGCTACCTCAGCCTTTTTTGTCCTTTTTGTCCTTGAAGTTGTCCCAGAGGCTTCCTTATGCTATCCTCATTTTTTGGATTATTTTTTCTTTTTGTTGTTCTGATTGGGTGTTTTCTGCTTCCTTATCTTCAAAACCTCTGATTTGATCTGCTGCTTCATCTGCTCTAGTTTTGATTCCCCACAATGCATTCTTCATTTCTGTTGTACCAAAGTACAACATTTTCAAAAACTGGCAAATCACCAACTGTAACAAGAAGTTCTCATTGTTTCTAATGTAGTATCACTGAAGTTTGGCAGAGTGTCTTTCAAGTATCCTGCTGAATTTCTTGACTTTTCAAGTTGTACTTCATTACACAAGATTGGCCAGGGCTATTGGTCAATAAGGAGACCCACAGATCTTTCTTTGTAGCCTTTGTCTAGGATTTCTGAATCTCAGCTGGAAGGAAATGTTCACTGTATTTGTAAATCATCTTCTAAACTTCTGAGGGAGAGTGAGCTGGAAATACTGCTGTTATAAACCATATTATGGAGCTGTTAGAGATATTTTAATTATACTATATCAAAGGAAGAAAGGAATACAGGAGAGGGAAACTATAATGTTTCAAATGACATCAAGATCATGTGAAGAATGTCAGTTATGGCACCTGCCTGAAGGTTTTGTGACTCTATTTGGGAGAGGGCTCAGAAAAGGGACAATGGCTTCAGCCAGGACTTCAGTCTGGAAGAAAGCTACCTCCAGCCCTCGCCCTGATTCTGGACAATTCAGTTCCTCCCCATAGGTCTCCGATGCCTTTTAATCTGCTTCCTCCATGCTGAAAGCTCAGAGGGAGTGAGTCCCTGTAAGTCTGTGCATTGGCCCTTTAAGTGGAATTTCCTGGGATTTCAGAAGTTTCTGTCTTCCTCAGTTCCAATCTCTGCTGGTTTACATAGTCAAAAATCATGAGGACTGCTCTTCCTAGCACTGGGATTCTGGGCTGGGGAACCCAGTGTGGGGCTTGGACCTCTTGCTCCTGAGGTGTCTCTCCCAGTTTTCATCTGCTGCACCTGGGTATGAGGCTAGCCTATTCTGAATCTCTGCCCCTCTTACCAGTCTTGCTGTTTTTCTCCTTTAATTCCATAGTTGTAGTACTTGCATTCAGTTCAGTTTCTGACAGTTTTGAATGATGGTTGTTCAATAGTTTAGTTGTAATTCTGATGTGGTGGTGTGAGGAGGTGAGCTGTGTTTACCTACTCCACCATCCTGACTGGAAGTTGGGTCTATTACTTTCACCTGATGAAATAATTTTGTTGATTCTGATATCTGTTCCTAAGCTATATTCCAACCATATCTTTGTAAGCTCATATTTAATGTTTTCATCAGGTTTTTAATGAAAAGACAGTAAATTATGAAGATTCCCCTTTAGTTTGTACATAACCCAGGGTCATATCTGTTTAATGCATATTACCTAATAAAATGTTACTTTGATTATCTGCATCTTGTCATCTAAAATAGTAATTTCTAAATTGTTTCAGCTATAAAACTTTATTCAAGTGAAATATACTTTAAAATATTGAAATAAAAAAACAGAATTAGAGTTGCTCTGATTCAAGTGGTTGGTGGAAAGAGAAGCCCAGAATCTTCCTATTTCACTTTCTCTGTAGTAACAGCTTTTCAGAAACTCTTGAGGTATCAGCATGAGCACCCATGGCTCTGTAGGTTGCAAAGCACTGCCCAAAAATATTGTTAGGCACTTCATCAGATGCCTAGCTAAAACCAAGGCATTGATAGAAGTAACCCAAGTGTCCATCAACGAATGAGTGGATTAAAAAGTTGTGGTACATATATACAATGGAATATTACTTGGCAATAACAAAGAATAAAATCTTACCATTTGCAACAGCATGGATGGATCTAGAGGATATTATGTTAAGTGAAATAAGTCAGACAGAAAAAGACAAATACCATATGATGTCACTTATTCATGAAATCTAAAGAACAAAATAAATGAACAAAAAAGAAGCAGACTCAGAGAGAACAGACTGGTGGTTGTCAAAGGGGAGATGGATTAGGGGTTGGGTGAAAAAGGTGAAGGGATTTAGAAGTACAAATTTTTAGTTACAAAATAATCATGTGCAAGTGGAGTAAAGCATGTGAAATATAGTCAATAATACTCTAATAACTATGCATGGTGCCATATGGGTACTTGAAATATCAAAGGGGGGTCACTTTGTAAAGTATATGATTATCTGGTCACTGTGCTGTACATCTGAATCTAACACAAAATAGTTTGAATGTAAACTGTGATTAAAAATAAAATTAAGAAATAAAATCAAGGCATTGGCTTTTCACTGATTTACCCATATAATCACACACACACAAACACACAGGTTCTCATGATTCATCCTTGGTAAGTTCATCCTGATTCTAAGAAATCATCACTTTCTTTTGCAGGTTCTCACAAAACATTTTTTAAAGTATATTATGGAAGAGTATCAGGTATATCATTCTATAACTTCCAGAGTCCACATTTTCTGCATTTTTATGAATAATGTCCTTGTTGTCTGACACCTCTTCTGCTATCCACCTGTAACACCTATAAGCTCTTTGTGAATTTTGGTGTATAGTTAACTTATTCAGAGCAATGGTTCTCAAAGATGACTGTATATTAGAATCCCCTGGAGAGGCTATTTTTTTTTAGTCTATACCTAGGTCCTCATCTCATACAAATTAAATCAGGATCTTGACAATTATTTTTTAAAGCTTCTCTGCTGATTATAATATGCAGCCAGGGTTGAGTACCAGTAATCTAGACCTGGTTTAAATTCATTTTAAATGCTTACATGTTCCTTTACCATGCACTCTCTTACCATAAGCTTCAATCACTCTGGTCCTCATTTTTTTTTCCTTCAAGATCCTTCTCAAAAATTCAGAAGACAAAAGTAAAACCTGAGTTAAGAAATTTTACTTTCTTTTCATCATTTGTTAACCTGTGCCTAAGTAATAGTCTGTGCTTTCCAGGTCCTTTGGTCACAAGAGTAATTTAGTTATTAGCATCTTTCTCAAATCTCTGCTAAACCAAACAAATCTAATAGAGTTTCTTTAATCATGTGACTTTTTAATCTTTTTAAAAATCTCATCCACTTGCTTTTTGGCATGCTTCTACCTCTGGTGTTACAGATTCCATTCTCAGCAAGAAAATTCCTTTGCTACATTCCTGTCATTGTTCAGGCAAGTTTCAATAACATCTATGATTTCTGATTCTACGACTGCTTTTTCTCTTTAAAAAGGCTGGGAACCACTTGCACTAGGGGAAGATTCCAAATGACAGTTTGGAATTTATAAAGCCCCTTCATATATGCGAGTCCCTCTGTATTTTGTTCTGTGGTTCCATCTGCGCAATATTCCACTTCCCCCAGAATTTCACATTAAATCTTATTTATGCAATTATGCACACCATCCTGAGAAATATTCTGTGCTTTCTCCATGAGCCCATTGGTGTTAAAATGAAGGCTATAATCCAGAAAACACCTCCTCTTATTGACACCCAGATAGCCAGTTGCTCATAGAACATGTCTGCTTTCCCCTTTAAAATCATGACCCTGAAATGAAAGAACAAATGACTCCAAACCCTTCACATCCAGCAATGTAAAGTACTGCAAAATCCTTACAATACATGCTCCGTACTCATCGTGGCTTCCTTATTGATTTTCTTGTGAAGGAGCAGAAATGAGGAATAGCAGATTGATTGGATGAATCTGAGCAGATTTTCTTCAGAGGAAGAAAGTAATACACTTCCTGATGTGTCCTTGCTAAGGCACTGTATGAAGAGTTACCAACCAACAAAATGAGGTCCTGTCTCTAGTGAAGAGTTTTCTTCTTGTCCCCAAATCTTTCTTTTCCTGTAAAGTCAGAAAGCACAGACCCATATCCTTGGTACACACACCCCTTGGGTCTCCAGGAGAACATCTGTCATTTCTCTAGCAAATTGCACCCTTTGCCCTGCTCTCCTATACACAGTAACTGCCTGGGACCTTTTATATCCCAGCTGCATTGAGCCTTTCTGGGATATTTATTGAATATGCACACTCTTCATCTTGACTGTTAAGAGCTGTTATTCTTGGAGTTAGCAATTAGCACTAATTAGTGCCTATAGTATGGTGACAGAGCAATAGCCCAAAGTTCAGGAAGTCAAGGTTTTGTGTCCCACCGTTCCTATTAAATTGGAGTTCCAATATCTCTGAGCTTTAGTCTGTGTATCTGTCAAATAGGGGGAGGGGAGTTGGACTAGGCTGGATTTTCCATCTCCTTCTGTTTTTAAATCTGCAGAACCCTCTGCATGAAATCTTACTGAAAATCTTGAAGAATAAAAGGAAATCAGAGTAACTGAGGCTGCAGAAGAGGTGAGCCTCAAGGTTGCAGGTGCTGCCCTCCCGAGCCTACTCCATTCCTCCACCCTGTCACTGCTCAGAGCCATCGGAGAACTCCGGCGGCACGCAGAACAGTTGGTGACAAATCAGAGGTTCTCAAAATAGCCTGCGCAGGAATCAACTGGGAATATGTTAAAATAGCAAATTATGGTGCAGACCCTCTCAGAAAAACAAAAAGCCAAGGAATTTGCCATCTATCATTTTCATTGAGGATTACCGATTCTGAGTGGTACAATGATCACATCCTGAGAAATACCACACTGAGGGCACTGTGAAGTCCCTTCAGCTATCTTTAGTATGAAGTCAAAAAAGTACAGTTTGTACCCTGAATCTCCACTAAGTACATGTCCTCTGTGGTGCTGGGCCAGTTATCTAATGTTTTCTGTTCTCTTCTATAAAGGGAGGGCATGGTAATGATGCCCACCTCAAAGAACTGTCACCAAGATTCAGGGATTGAATTTATGTCAGTACTTAGAACAATGCCTGGAACAAGTTTAGAACCCAACAAACACCAGCGCTCATTGTTTGTGAAGTGAACCTTGAGACAACCACCTTCATACACTGAAATCTAGAATGACGAATATTCTACACAACTCTCTAATTGCTGCTTTTCCTGCTACGTGTTCCCTGGCCCGCCTCTGCACCACTGGTCACCTCTTGTCTTTTTTATTTGTAACCTTAGTTTTCCCATCTGTAAGATAGGACTAGTTTCATTCGATTATCCATACCAAACAGCACTGTCAGTAAGGGAAAAATAAATTTCAGTGTAGCTTGCAGACCTTTAGGAGAAAGATGCTTAGTTACAACCCAGTAGCATTATTTCGATATTTAGTATGTTAATATAATTTTCATCAGCATCTTGGAAGGCCAACTTATTTATGTACACAATTAATGGAATGGAATGTGGAAAATGGTGGCAAGTGGTAAAACACAGGCCATTTCCCAGAGTGAAAAAAGGCCCATAAGTCACAAGAGACACACTGAGATGTGAAGGTCACTCACTTATTCGCAGAAATAAATTATATTATACCATCAAGGAAGTTTCTTCAGCCAGTCATAAAGAAGAATACGGCTAAGTAATTTACTTGAAAATGATGGTTATAAACCACTCATACTCTAACAAATCAAATTACATCACACACCCCACCTTGTCCTGCTCACAGGATTACTGAAATGGGTGGCAGGAGAGGAGACTCAGCCACTTTATCGGCTTCTCAGTTTCATGGGAAAGACCATGCCTGTACGTGGCTGAGGATCAACCCAGAGCAGTTAAATTGCTCTTCAGGCCCAAACCAATCCACTTGGATTCCTTCTTTGGATCTCAAGAATCTCAAGAATCAAGAGGAGGTAAATGTAAGTCCCTTTGCGCAGGCTTCTTGCATTGCCCTGACATCTGATGCTCTGCTCAATACAGTGCATCTTTGCTGTGCTAACCAATGTGGAGAAGCAGATTTGGGCTGATGTAAACATCTTCAGTTTGGGGAGTGGAGGAGAGAGGCAAGTCCTAGTAAGCAAACAGCAAGAAGAAATAAAGAATCATAGGCAAATTAGTGTGAAATTTTTCAGCATTTATTCTCAGATTGAATCCTGGAACTGTGAAAGCCTTGGAAGAAATAATAGCTATGATTGACTGCACGTGATGAGCCAGCCCAGGGGCAGGATTACTGTCCCCATTTTACAGATGAACAAACTGAAGCTCAGAGAGATTCATTCACTTCCTGATAGTACACATTGCAGTTAATAACAGTTCAGGGTTTTAAACCAAATTTGACTCTCTCCAAGGCCCATGGCTCCAAGGTGGCTCCAAGGCTCTTTCTAACAGTCTGTGGTGGCTCTCCAGGTAATTCATGATGACAAATATCTTTCCTCTTGACTGCCAGCTCTGATTGAAGGTAGATCTGGCCTCAGCAGAAAAACAGCCATGATGGATTAAAAATGCTTACCAAGAGGAAGGGTAAAATGCTAATTGCTTGCTGTACCTGATTTAACCTAACCTGCCAATGTGGCAGATAAGGAACTAAGGACCTGAAGGATAAACTGGTTGACCCAAATCGTGTGATATGAAGCAATAGTGGAGAAGTCAGAATGCATGTCTCCTGCTTGAGCACAGACCCTTTCCCACCACCCCAGGTTGCTGGTACTAGGGAAAGACGCGATCACTTGCATACTTCCTGTGACCCTGCCAATCCACACAGGTACTTACTTCACCAGTTACCGGAGTCATTTTAGCATAACGTCTCTCACAAAAATAATAAGGCAATTCTACATCACTATTTTAGATCTAACATATTTTTAACTAAAGATGCACGTGCTTTCATTATTTAAAATTCAAACAATACAGATAAAGGATTTAAATTCATTTCCCTTCACTAACTCTCATTCCTTTCTCCTCCCCACTATGGTCACTCTGAACACTTTGGAGTCTCCTTTAAGAATTTTCCTATGCAGTTATAGACATTACAGATATTTATATACAAATGTAGAGCTTTGGGGATTAATTTAAATGAGATCATGTTACAGAAACTTCATGGCAACTTTCATTTTTAACTTCACGATTTCATCACCTGTCCACTTGCTTCGTCAGGAGTGAGCACGCTTTAGTGTGCTGCCCTGTAAAACCACCTCCTGAGGGAATGTGACATAATTTGCAAAACTTTAGATGCCTATCCCCTAAAGTTATCTTTACTCGGACACAATACACCTAATGATCTAAGCATTCTTTGGGAAAATATTTTTAAAAGGCATCCTTGACTACTTTAGAGATTCTCAATCTTCCTCCTCACAGCCTTTCCCTGTCTTCATCAGTCTCCTTCCACTTTCTCTCCCAGGCAGCCCAGAAAGCTTTCCACTCCTCTCATCCTCCGCCACTGCCGACCTAGCCTCACCTGTGGTGTCCCCGTCTAGTCCATTTTCCATTCTGCAGCTAGTATGATATTCTGTAGCATAATCAATTTATTTTGTATTCTTTCAACAACAAGAGCTCTTCGTTTCTTTTGAAATATTTCCATTTTCAATTTTCAAACTTGTCTTGCCCTCACACTTCCAAACAAATTCCTGAATGTTTTAATTTGTTTGTAAGTCAAGACACAGGAAAAGTACATCATGTTTTTCCAAGCTCAAGAAGGTTCTGTTTCCGGGAAATTTGGAAGGTATTCATTCTATGGGGATTGGTCACTCAGGCAAGTGAGTCTCTACCATTTGTATTGAGATAAATTTTTCCTCTTAAATTTTAAAGATTGTTGTTAATCTTCAAGGATTGCCCATTTATCTCATAAGATTTTGCCTAACACCATGAACTTTAATTATTCCGAAGCATTAATATTATACATATTGTTCAAGATGGCTAAGAAGGAAGTATATGCATATGTCTAAATATGTATATGTCTAAATATGTACAAGGTCTGTCCAGAAGGTATCCAGCCATGTACTATGAAAAATAGAGACATTTATTGAAGAAGATACAATATACCAGAAACATTGTACACAGGACAGTGATGTCTCAGTCCCCTTCAAAGTAGGCACCTTGGACCTCACACAGTTCTCCCAGTTGATATCCACTGCCCCATCCTATTTTCTTGAACCTCATCAATGGTCTGAAACCTCTTCCCTTTCAAAGGTGATTTTAGTTTTGGGAAAAGCTAGAAGTCACAAGGCACCAAGTCTGGGCTGTAGGGGAGCTGTTGGGGAGTTGTAGGGAGCTGAGTCATCTGGATGATTTGATGTTTCACCAAAAAACTTTTCACTAGACTTGATGCACAAGTGGGCATGTTGCCGTAATGAAGCTGCCAGTCACCAGTTGCCCATAGCTGTGGCCCTCTGAGTCATCCAAATAATTTCTGCAGAGGAATGTTCAAACTTAATGCAAAGTTTGATGCAGATTCCTTGCTCTACTCGATTAATCATTTTGAATGCAACAGCCACACAGTACAATGCTCACTCAACTAGCATCTACAGGCCCCACTGAGTAGTACAGTGAAGTCATCATTATTCATGCATGCGCATTCCAGTCCACTGTCCTTGGATGCCAGATTATGTCAATGTCGCACAAACCATTCTTATTATATTAACAATGGTTGGACTTTTTCCAGTTAGACCCATATACCAATTATTGTTTAGATATGTCATTTATTGTTGATTTTCTTCTCAGCAAATATCTATGATGTTTTATTAGTTTCTACAAATTCACATGATAACATGTTGAGCAGCAGCTTGATAATGCCTTTGGTTTTCAGCAGAAAGATTTGGGAATTCACATTTTCTAGTTTACAACATGATTCTGGTAACACTGTTTTCGGGCTTGTCCACAGTACCTGCCCACTTGACCCCAAAAAAGTGGTATTATTGTGATCGATACACAGAGCAAGGCTATCAGTCTAAAACTAAAAATGGCAACAGGAAACTAGTAACTAACAACCCATAACTAGCGAGAACCAGCAGGATAAACCTGTATGTAGAAAGAGAAAAATTTATTACATCTGCTAAAATGACCAAAAGTATAAAAGTAATTCGTATCCTCCAAACTCATTGGTGAATCGTTTTCTCAAATTGTTCGATGCAGACCTAGATCAGCTGCAGAGCCCTCAAACATTTCATGACAGGGACATCAAGCAGAAACGATCTTTTAGAACAGAGGTTTTCAAACATTTGGTTATAGTACTGCCAAATTAATTTTGTTTAATTATACATACCCTACAACATTTTTGACATACAATATTTTCTCATATGATTAATTAATTACAAAAGATGTCATTTCTGGCATATTTAGAAATATTGATATTTTAAAAGTAAAATGTTGCATCAATCTTTTAGGTATTTTTAATGAAGCACAATTACCATAATAATTTCAGACTCACAATTTTCATTAAAAAATAAACTGTTGGATATTTTAAGTCGTACTTTTTTCTCCTGAAACAGTAGTTTTATTTCACTTCCCCTATAGAAAGTTTCCTAAAAATAATACCTTGTATGATTGAAAGTCACTTACTGATTGCCCTGTAATAAATCTCTGCAAATATATACAGTGTAATATATATATGATTTATTTTTTTTAATTTCTGTGACACCTGGCTGGTAAATCCACTCAGTGGATTGAGTGCAGGCCTGCAAACCAAACAACCACAGTTGGATTCCCAGTCAGGACACATGCCTGGGTTGCAGGCCAGTTCCCAGCAGGGGACACACGAGAGGCAACCATACATTGATATTTCTCTCCCTCTCTCCTTTCCATCCCCTCTAAAAATAAATAAACAATAATAATAATAAAATATTTAAAAATTTTTCTGTGACAATATGCCATTGTTAAAATAACGGTGTTATTATAATGCACATAATGCACATAAAAGTTAAGATATTTCTTCTGGATTTAGTTGCCATTTCTTTTTTTTTAATTAATTTATTTTTTAAAATATATTTTAGTGATTATGCCATTAAGGTTGTCCTATTCCCCCATTCATTCCCTTTCCCCTTGCACACTCCTCCCCCACCATCCCCCCTTTTGTTTATGTCCATGTGTCACAAGTTCTTCAGATTCTGTATTTCCCCTACTATTCTTGCCCTACCCCCTGTCTATTTTCTACCTACTGTCTATGCTATTTTCTGTACCTTCTCCCCCCTTCTCCTCCTCCACTCCCCTGTTGCTAACTCTCCATGTGTTCTTCATTTCTATGGTTCCACTCCTGATCTAACTGTCCTCTTAATTTGCTTTTGTTTTAGGTGTGGTTGTTAATAACTGTGAGTTTACTGTCCTTTCACTGTTCATATTTTTATCTTCTTTTTCTTAGATAAGACCCTTTAAACATTTCATATAATAAGGACTTGGTGATGATGAACTCCTTGAATTTGACCTTATCTGAGAAGCATTTTTTCTGCCCTTCCATTCTAAATGAAAGCTTTGTAGGATAGAGCAATCTTGGATGTAGGTCTTTGGATTTCATGACTTGGAATACTTCTTTCCAGCCCTTCTTGCCTGGAAGGTATCTTTTGAGAAATCAGCTGACAGTCTGATGGGTACCCCTTTGTCGGTGACTGTCCCCTTATCTCTTGCTGCTTCTGGGATTCTCTCCTTCATTTTAATCTTGGCTAATGTAATTATGATGTGCCTTGATGTATTCCTTCTTTGGTCCACCTTCTTTGGGACTCTCTGAGCTTCCTGGATTTCCTGGAAGTCTATTTCCTTTGCCACATTGGGGAAGTTCTCCTTTATTATTTGTTCAAATAAGTTTTCCACTTGTTGCTCTTCCTCTTCCCCTTCTGGTACCCCTATAATTTGGGTTTTGGAACATTTAAAGATGTCCTGGAGGTTCCTAAGCCTCTCCTCAATTTTTCGAATTCTTGTTTCTTCATTGTTTTCTGTTTGGTCATTTTTTCTTCCTTCTGCTCCACTCCTTTGATTTGAGTCTCAGTTTCCTTTCCATCACTATTGGTTCCGTGTGCATTTCCCTTCATTTCAATTAGTTTAGCCTTCATTTGTTCCCCTAATTTGTGACTAAAATCAACCAGTTCTGTGAGCATCCTGATCACCAGTATTTTGAACTGTGCATCTGATAGGCTGGCTATCTCTTGGTTGCTTAGAATTATAGCCTCTGGGGATTTGGGCTGTTCTTGAGCCATAATGTTTTGGCCTGTTCGCACCTGTTATGTATGCAGGGCAGAGCCTTAGGTGTTCACCATGGTGGGGCGACCCAGTCACTGAGTTGTGACACCGTATGTGGGGGAGGGGTCAGAGAGGAGCAATGGCGCTTGTTCCATGCTCTGTCTCAGATTTCTGTCCCCTCTGCGGCTTCCCACAAGCAAATTGGGCCCTTCTGGTGCTGGTTCCTGGGTGTGTGGGCTTGTGTACCCTCCAGGACCCTGTGGGTCTCTCCAACAAACTCTCTGTGAGCCTGGGAGCCTCTCCCAGCACCTGGACCCCGAAAGTCTTTCCAGTTGGTGCTTTCAGGCTCTAATTCCCATTGTTGAAGCCCTAGCCTGAGCGGTCTGTCTCACTGCTCGCTCCTTCACTTGGTTTATCTGTGAGCAAATGTGTGAGCGAATGTGTGACTGCAGTCAGCCAACCGCCTTGAGTCTTCACTGGGTCTTCCCATCGCCACCCCATGCCTGGGATCTGCCAACCGCCACTTGCGCTCCTGGGTCGGTCCAACTGACCAATCTTTCCTGCCCAACCCCACTCTGCTGCTGACTCCGCCCCTCTTACAGGTCTGGCTGAATGGTTCCTTTTGTCGGACTTCCATACAGTTCAATTTTCTGTGTCTTGGCTGTGTTTTTGTTACTAAAACTTCGTTGTCTTTAAACTTAGTTGTGCGAGGTGGCACAGTGTTTCCACCTATGCCTCCATCTTGGCCGGAAGCCCCCCATCTCTTTTATTATTGGTAAATAATTTATCAAAACCTCAAAAATATATTATAAATGTTGACAAACAGTAATTCTAAGAAGTAAAATTTTATTATAAATAGATCCATCTCTTAATAAATTCATGTGGGTTGTTTATGAGGCCTTGTCTAAAGGAATTGTCTTATCCATCCTTGTTTGGTATCAAGGGCTTACACTGCAGCAGTGCACTGGTGTGGAAGTCTGGAAAGGTGTGAAGATTTTCTTTTTAGAAGTATGAGAAGGAAAGGAGAGAGGTTGACAATGGCAAACCAGACCGTTGGTAGTTTCTCAGGCAGTCTGAGGAAAGAGAACACACTAAGAACTAAAAATTGATTTCCTTATATTTATAACCATGTGTCCCTTGGCAACCCTTTGTGCACCCTGGTTTGATGACCATTGCTCTAAAACACTGGTTGTTCTCCTCCTCCAATCAGCCTCCTCAACCAGTCAAAGATGACCGGAATGTGATGCAGTTGCATCAGACTTGATCTTCTTGACTGTGTGTTTCTATCTGGTAAGTCTGAACATGCTCTGCAAGAAACACACCTTCTCTTTATTGTTATGATTTTTCCACACTATTAATACAAGACCGTGTACCTTGTAAACATGAAATAACAGTTCATTAATAATTATTTTTGCAGTAAACTCAGCTTTAAAATTTAACTTCATGAAAATCTATACAGTTAAAAAAGAATAAGAAAGAAAGAGTCCTTTGGGTTATAAAAGGAAAACTAGGTTGATATTTACTGTATTTAAAATTACTTCTCTGCTCTATTCTTCTCAACACACATATGCTGGTTACACTCTAAGTACAGCTCAGTGCTAAGCAAAGTGAAAAAGTCAGAAAATAACAGGGCAGAGATTACAGCAAGGTCACAGTGGGGGAAGGGGAAAAGCAGTTCCTACAGAATAATAGGTTTTAAATTGGAGATCTTTACTTAAAACCCTCAGGAAATAAAAAGGGTCAAAAAAGAGAGAGAGATAAAATTGCACAGGGGTTATAATACTTTAAAGACAACCTTGTTTCTTTTTCAAAAATTGCTGTATTTTTTGGAAGATGCCTTTGACAATGGATGGCATCACTTAAGGACCATTGCTCAGTAAAAGAGTGGTCAAGAATTCTGGGTTTTATGACACTTAAATGTTTCTGCCAGTTTATAGAAAATGGTACAGTTTTGACCCATCTGACTTAAAGAACTGAAAACTCAGAAATGTAAATTAAGAAATTAAACTAATTCTTAGTTGTATTTTATTATTTTTGATCAGGAATATATATTTTTAGAATATTTTTCTGAAGATAGAGTCCAATGAAGACTTATTGACTCTAACATCCTATATGAAATCGTGTGATGATTTTAAAAGGGAAGAGTCTATTGTCTTGAGTGGCAGGAAAAACAACGGTGTAATCAGAGACGGTCTCTCCATAATGTTTCCCTTTTGCACATGCACTGATGAGAATCCTCTTAATGTTGACAACATATGCTAAAATTGTTGACTGTACTAAAGTTTTCTAATGTCAGTCAGAAAAGAATAATGTGTTTTTCTTTCTTATATTCATAAGAATTAAAAAGGTATTACATTAATAGACAAGAGCTCAGCCTCAGTCAACATGTTCCATTCATGATAATTATAATAAAGTCCAGAGATTAACAAAAGCTTATGCATTCTTTCCTGAACAGATATAGACTTGGAACCTTGTTTTATAAATTTGTTATTTTGGAATCACATGCCTGAAAATGGTATTCTTTCCATTTTTAAAATATTAATAAATCATTTTCCCAGTAGTCATTAGCCTATTCAATCTATAGCTGTCCTACACACATTGAAATGGGGTGACAGAATCCAGTAGACACTAAGGGCACAGCTCAAGTGAACTCATGCCGCTGGATTTTATAAAGTAAAAACACATGATGAAGTAAAGAAAGAAAAATCAGAATGACAACTGTGAGCTTATGACTCAATGTCACCCACGCTTCAACAGTTTGGCGATGCTCAATACCATAGTTTTTGGACTAAAAGATGAGCTTTTTTTTCCTCCCCCCAAATTTGGGAGGAATAATGGTTGTTAATGCTGCTATTCAATTCTGTTTACATTTACATTGGTGAAATATTATGTTATTTATGTTATTAAATATTTTACCACAATTTTTGCTTCAAATTTTTCCCCATTTTTCTCTTCTAAATACTGTTATTTCTGTTATTAAATATTTGTACAACAATTTTTGCTTCAAATTTTTTCCCTATTTTCCTCCTCTAAGACCATTAGGTGCACCTTATGGTCTGAAAAATATGGTACTTTTCCAAAAATAAAAAATTAAGTAAATTTAGAAGTTAAGTCAAAAGTAACAATACTTGGACAAAATTGGATTGGCTAGAAGAAAAATACAAAATCAGAAGAAGACAAGGGGTGAGTCCAAGCAAAAGAGTAATCAGGTTGCAGAAGTAATTCAGCAAAGGCCACAGATGAAACAACATGAGTGACAGAGAATGACAATTATTTCTAGTGAGTATTCAAATTAGGAAAGAGGTGAAATAATTCAAAATGTTTTCTTCTGTTTTCATTTCACCAAAGCTTGTTATTTAGGAGAAAGCCTATGACTTACATTGAAATTTTGGTGGTTGCTTATTCCAGGCTAGAATAACAGCTGACATTTTAGGGAAGCTTACTACGAATCAGGCACTAGGATCGTTATTTTTACACATATCATGTCACTTAATCCTCACAAAGCCACTAAAAGATGGGCAGTAGTAATATCCCCATTTTATGGGCTTAGAGATGTTACTGCACTCGGTACATGGTAAGGTCATGTAGCTGGCCTAAGTGTCTGAGGCAAGACTTTAAATTCATTTTTCTTTAAATTCAAAGCTATTAAACCTCTAGGCTAATAAAACTGCAAGGTTAGTAGAATTCAAGCATGCCATTGAAATCCAAGGGCAAATTGCATTTAGTAATAATCACCAATTAATTCAATTAAAACACAAACTCCTAAATAAACCAATAGTTAAATGTGTATGGTGTGAGCAGAAGGATATTTTGGAGTTTCTCTCCACATTTATTTTCTCTAACGAAGATACTGAGGGAGGACTTTAGCTAAAGGGACAGGTCATGTGGATATGCAAATACCATTCTACGTATGTTTTCAAATACAAATAAATGAATATAAATATCTATATATATACAACATTCAGATAAATACATGTAGATAAATTTATGTAAAGATACCCTGGCAAGTAAACAGATATATTTATGTGTGAAAAATGGTATTTCTCTCAGTCTCTAAATCAAAGAATAGATTCCATGCAAACCAAGTTTTCAAAATCCCATGTAATTTTGAGAGAAATAATCAAAATGACTTAAAATTTTATCTGGGTAAATAAACAAAAAGATAACTGGTGTGTATAAAGTATCTGATGAAAATACCATATAACAATGGAAAAGACCAAGATTATTAAATAATACAGAGGAAATAGAATTTGTGGAGAAAAAGTTAAACTGTTGCATTTGTGAAGAGGCTAGAAAATTCAGAAACAGCTCTGAATTATAGTCAAAACATTTTTTTAAATTTTTTACTGATTATACCATTACAGTTGTTCTATTCCACCCCTTCATTCCCCTCCACCCCCAAACTCCCTCCCCCACCATTCTCCCCCCTTAGTTTATAACCACGTGTCTCCAGTTCTTTAGATTCTATATTTCCCCTACTATTCTTGCCCTCCCCATCTATTTTCTACCTACTGTCTATGCTATTTTCTGTACCTTCTCCCTCCTTCTCCTCCTCCCACTCCCCTGCTGCTAACCCTCCATGTGATCTCCATTTCTATGGTTATACTCCTGATCTAGCTGTCCTCTTGGTTTGCTTTTGTTTTAGGTGTGGTCGTTAATAACCGTGAGTTTGCTGTCCTTTCACTGTTCATATTTTTCATCTTCTTTTTCTTATATAAGTCCCTTTAGCACTTCATATAATAAGGACTTGGTGATGATGAACTTCTTGAACTTGACCTTATCTGAGAAGCACTTTATCTGTCCTTCCATTCTAAATGAAAGCTTTGCTGAATAAAGCGATCTTGGCTGTAGGTCTTTGAATTTCATGACTTGGAATACTTCTTTCCAGCCCCTTCTTGCCTGGAAGGTCTCTTTTGAGAAATCCGCTGACAGTCTGATGGGTACTCCTTTGTAGGTGATTGTCCCCTTATCTCTTGCTGCTTCTAGGCTTCTCGCCTTCATTTTAGTCTTGGCTAATGTAATTATGATGTGCCTTGGTGTGTTCCTTCTTGGATCCAACTTCTTTGGGACTCTCTGAGCCTCCTGGATTTCCTGGAAGTCTATTTCCTTTGCCAGACTGGGGAAGTTCTCCTTTATTGTTTGTTCAAATAAGTTTTCCACTCGTGGCTGTTTCTTTCCCCCTTCTGGTACCCCTATAATCCGGATGTTGGAACGTTTAAAGATGTCCTGGAGGTTCCTAAGCCTCTCCTCATTTTTTTGAATTCTCATTTCTTCATTCCTTTCTGGTGGGATGTTTTGTTCTTCCTTCTGGTCCATTCCATTGATTTGAGTCCCAGTTTCCTTTCCATTGCTATTGGTTTCCTGGACATCTCCCTTCATTTCAATTAGTTTAGCCTTCATATGTTCCTCTAATTTGTGATTATAATCAACCAGTTCTGTGAGCATCCTGATAAACAGTGTCTTGAATTGTGCTTCTGAGAGGCTGGCAATTTCTTAGTCACTTAGAGTTATCGGCTCTGGGACTTTGAGTTCTTCTTGCGCCATCTTTTGGGCTGTCCATGCCTGTTACATAGCAGGATCAGAGCCCTAAGGTGTTCACCAGAGAAGGGCAACTCAGTCGCTGGGTTGTGACGCTGCATGTGGGGGCGGGGTCAACGAGGAGCAATGGCATCCCATCTGCCGCCTCCTGCCAGGGCCCCCACAGGTGCGGCAGCTGCCACCATCACTGGGGCCCTCAAGTTTCATCCCACTTCATGTGAGTGTGCCACCACCATCAGCCCTCCACCACTGGGTTCGCCCTCTGGGGCCTGCGTGGTCTATGTCACTGTGGGAGGATGTGCTACTGTGGTCAGTCTGCCCCGCACCCTGACTGGGTCTGAGCTACCTGTGCGCCTAGGTCGGGGGATCTTTCCTGCCCGATCCTGCTCCACTGCTGGCTCCGCCCCTCTTACCGTCCTGGTTGAATGGTTGGTTGTTGTCGGACATCTGTATAATTCAATTTTCTGTTCTTTGGCTGTGTCTTTGTTTTCCAAACCTTTGTTGTATTCAAACTTGGTTGTGGGAGAAGGCACAGTGTTTCCACCTATGCCTCCATCTTGGCGGAAGTCCCAAAACATTTTTTAAATAATCTCAAAGTTGATTACATTTTTAACCAAAGACCAGAACTCTATTTTGTTTTTTGTAAATAAATTCCCATTAGAGCACTTAATCTAGTTTCCTGCAAAAATCTTGAGCTTGCCCTGGCTGGTGTAGCTCAGTGGATTGAGCGTGGGCCTGGGAACCAAAGGATCACGGTTCAATTCCCAGTCAGGGAACACGCCTGGGTTGTAGGCCAGTTCCCATCAGGGGATGCATGAGGAGGCAGCCATACATTGATATTTCTCTCCCTCTTTCCTTCCCTTCCCCTCTAAAGATAAATAATTAAAATCTTTTTAAAAAAATCTTGAACTCATTAAACAATGCTAGTTAAATAAGAGTTTAGTATTTTAAAGAATATGTTATCATCCTTTTCACTTGCAATTGTCTTTAAATTTAAATATACATTTAAATGTACATAACTATATAAAATATATATTAAAGTATACATATCGCCTGTTGCCCACATACCTTCTGATACTTTCTTAGAAAGAGAGGGCTACTTTTGCTGTTTTTATACAGAAAGGCTGTTCAAAACTGGGATGCTGGTAAAAAAAAAAACATTGATTTTACGACAACCCTCAGCCAAACACTTTGTTAAGGTCATAGACCTCTGGCTGTGTCCCTCATCCCCGGACAGATAGACACAAAACAGGGGGGAAAGAAAGCAGTTGGTGGGTTTGATATCATCTTATGAAGACAGTATACATCTTTAACATATCATTGAGAGATCATTCATTGCTAAGGATTCTGTTCAGTCTGCTACCCTCCAGAGAAATGCCTGTAGAGACGCATGTGTCTTTCCTGCAGAAACATGGTTTTCTGAAGTGATTGCAACTGGAAAAGATATTTCCTTGATAGATATTTTCCTTTCCTTTACTGGATTAGGAGAAAAATTGGTTTTGCATAAGCCTTTATTCCTCCTTCCTCCACTGAAGAAAGTTTTCTTAATGGGGCTGGTAATTTTAACTCTGGTTTCTGTATATCAAGAGGATATTTATAAAAGTGTGTTTCTTCCACCAAGTAGTGATCTTAATATGTTTATTTTCTGTTTGTTGGCAATTTTATTTTTAATAGTGAAAACCTTCTAACATATAAAATATGAGGAAATTATATAATGAGCACCCATATATCCATAATCTAATGTGCTCTAAATTTTGAAAGTATTACTATTCTGCTTTTCTTGTTGTTGAAATATTTCATATCATTCCTTCCAAATTTGCCAGCTGGTGCTGTTTGGTAAGGAAAAGCATTCCCTCATCAGCTGTAGCTACCTGGCTACCCCAAAAGACAGTTTTCTGCTAGAAAAGAAAGGTAAATACATACACCTTCCCCCAAATTATCATACTTTAGAGTAAGGAGTTGGTGTTAAAGTCACTTCCAATAGTAACAATAAGGGGACTTTTTTGTTTGCTTTTTAAAAATATTATTACAGACTCATGGATTTTTATATTAAATTATATAAATCATTACAGTTATTCTTTCTGATGCTTGAGCTGTTTGACTTTGGGAAGTAATAGTCCATCAACTTTTTTTTGGCTTGATTGTCTCATTCTCATGGTGGGGAGCGGGGAAGGGGGAGATGTGGTGGCAGGCATGATTGGTTGGAAGATGTTGCTGTCACAGGGAGTAGGAAATCGGGTGTGTAGTGAAGGCTTAGAGGTGGAGTGATATCAAACACAGTCACATTTACCAAACAGATGGTAAGGAGAGAAAGCTGAGATTAAACCAGAAGGGAAATATGCAGCTTTATTTTGACATGCTACTTTCTTTTCTAGATGCTAAATATGATTTTCAATGGATACCTATAATTATTTTTTCTGCTACCCATTAAGTTGGGAAGAGCTTCCTGGAGCTCAAATCTTTCATTAGCATTTCTCTCTGAATTGAAGGGAAAAAGTAAGTGTAAGCAATCTTATAAGCTTTCGGGTTTCTCAAATTAAGATGCTTTGCAATAGAAAAACAGCTCATGACAGTATTAACTATTTTCTAATAAATTCCAAAGTGTTTTGTGAATTTACTTCAAATAAGTGCTAATGAAAATATAACTATAATTTTTTGCTTTTCACTAAAATTTTATTTATGATTGGGTTCAAACCCTCTGCCTTGAATGATTAGTTTTCAATACATAGGAGGAAATTAATCTGTTTGGGTCATTTGATCAATATTAAAGTGGGCATTTCCACTGCAGAGAAATGTTAGTTGTCTGAACAATTTAATTAAATAATAAGACTAAAATGAAAATATTTTAGCCTTTAGAGAAATATGAAATTGGAAATAAGTTAATGCTCATTAAATTTCCTTTACTTCTGTATCTTCTTTTATCAAGCATAAGAGATGCTACTGCTATTATGATAACTTGCTACAACAAATAATAGTAATTTTTCAACTCACCAATACAAGAATGGGATGAAGAAAAATATAAGAAGGAAGACCCCCAGAGGCATAATTAAAGATGGAAGATTTGGTCCCCTCTAGCATTCACTACCAGTGGACTATTATCTCCCCAGTGAAGTTTCAGGAGATGTATGTTTGAGCCTTGGAAGAGGCGGTTTGCATTCATTATTAACAGCAATAGTAATAAAAAAAAAAGTGTCAACACATTGTATCACCACATTCTGTTCCTAACATTTATAAATACAGTCTCTAAACTGCAAATAATTTACCCTGCATCAAATGAAACTGAACCAAACAAATAAAAACAATTATTTAAATTTTATTTTTTGCCTTTTAAAGTTCTTCCTACTTTAAAAAATATGTGTTAAAGGATTGATTGAATAAGATGTCTTAACAAAGATTCTTATAATTAATATGCTCCTTTTGCCAGAAACTGGAGGAGGAAGAGGGAGAATGAAGAAAAGATAAAGAAATAAGGAGACAACAACCTGCCAAAGGTCAAGGGGACTGCACTGTATTACTTAATTCAATAAACCACAATAAAGTTAGCCATTACTTTTTTTATTATAGCATATCGGTGCTTCTAAGAACCCTGACAGTGAGAAATAAATGAATGTGGCTTCAGATGTTTCAGAGGACAGTGGGAAGCCAGGTTTAATTCACCCTTATGAAGTCTTCTTGAATTGTGTCACTGGTGGAATTTGTACTTGACTTTTGGGAACATAAACTGTTCTTGCCACTGAGAACTAATTAAGAAATTTGGCTCTCTGTGACTAAGCTCATTTTGTTCAGGTTGACTGCATGTTCAAGTCTGACTCAATGAGTCTGCATGCTCATTTAATGTATACGGTGACCAACTATCTTAGTTGGATTAAGATAATTGCCTAACTCAACATTGTCCTAACACATTCCAGAAGAATGGCACTCAAAGCCCTTAACTGAGACTGCTACCAAATCACGACTCCAAGTGTTTAAGAATCTTGAAGTCAAAAGTCAACTAAGGGGGGTGGAAATGGGAGGGAGGTGGGGAGCACTGGGAGGTGGGCTGGGATGGGAGGAAAAGACAGAAAACTGTACTTGAACAAAAATAAATTTTTTTTAAAGTTGAAGTTGTGCTTTGGAACAAACCCAAAGTAATCCCAAGTTGCCAACAGCAAACAAAGAGGGGAATGTGTCTTGAGCAAGTGACAACATGGATGGATCTCTGACATTAGGTTGAGTGAAAGAAGATAGACAACAATAGGTACTAATGATTCTATTCATGTAACACTAAAGAACAGACAGATTTAATTTATGCTGCAAGAATACAGAATAGGAAATGGTGTTGACAGAGGAGGGACATGAGAGAAACTTCTCAGATGATAGAAATTCTCTATATCTTGATCTAGAATATTGAGTTGGGGTATATATCTATAAAAATTCATTGAACCATACATTTTGTACATTGTACTGTATGAAAGTCATTCCTTAATGAAAACCAAAGAATTCTTCACAACTACATAATTAAACTGATTTAAAATTTTAAAAAGCCCAGATTTGTTGGTACAAACCCCCCAAATAGTTTCATCTTCACAATGCTTTCATTTGACTATTATAAGTGAGTACAAACTCTAGGCTCTGAATCTAACGTGCCTCCTGTTCTGTACACCTTCAGCAAAGGCATCAAGGCCTAGGCCATCTGAGCAAATGTAGCACACTCAAGCTCCTATGTCTCATTGTGTCAGGTGTGTTTGAGTAAAAAAGTAGGGGAGTTTGTTTTTCCATGAGGCTAGTGGTTCTGTACTCATGGAAGAAATTCATTCATGAAAGAAATGTCTACTGGGCACAGGTGATGCATGGGTAGGCAACTAACACAAGCTCCCTGCTACTATAGACCTTACATTTAGGATTAAGGATGAGAAGGAGATAAGCAACTTGAACATAAACACATAAAATATTCTAAGCTAGTGGTAAGTGTTAGCTAGGAGGACCCACAGGGTGGTCAGAGAAGGCCTCTCTGAAGATGTGACATTTGATCAGACACCTGAATGATGAGACTGAGCTACCTGTGAAGAAAGCATGGAAACTCTGAACTAGGTAGAAAGCAGCAAGTCAAAGCCCTGGAAGAGAGAAAAATTTAGCATATTTGATAAATACAAAGAAAGCCAGAGAACTAAAGTGGAAATTGTATAAGAAAACATAATACAGAGTTTTGGAAACCTTTATAAAGACTTTGAATTCAGTTCTAAATTTAATGGCAAACCATTTCAAGGAACAAGGTAGTACAGATGGAAGAAGTTAAATATCATATTTTGCTGTATATAATGCACACCCATGTTTTTGCCCAAACGTTCAGAAAAAATATCTTCACTTCCATTTTTTAATTCACTTTTTTACTTATTTATACTTAAAAATAAAACTGATTATCATATTCCAGGGTATTACTTTGCACGCAGATAATGTTATTTCTTTCTAGAGTTATACTTCTAATGCATAAGCATAATAAAATAATTAAAAACATTTATATAGATATGAAACTAGTACTACCCATGTATATTGTGCATCATTATTTTTCCCTAAAAATTTGGGGCAAAAAAATGTACATTATACCTGGAAAAATATGGTAGTTGGAGGTAAGAACTGATCCAATATGTGTGGATTAAATGGTGAAGAAGAGAGAATGTGAGAAATGAGAAGTAACTGCCTTGTATCAGACCAGAGCACCTGATGGTGGTGGTGATGGTGCTGCCATTCAGCAAGACGAAGGAGCTCAAGTGAATTAACCAACTCGAAGGTAACATGAGTCCATTTTGGGCAGATTGGGTTTGAGCTACATTTTAGCCATATTACAAATAAACATGTTTGACTTCCACAGATGAAAAGCATAACTTGAAAAAGCTCAAAATCATCACTAAAGTGAAAAATACAACTTCGAGTTCATGCCTGAAAATGGTGGGCCAGTTGTATTTTCTTTGAGTAACAAGGACAGAACTTTGAGAATTTTGGATATTTCCAATGTTATCCTGCTGAATTCCTAAGACAGTACATACTAAAAGAAGCCATTAAAGAAGGAATGTACTCACTCATCCCATGGTTCTCTAACGTGGAAAACATTTCCAACCTTTTGAATGATTGCTGAGTGGAAGGTTCTAGAGATTTCCAAAAACTAGAACTAATAATGGTGCTATGAAACAGCACTCTAATGTACTATTGTATTGGTAGAGATGCCTGTCAATTGGTGCTACATTTTAATGAAATTAAAATTTAAATGTGGCAGGACTTCTGGCCAAGGTGGAGGTGTAGGTACGTATACTTTGACTCCTCACACAACCAAAAGAAGGACAACAATAAATTTAAAAACAAAATATAAAGAGAAATGCCAGAAAATCAAACTGTATGAAAGGCTGGCAACCAAGGAGTTAAAGAAGAACATTCATCCAGACTGGTAGGAGGGGTAGAGACAGGAGAGGACAAGCAGCAAGGTGGTAACCAGAGGACCAGGAGAGCAAGGTGGTGGCTGCCAGGGACTGGAGAACCAGGCAGTCCCACATTTGTGTGCAGATAAACCAGGAGGAACAACTGGAGAGCCAGACAGACCATGAAATCCAGGGTTCCAGTACAGGGACATAAAGTCTCAAAACTCCTGACTGAAAAAACCTGTGGGAGTGGCAGGGGTGGGAGAAACACTCAGCCTCATAGGAAAGTTCATTGGAGAGACCCAGAGGGTCCTAGAATGTACACAAACCCACCCACCCAGGAATCAGAACCAGAAGGGCCCAATTTGCTTGTGGGTAGTGGGGAAAGTGACTGAAAGCTGGCTGAGAGCTCAGCAAGAGGCACTGTTCTCTCTCAGACCCCTCTCCCACATAGAGCATGACAATGCAGCCACCTGGGTTACTCCACCCTGGCTAATACCCAAGGTTCTGCCCCTTATACCATAATAGGCATGCTGAGACAGAAAAAAATATATATATGGCTCAAATGAAAGAACAGGTAAAAGCTCCAAAAATAGAACTAGGCAATGAAGAGATAGCCAACCTATCAGAGGCAGAGTTCAAAATACTAGTAACCAGGATGCTCACAGAAATGACTGAGTATGTTCACAAAATGGAGGAAAAAGTTAAGGCTATGCAAAGTAAAATAAAGCAAAATGTATAGGGAACCAATGGTAAAGGGAAGGGAAATGGGCCTCAAATCAATAGTTTTGAGCAGAAGGAAAAAATAAACATTCAACCAGAACAGAATGAACTAACAAGAATTCCAAAAAATGAGAAGAGGCTTAGGAACCTCTGCAACAACTTTAAATGTTCCAATACCTGCATCATAGGGGTGCCAGAAAGAAAAGAGGAAGAGCAAGAAACTGAAAACTTATTTGAAAAAACAATGAAGGAGAACTTCCCTAATCCAGCAAAGGAAATAGACTTCCAGGAAATTCAGAGAGTCCCAGAGAAGTTGGACCCAATGAAGCACACAACAGAGCACTTCATAATTACATTACCCAAGATTAAAGATAATGAGAGAATCTGAAAAGGAGTGAGTTACCTACAAAGGAGTTCCCATAAGACTATCAGCTGATTTCTAAAAGAAATCTTACAGGCAAGAAGGGGCTGAAAAGAAGTATTTGAAGTCATGAAAGGCGAGGACCTACATCCAAGCTTGCTCTATCCAGCAAAGTTATCATTTAGAATGGAAGAACAGATAAAGTGCTTCCCAGATAAAGTAAAGTTAAAGGAGTTCATCATCACTAAGCCCTTATTATATGAAATATTAAAGGGGCTTATCTAAAAAAATTAAGATAAAAAATATGAACAGTTAAATGACAACAAACTGAGAACTATCAACAACTGAACCTAAAACAAAAACAAACTATACAAACAACTAGAACAGGAACAGAATCACAGAAACGGAGATGACATGGAGGGTCATCAGCAGGGAGGAGGAGAGGGAGGAGACAGAATGGGGGAAAAATGCAAGGAATAAGAAGCATAAATATTAGGTACAAGATAGACAGGGAGAGATTAAGAATAGCATAGGAAGTGGAGAAACCAAAGAATTTATATGTATGATCCATGGATGTGAACTAAGAGGGGGAGGGGAATGCTGGTGAGAGGGAGGCTGCAGGGCAGAGGGGAATAAAGGGGAGAAAGAAAAATGGGACAACTGTAATAGCATAACCAGTAAAATATATTTTTAAAAAGGAAAAAATTAAATATGTCAGTACTTTGACAAAATATAATCAGTTCTATTAATTTATCCAAAAATTATTTGCACAAGTGCATGAAGATATATTTAATATTGATTTACAAACAATCTGATCTATATAACTGGAAGACTGAGTAAATAAGCTATGGTCTCTTACACATGATGGGGTAGCATGCAGACATTAAGAATAGGAAAAACATATCTATTAATATAAAAATATTAAAGTGTGTAGTTAAGTGAAAATGTAAGTTATAACAAATACCATCTCATTGCATTTTGAATTAAAAAATTAGAGAAAAGATCTAATTGTGGTTAATATTTTTCTATGACTGGGGTATTTTCATATTTACATTTTTGCAGAAGCCACATATTAGTTTTGTACTATAAAAGAACAATTAAAAATATTTTTCAAAGTCATCTAATGAAGAATTCATATGAAGTAGAGTGTATGCGACTTCAACTTTCAATGTTAGGAATGCTAAAATAAAATGTCATGATGAAACCCAATATAGTTTTGAGGGACTGTGCCTTTTGCTTAAATAAATAAAGTTTTGAGTATAAAATGAAGTCTGTCCAGAAAGTATCCATTTACATAATATGAAAAATAAAGATATTTATTGAAAAAATACCGGAAACATTGCATGTAAGATGACACCTCAGTTCCCTTCAAAGTAAGCAGCTTGGGACCTCACACAGTTCTCTCAGCATCTCTTCCACTGTTCAAAATACTCCGCAAAATCCTTTGTTGTAATTTCCAATAGCTGCTCTGTCTTATTTTCCTGAATCTCATCAACAGTCTGAAATCTCTTCCCTTCAAAGGTGATTTTAGTTTGGGAAAAGTCAGAAGTTGCAAAGTGCCAAATCTGGGCTGTAGCAGAGCTGAGTTACCTGGGTGATTTAATGTTTTGCTGAAAACTCTTCACCAGACTTGATATGTGAGCAGGTGCATTGTGGTGATGAAGGTGCCAATCACCAGTTGTTCATAGCTGCAGCATCATCCCCAAAAGCTTTCCAAAGGCTTCATCCAAATAGTTTCCATGGAGGAATATTCAAGCTCAGTGCAAAATCTAATGCAGATTCGTTGTTCTCCTCATTCAGTCATTTTGAATGCGACAGCCACACAGTACACAGCATCTACCACCCCCACTGATAGTACAGTGGATCTGTCATTGGTCATGCATGTGCTTTCCAGTCCACTCTCCTTGGCTGCCAGGTTACATTGATGTCACACACAGTTCTTGTTATACTAACAATGGCTGGACTTCTTCCAGACAGACTTCATATACTTGAAGCTAAACTTACAACAGATGTAGGTGAGATCTATGCTTAACATCTGAGCATCACCCCCTTTCTCTTTCATCTGATATAATTTCCCCTAATTGGACTGCTGTCCTAGCTGAGAAGTCACAGGGGTCAGAGTTTTTCTCAAGTATTCAGTGGCTGTGAGAGGAGACCACTTAGTTTTCTGGTTTTAATTATTTTATACAATGTTATAAATATAGGTCAGAAAAGAGTTATGTAACTTTACATGAAGGATCCATATTATTAAAATTATTTTGAAAAAAGAACATACCATAGAAATGTCAATTCTCCTAAAGTTAATTTACATCTCATCCAATTTCAGTTAAAATCTTTAAAGAGCTTCTTTTAACTTAATTTCTTTTAGAAAAGCAGCTGTCTGAGAATAGTAGAGTTAATTATGAAAAAGTAGAATAGGGAAGGAGGACCTGCTTTTCTGGTTAGTAAAATGTACAATATAGCTGTTATATTCAACAGAGTATTTTGTTGACTTGAGGAAAAAATAGATCACCAGAATTAAATAACAGTAAAGAAATAAATCCCAATATACTTGAAATATACTTCATTTCAATGTGAAAAATGTGTTTTTAAGTGGTGCTGTCAAAAGTGGCCACTGATCTGAAAAAAAACAAAGGTGGATGGATCCCTACCCCACCATATCTACAAAAATAAATTCCAATGGGTTAAAGACTTAAATGTAAATCATAAAATAATAACAAGCTTATAGAAAGTTAGTATATTTATTAACTAAGGGTTGGGGAGCTGTATAACAAAAATAGGAGATCTGCAAACTATAGAAGACATATTTGACTTCATAAAATTAAAGTGTACTTCTATTACAAAAAAAAGACAAAAGAACAATACCTGAGTTCATGTAAATGATAATCTGCTACAAGTCATTTTTTTAAACCAATTCCAATTTTAAAAGGAAGGGGCAGCAGAGGCTATACACAGACAACTCAAACAGGAATTAATCCAAATGGTCAACAAGCCTATGAAAAATGCTTAGCATTCAGCCTAAAAAAAACTAATAAGCTATTAATGGGCTAATACTAAATAGTAAGAATAAGTATTTTTTGAGAAATGTATTATAATAGGTAGCCTCATCCACTGCAGTAGACATATAAGACATAGAGTTAGAAAAAAATTATGAAGCAAATGGTAAGTATCCATGGATGAGGTACCATAATATATATATATTAAAAGTATGGTCACCAAAATATTAATTGAAATTGTCTCCAAATATTGAAATTTCAGGTGAGATTAAAATTCTTATTTTTCTTGAATATTTTTTTCCAATTTGTATAATGCTAAACCATCATTTAAAATTTGTGACAAAACAAATTCTTATGAAACTCAAAAATCATTCACATATACTCTTCTTTCAAACTTTCCTCCCCTAATTTCTTAATTCAAGTCTGTTTAGTGTGGTTTTACTTTAACAGAACTGAGGGAGTGTGGAGGGGGATTAGAAATGAGCAAATGTGTTCACAGAAACCAGGGTCATTGGATACCCCTGAATGGAACTCAGATAGAATGACGTAATACAGCACTAAATATTTCCATTTCGTCCCTTCTGATTCCTATTTTAGTAACCTTTGACATTTAGAGAAACAAAAGCCTACAGTCATTTTTGCTCTTCTCTCTCCCCAGGAACTCATACAATTGTTTCACAGTGTCTGTGCCATTGAAAGCAGTTTCAGCCTCTGATCTGCTTCCTGTTTCCTCACTTTTGAGTCCAAAAGAAGACAACAGAATGCAGGGATGAGGGAGTCCTGTCTTTGACATTTTACTTAAGATTCATCCTTCTCCTTGTATTTTACATTTATGGGTCCTCCACCCCACCCTATGATCATCCAGGCTGAAATCTGGTCTGACACCATCCACCAAGCTTGCTTATAAAGACTGGTTGTAATTACGCACAACGTGGGCTACAATATGAGCCTGTGTTACTAATAACAAGTGGGATGTACAGCATTGAAAGACAAGAAGTGCCCTTTATTTCCATTTATGTTACCGGAAAAATAGACATACATAGAACTAGTGCCATGTTAAGTTTTTTAAGGCAATAAAAGTGTTTTGAATTCCTAGACATCCTACGAATTTCAGTTTTATAAAATGTGCCATCTATTTTCTTTCTTCTCCCTCAAGTCTTTTAGCATCACACATTTAGCCTGGCTCTTTCACTTGTCTAGAGGCCAGGGAGGGTTCCCAGCATATGCTTATGCAAAAAGAGGGATGTTTGCCTTCTTTCCAACCTTGCCCCCGCACTCTTGTCACGCAAAGCTGAGACTCAGAAGCACTATACAGATCTTCCAGAAGCTCCTGTGTCCAAATTCCAAAGGAATTTAGAGTGGTAAGGAGTCTTGGGAGTACACAAAGAACCAGGAAGCATGCCCCCTCTCTAGCCAGCTGTTCCCAAGAGCAATCCCTCTAGTCTCTGTGGATACCTTTTACTATTCCCAGAATGTGACCCATTGGCCTCTTTCCCAATTGTTGTACAGAAAAGAAGCCCAGGCATACAAGAGGCAGGACTCTGGACATACTGTTGAACAGACACCAGGTGATCCAGGAGACTACTGGAATTTGTCCTAGTATGTACTTATTGTGTGTCCACTGCATGCAAGGTTCTTGATTGGTGATAAATAGATGAGTAAGCCAAGGTCCCTGACCAGGACAGGGTGGTTTTCTATCAGCAGAGTCAGATAAATAGTAAAATAATGAGGCATGACAATCACTATACTAGAGGTACAATTAAGATTTGGTGGAGAATAGGGAAGGGGCAATTTAGTTATTCTACTTGAGATGGTAAGTTGAGAAAAAGAAGTAGTGGAGAACTTGGAAAGAGGTAACTTTAGAGTCATGTTTAAAATATGGGAATTTCTGAAGCAGAGACAGGGAGGTAAAAAGGGGCTCTCTCCACTGCAGGAACATCGCACGCAGAGAGGTAAGCAGCTTGCCAGAGCACGAGCTGACTCAGTGGTGAGTAGTTTTGCGCCACGAAGGTGTAGGGCAAACATGAGAAGAGCCTGGAATTGTAGACCGCTCCAGGTTGTGCATGGTCTCACCTTCTTAAAGATGCATGATGGGCTTTTTGGGGAGGAACAGACACAAACAGATTTTTAGAAATAAAAGAATGGCCACAATGGGGGAGACCCAATCAGAATGGCAGCGTGGTGTGGGCTGGGTTACTGGTGCCGGTCGGAATCAGAGAGGACAGTTGACGAGATAGCAGAGTTCCATCAGGTAGAAATGATGGAAGCCTGAATCAACCCTGGGTGAAGACAATGGGACAGGCAACGGGACTAGTAGACAGAAGATGTTTAAACTGGCAACTGACTAAGTAAAAAAGGGGTGGAAGGAGAAAGCAGCTTTATTGTCTTTGTTGGCTTGCCAATGTTTGAAAAACACTATGATAATTTCTTCAGCTCATGAGACAACAGGGTTTATGTTGTATATCTCTTGGGGAAATTAGAGACTGTTACACTGAGTTAGATTAATTTTGATGATTCAATCATGACCCTCCCCCCACATACTCTTCAGTTGATATAGACAATATTTATAACTTTTGGCATTTTGTATTTTAATGAATGAGGCTATTTTATGGAAAACTGTACCCAAGTATGAAAATGGCACGTCCGTTGGCAAACTGTGTACAATACCCAAGTAAGAGATCTCCAAGCAGTAGCATAGATTTTTTCAGGACTACTTGAGAAACTGTGTCAAGATTCTGATACCTCACACAGAAATAAGCCATAAACTTCACCATCTTGTGTCATAATAAACAATATAAACATAGTGCTCTGGCATCTAAAATCCTGCATGTAACAGCAACACATGGTAAGGGGAGAGGGCCAGTGAACCACCCAACCAAACATGAAGCATGCCTTGTGTCTTCATTCCTTTGTATCTTCATAGTCAAAAAGGCATCTAAATGGGACCGTATACAATTAAAAATGACTAAACATTCCTACCAGAAAACAGCAGTGGGTCCTGAGCACTTATATTCCTGGCAAAATCAAGTATGTTCTTTTGGGGACTTCCGCCAAGATGGAGGCATAGGTGGAAACACTGTGCCTTCTCCCACAACCAAGTTTGAATACAAGAAAGGTTTGGAGAACAAAGTCACAGCCAAAGAACAGAAAATTGAATTATATGGAAGTCCGACTACAACTAACCGTTCAACTGGGATGGTAAGAGGGGTGGAGCCAGCAGTGGAGCAGGATCGGGCAGGAAAGATCCCCCGACCTAGGCACACAAGTGGCCTGGACCCAGTCAGGGTGTGGGGTAGACTGACCGTGAGCGTACATTTGCGCACAGTGAGACGGACCACACAGGCCCCAGGGCCGAGGGCAGACGGCGATGGCACACTCACGTGCAGAGGGATGAAACTCGGGGGCCCCAGTGACGGTGGCAGCTGCCGCACCTGTGGGGGCCGTGGCAGGAGACGGCAGACGGGACGCCATTGCTCCTCATTGACCCCGCCCCCACATACAGCGTCACAACCCAGCGACTGAGTTGCCCTGCTCTGGTGAACACCTAGGGCTCTGATCCTGCTATGTAACAGGCACAAACAGCCCAAAAGATGGTGCAAGAAGAATGCAAAGTCCCAGAGCCGATAACTCTAAGTGACTAAGAAATTGCCAGCCTCTAAGAAGCACAGTTCAAGACACTGTTTATCAGGATGCTCACAGAACTGGTTGATTATAATCACAAATTAGAGGAACATATGAAGGCTAAACTAATTGAAATGAAGGGAGATGTCCAGGAAACCAATAGCGATGGAAAGGAAACTGGGACTCAAATCAATGGAATGGACCAGAAGGAAGAACAAAACATCCAACCAGAAAGGAATGAAGAAATGAGAATTCAAAAAAATGAGGAGAGGCTTAGGAACCTCCAGGACATCTTTAAACGTTCCAACATCCGGATTATAGGGGTACCAGAAGGGGGAAAGAAACAGCCACGAGTGGAAAACTTATTTGAACAAATAATAAAGGAGAACTTCCCCAGTCTGGCAAAGGAAATAGACTTCCAGGAAATCCAGGAAGCTCAGAGAGTCCCAAAGAAGTTGGACCCAAGAAGGAACACACCAAGGCACATCATAATTACATTAGCCAAGACTAAAATGAAGGAGAGAATCCTAGAAGCAGCAAGGGATAAGGGGACAGTCACCTACAAAGGAGTACCCATCAGACTGTCAGCGGATTTCTCAAAAGAGACCTTACAGGCAAGAAGGGGCTGGAAAGAAGTATTCCAAGTCATGAAATCCAAAGACCTACAGCCAAGATTGCTTTATCCAGCAAAGCTTTCATTTAGAATGGAAGGACAGATAAAGTGCTTCTCAGATAAGGTCAAGTTCAAGGAGTTCATCATCACCAAGCCCTTATTATATGAAATATTAAAGGAACTTATATAAGAAAAAGAATATGAAAAATATGAACAGTGAAAGGACAGCAAACTCACAGTTATTAACAACCACACCTAAAACAAAAGCAAACCAAGAGGACAGCTAGATCAGGAGTGGAACCATAGAAATGAAGAACTCATGGAGGGTTAGCAACATGGGAGTGGGAGGAGGAGAAGGGGAGAGAAGGTACAGAAAATAGCATAGACAGTAGGTAGGAAATAGATAGGGGGGAGGGCAAGAATAGTAGGGGAAATATAGAATCTAAAGAACTTGAGACACGTGGTTATAAACTAAGGGGGGGAGAATGGTGGGGGAGGGAGTGTGCGGGTGGAGGGGAACGAAGGGGGGGAATAGAAGAACTGTAATGGTATAATCAATAAAATATATTTTTTAAAAAAGTATGTTCTTTTGGAAGAGGCTTAAATTCTTTATATTTCACCATATTTCTGCTTTCGTTTTCATTTGATGCCTTGCTACTATCGTTCTTACTATTGGGAGGTTTTCTTGGGTGTTGTTCTGGGTGACGCTAAACAAAGAACAAAGAATAGAATTTCCATGCCTTGGAGCAGGCCGGCTCTACCACTATCCCACGTTCTCATCTCTCTATGCCAGGAAGAACGAGAAACAATCCCCTCTGCCCTTTGCACAATCCTTGCTCTTCCACTCACCACGTTTATGACCTTCAGCAAAGCCAGCCAATCTCTTTGCACCTCAGTTTCTTCACCTATGAAGAGGGAGCTTCACAGCACCTAACTAGGGTGGCTTTGAAGGTTAAAAGAGTTAATGTGTGCAAAACCCTTAGACCAGTGTCCAACATATATTAAGACACACATCACAGTTTTTGCTATTGTGACCATTATTGGTGTTGCTTCTTTTTTCTGGAATTTTCTCCCTGATGTGGACAACAGATCAGTTGCCTTTCAATGCATGATAGGACTTTACTGCCTTGGAACAATTGAAGAATAAATCATTAGCAATTTTTTGAAAAGACACACCCCTCCCAATTTTTACTTCATCCAGTGCCTGTTTCTTTCTGCATACATACGCCTTGGCCTGTTTTTTTTCTGCCCTTGGAGGAGACAAAAACTCAGTGGACAGGGAAGCACTTTCAAGTAGCCTAAATAAAGAAAATAGCAAAGTTCTCATTGGCATAAGGGCTTTGGAAATCCATAGGACCTGATGGTTCCTAAGGAACTGAGTGCCTGGGGGAGTTTTAGTTTGGGAGAAGGCAGGGGTGGGAATGGGGGTGAAGCCAGTGAGAGAGTGGACAGAGTGGAGCTAGAGGAGACAGAGCTGGAGAAACACGGGGATCCAGGAGTAAAAGCTTCTTTCAACCCATATTTCATCCAACCCCTTATTCCATTTTAGTTTCTCCCAATTTCTTATTAACTTCATTATTTAACATTGTTATTATTCAAAATGTTTATAGAAGCATCCTTAAAACACCTAAAAATGTATAAGATTTTCATTTTTGTAACTAAGGAAAAGACCTTCTCCCCCAACTGTTTAAAAAGAACTATGCTTCTAAAATGAAAATTCGGAAACAAGAAAGACTTATACCTGCTATGTTGGCATATCACGACGGCAATAAGGCATCATTATTCCCTGGGTGTAAACTTCACGTTTCTGCTTTACAGTTCCAAAATTGTGCATTTGAAAAGTACAATAACGGAAACTTTTTCTAAGTCAAATTTGCATCGTCATTGGTTGATTTTGTACAGGTTCTATTTCTTTCACCCTGAGCTCCCTGGAGTTTTATGACAAGAAAATGAAGATGGTTTTTGGCCCTCCGAAGAAATACAAATGTTGGAGGCAGCAGGAGCAGGGTCTGAGCTCCTGCCTGACATGCAGGTGTCCAGAGTTCCTATTCCAGCCGTAGCCAGGCTTGCTGAGTGCCCTTGGACAAGTCACTTAACCTCCCTTGGCCTCTCTCCCCTCACCACTAAGGACATTAATGCTCAGTTCCCTTATTGGGTGGTGAGTGGATTAATTAGGAACCAGAGTCTCTTCCTATGTAACCCTTTAGGAGATGAGAATTTTCCCAAATGGTTCCTAAGTGTGTTAGAAAACAAAGCAACAAAGAACACAGAGCACAAGTCCCACAGAGCAGAAATGTGGTTATTAGAACAAAGGACTGGAGTAGACTAATGCTTCATTTTATGGAAGCAGAAAAAAACTATTTCAGGACATATTATTTTCAAACAACATTCCCACTCTTCTCTCTCTCTCTCTCACACACACACACACACACACACACACACACACGCGCGCACGCGCGCTCACTCGCAGATACCTGTTCCTCATGCCCTCATTCATTTTTGTTTTAAAGTACTTCACTTATGTGGTCTCAAAATAGGAAGCTACCATATAAAATCATCAGCCTTAAAACAGTGTTTGAAATAATTAGGCTACAAATTCCAAAGCCCTTTAATGTTGCTGCAGTTCTATAACTATCTGTGCATTTCATGTGCGGCCCTATTNCTCTCTTTCTCTCTCTCTCTCTCACACACACACACACACACACACACACACACACCTGCGCGCGCGCGCACGCGCGCTCACTCGCAGATACCTGTTCCTCATGCCCTCATTCATTTTTGTTTTAAAGTACTTCACTTATGTGGTCTCAAAATAGGAAGCTACCATATAAAATCATCAGCCTTAAAACAGTGTTTGAAATAATTAGGCTACAAATTCCAAAGCCCTTTAATGTTGCTGCAGTTCTATAACTATCTGTGCATTTCATGTGCGGCCCTATTAAATGTACCAGGGGCCAGTGTTGCGGCTGTCAAGAAGCAAAATGAAAAATAGTTTTAATAGCTGCTCTTTGACCTGTTTTATATTTTATGTCAATTATAACAGCACACAACCATGCATAATTATGAAGCATAGATGCATTAAAATGTACACATAATTTGTGTTCTTATGGCAACCATTGCATTAAGCTCTAGAAAACAAACCTATTGTTATAAGTCATTTGAACATTAATATATTAGTATTAAATATCGAAGGCAGATTTGTCTATCCATCTGTTTGGAATCATTGTAAGTAAATATATTTTTTGGAGGGGTGGACAAAATCTCTTCATAAATGCACTGTAGGTGCCATCTGCAACATATATTATAACACAGAGTTTAGCACCAGCGTGCATGGCAGCTCCAGCAAAGACAGAGCCATGTGATTGTCATTTGAATGTCATTTTTTAAAAAAATGATCTGGTCTATGGACAGAAGGAGAAAATTTTTTTCTGGCACTGCCATAAAAATTCCTTCATTTGACTATTCCGTGGTTTTTTGGATTTCTGTCTTAAAAGCTTGCATTTTTCCAAGGATAAGAAGAAAATAACTATCTTAATGCTGGGTGAATGAACAAAAAAGTCTATTTTTCCCTATAGCAAAGTTATTAAAATACCAGGAAAATTTTGCTTTAAAAAATCTGATGAATCATTAACAGTGACCCTGAGCGGCAGGTGACCCAACCAGAAAATGACATTTCCATGCTACAGATAAAGAAACAAGAGGTTTTTTTCCCCAAGAACAATTACAGATCTCCAGTTGTAACTTTTCGGCATCCTCAGGACTTTATGGCTACCCCGTGCAGGGTTAGCACAGGGTGCAGGAAGGCAGCACCAAGTAAGAAACAGAAACCACATTTCCTGACTCCAAGTTTGTCCATTTAATGCCTTGATGTGCATAAATTTGGAGGAGACAAGACTCCGTTTTCCTGTCAGGTTCAACTTTATTTCTCTACCTCTGAGCAGTTGCTGTAGATATCCACCCCACCTTATGTTCTTTTGAAGTTAGCTCTGAAGAAGGAAATAAACCGAAGTATGGGGTGGGAAGAGGGATAGGAGAGGCGGCAGCATGAACTGGTGCCCCCTGGGCCCTGATTAAAGCCAATGACAATGGAAATTTCTATTAAATTCATTTTAAGTGATCACCTTGTTCTCATTTGGGTGACCAGGAAGAACTAGAACAATTTTAACATGCGTTTCTGGAGCTTCACGGGAGATGTTTCACTCCTCTGTTCTTTGTTTCTTTGTTAGGTGTCTGCAAGTATAGATAAGAATTTTTATTCCATTTTTTTCGTATTTAGACTTTGAATTCAGAGGTATTTCTAAGGTGATTTCAGTCTATAGTGACTACTTATTTCACCCATATGTTGAGCAGTTTAAAGATGTTATATCCATGGCCGAGGTATCACCCAGATTTTTTAAATTATTTTTATCTTTTAATCTACACTCAAGGATATGTTTATTGACTGGTTTGAGAGAAAGAGAGGGAGAGACAGAGGGTGGGGAGAAGGGGGAAGAGAGGAGGAGAGAGAGGGAATGGAGAGAGAGAGAGAGAGAGAAAAACACCCATCAGCTGACTCTCATACGCACGCTGACCTGATACTGAGCCTGCATACCTTTGGTATACAGGACGATCAATGCTCCAACCAACTGAGCAACCTGGCCAGGATACCATTAAAAAATTTTTTTCAAAGTTTATTTCAATGAAAAAAATTACTAAATTTCTTTAGGATCTTGAAGATACTTGTCTAAAATACAATAATATCACTTCAAACAATCACATAAAATTTAAAATGTTTGGAAGAGAGGACTGGAAATATCTGGCTTTTATAGACATTTGTTTTTAACTTGTGATGCTATAGAAAGAAAAATTGCTCTGTATCAATATAGCTGGCTCCTATTAAGACTAACCAGGTGTGGAGGATAACGTTCTGAGGAAGCAGAGGTACTGGTGAAAGAAAATGGAGGCAAAGGAAGAAGGAGGAGATGACTGGAGACAAAGATGGAAACTAGCAATTGAAGAGAAAGATGAGAAAGATTCTGTGAATTCTGATCTTAGATTTCTAGACAGAACCGCCCAAATCCAGACAATGAGTATGCACACACATCGGAGTTCACGCCTCTCACTCTCAACCCTGGAAAAATCGGGACAGTTCTGAAGTATGTCATAGGGTTACCCTTGAGGCTGTAAGCATTACATGGGACAAGATTTCATTCCGATAAGACACGGGTTCTCCACATTTTTGGCACCAGGGTCCTGTTTCATGGAAGATAATTTTTCTATGGACTGGGGAGGGATGGGAGGGAATGGTTTCAGGATGATTCAAATACATTACAATCAAGCTCAACTCCTGCTGTGTGGACCAGCCCTGGTTCCCGCCCAGAAGTTGGGGACCCCTGCTGTAAGGCACTGAGAATGAACTGCAAGTGAAGAAGACCACAGAGCCACCCCAGGGAGAAAGATGTGTTCACTTTTTGGAGTGTTAAGGTGCACTTAATTTAAAATTATATGCTTTTCCAATTTTAAACGTTTACAGGTCACTAACTTACGAAAAATGACAAATTGCTTAATTCTTCACACAGCAAATTACTCAGTATTGTCTTCAGGATGAAAATAACATAGTCAATCCCAGATTATTGTTTTTAGCGCTGTTTCCTCAAGTCCATGTCCACCGCACATTGTAGTTTATATTTGTTTAACCCACAAACGCTTGACAATATCTGTGGTTTGCTCCCTCCCGTCTACTAAGATAACATTTTTTAAAGTTTAAAAAATTATTAATGGCCCTGGCTGGTATAGCTCAGTGGATTGAACGCGGGCCTGCGAATCACACGATTGAGGTGCGATTCCCAGTCAGGGCACATGCCTGGGTTGCAGGCCAGTTCCCGGTTCCCGGCAGGGGACGCACGAGAGGCACCCATACTTTGATATTTCTCTCCCTCTCTCCTTCCCTTCCCCTCTAAAGATAAATAAATAAAATCTTTTAAAAAATTATTAATGATTCATTTTTTCCACTTAAAAACTCTTACAAGAATGGGTTTTTGACTTCTATTATGTGTCTTGCTGGTTTGACAACACAATTTCACTGACTTCCAAGACTGCTTCATTTTTCTGCACTTAATTATCCAATCCAACTAAAATTAACTTTTCAAAATAGGATTCTTTCAACACGCCAGTTACAAAACTGACTACAAAGGAAGTTCTATACATTTTGATGGGTATTTCAGACAGAGCTGTTTGAATTGGTGGAACATCTTCACATTATATTTAAGAACCTGAGATCTTTCCCCCATTTGTCTTCTTATCATGACTCCTTTATGCTCAGTGAAATGTTTGTGCTATTCCCATGTCACCACCTCTGCCCCCATTTGGTTCAAAGCAACTTCAACTGAAATACAAACCCTTACTTGTCACAAGTGCCAATCTAAATCTTGCTTTGTTAATCTCTGCTTGATTCCCTTTGTATTTCTAAGAAGTTTCTTTAATGAAGAAATTTTATTTAGAAAGTTATTGCCATATCTATTGAGAAATCACCAATGTGACTTATCCATTTAACATATCAGCCCAGGGGCAACAAGCAGTATTTACATTTTGGTGAAGGCTACTACCTCAGGAGCACCCTTTTCTTCAATGGTTTAGGGAGGCCAACAGTGAGGGCAATGACCCTGGGTTCTGCACTTTGCACAGATGCCCAGCTGCCTAGTGTTAGACTTTAGGTTGGGACCATGGGCCTCTATCAGAACAGGACCAATCTCCAAGCATATAGCATAAGGTAGCACTTCTTAGTGCTTTGAGCTTGGCTGTGGAAGACTGGTGCAACATTATTATATAATACATACCCTCATTTAATTAAAAATAATTATCATACAACTTCAGATCAGAAAAGTAATATTTGGACAAAAATCATGCTATCTTTAAATCATGCTATCTTTACATTTTCTTTAAGATTTACACGAATTTCCTAGAGAATTTTTTATTTGGCAAAGAAATTCTTTGTAAAAAATAAGCAATTTGGCCCTCAAAATATTTTAATTTTCATCATAGAAACAATACATGCATTAGTATGTATATTGCAAATTGTATAACCAATTTCCTATGTATTTAAAAGTTTAATTAAAGGAAGTTTGAATGCCCATATACTCTCTGCAGATAGATCTGATGGTATATATTCAGTGGTACTACTTCCTTGTCCTAAAGATCTAAAGATTGACATTATTCTTTAAGGAAAATATATCTAGTCCTCAAGTAGAAATATCCTGGAGTTTGTATAAGTTTCACTGTTTAAAGTCATCACGACCAGAAAGATTTACAGAGTGCCACTATGCTTCAAACTACTTAGAATCAAAATATTAACTCACAAAAAAGTTATTAAGCTTTATATTGACAAAGTGTTCCACTTAGTTGAAGAAAAAGAAAAGCGAAAAATGATTCAAGAAACAGCTCTCTAGTTATGCACTTTTGCGATTTCCTAAGGGTTGAATTTCTCAGGATGGGTGTAAGAATAATACAGCTCTGATTAAACTGTGATATGCAGAAAGAGCAAAGAAAACTAGAGTACACCTCCATACCTCTGACCCACCAAAGGGTAAGGAAAACAGGCCAGGCCTTGTCTAATACACATGCAAAAACTCAGGTTACCCAAACCACACGTGGTGATAACATCCAATGAGTATAATAGCATACGTAAGTATTTGTTACAGAGCCTACTCGGTAAGAATGAAAACTATTCACTTCACTTTGGATCCTCCCTTTGCATTTAAGCAGAAAATTGGACTTATTAATAAGAGCTCAACTTTTGGTCCTAGGCCAGCAGACTGCTCAAGGAAGGAAGGTCTAGCTACTGTGAAGTCAGACCGAGTTAGAGCCAGTAGGTTGCAGAGGAGGAGGATCTTCAGTGCATTGCTGGCATTTGGGAGTTTCTGAGACAGGCTACAGGAAGAGATTTCGTCCTTCTCTAACTTGGTGGACCGCCTGTAAGCTACTGTGAGAGTCCCTTCCCCCTAATCCATACTGTTCAATTGTCAGGAAAGCTTGTAAACAGGAGCCTCCATCAGTTACCTCAGAGTGGTTTGAACAAACTAACATCATAACAAGAGTGTTTATGGAAAAATGCTTAAGCACTGAAGCAGAAAGGGCTTAGCACTGATCAGACCTCTCTTCCACCTTTATTCTTCACTGTTCACATTGAAATGCAAATATCAGCGCAGGGTTTCCACTGGCGTGCCACTCACAAATTGAAA